>NC_136504.1:101999377-102104377 GCF_053919585.1 Euprymna scolopes | reverse complement strand
TATACAAATTTATATATATATACAAAAGTGGGATACATATATTATTACAAGTACATACACACACATATATCTTTATATACATACACATACACACATGCACACATACACACATACCTTAAAATTAGATCATTAACAATGAGTTAACTATAAAGATCAATTATCAATTTGAATATACCAGTAGCAGAATATTCAGCGAAATAAAGCTCTGTGTGTGTGTGTGTGTGTGTGTGTGTGTGTGTGCACGTGCGCGTGTGTGTGTGTTTTGATGATTTAAATTATTTTTCAAATCAAGTTACAAATAAAGAGAGGACACCAAAAAGTATTATATTAATATACATATATACTTTTGGTCCTGGATATGACCTTAAAGTATATCCGATAGTGAGGCCCCATCTTGCAGGCTTTGGGGAGGGTGGAGCCACCCCTTAATTGCCATTGCTCTCAGGTCCACTCTGACCCGGAGTGGTAGTACCTGTTAGGGTCCCAACTATGGATTAAATAGAACTCGACTTAAACAAATACATTCTATTAAAAACTTTTTCTTCAAAATCACTGGATTCGGCATTAAATAACCTGAAAAGAGTTGATATGCCGTAAAACAAAAACAACAACAACAACATATATACTTTTTGCATGTTTTACATAAACCTTTATATGTCGCTACACATTCATGAGCATGCTTCGGTCAAACAGTTACAAGTAACTAGACACCTCTTCAGTCAATACTGTCTGTACAAAAGTAGACATTACTTACGAACTCAAGCAGTATTACCTGAAGAGGTCTCTAATTATTTGTAACTGGCTGACCGAAACATGCTTATGAATGTGTAGCAACATATAAATACTTATGTAAAACGAATAAAAAGTATATCTTGTCCTACTTCGTTATTGAGCACTTTTGTATGAACCTCGTTATATATATATATATATATATATATATATATATATATATATATATGTATATATATATATATCTATATAACGAGGTTTATACAAGAGTGCTCAATAATGCATAGATTTCATATTTTCCCAAATACACCATCTATAATATAAATCTCACCTGTCTGTTTAAATGTATGTATGCATATATGTATGTATGTATGTATGTATGTATGTTTGTATGTATGTATGTTTGTATGCCTAAAACTTTCAACAGAGCAGACAGATTTTCACGAGATTGATATTGTTTTGAAGTTCGACCCTTTGGACGACAAATATCGAAAAATTGGCCAAAAACATTAATTCCTTCAGCCTCAACTGGACACTTTTCCACAGGGAGGGAGGGGGGTCTCTTTTTCTGCCGATATTTTCAAAAGTCATCCCCTCTTTTCAATTGACTAGCCTTAATTTAAACCTTCGCCACTTTCGGTTTGCCAATGGGCGCAACAGCAAAGACGTCACGTTTTTCTTTTCTTTTTTTTTTCACGTTCTTTTCCTCCTTCGCGGTCCAAGTTTGAGCCTGCCTACTACCACTTTTTTTTTTTTTTTTTTTTTTTTTTGCTCAATACACACCTCCAAACACGCGGGCAACGTCGGGCACCTAGGCTAGTCATATATAAATAAGAGCTAGTGATTCCCACAAGTCTAACGATAATCACTAGAAAGGTTATAGAGCAATAGTACTAGAGATGAATAGGATTCAATTGTTTTTACATCTGTCAGCATACAGCCACACACACGACTAGTGTCGAGAGTTACAGAATGGTAAGCAATATTATTGATTCCAGCGAGGCTGTCATGATTGATGACAAATTAAGTATTGCTAAATGTGGAGCACATTTATTTCTCACACACAGAAAGTAAGGGAATCGTTAGATGTAGAACTACAATCCATTGCTTAAATACACTTGCATGCAGTACAATGAATTAACGTGTATTCTGTAGGTTATTACAACTATTTGACTGGAGGATGTGGAATGCAGTAGTAGGATCTGTTTCTTACACCCATTTTCCTCATTCGGTTCAGGACAAGAGTCAGTAGTGTTAGGGTGGAAAGGAAAGAGGTTGGGATGGGTTCTTTCCGGGGGGGGGGGGAATGTAAACGAGAAGCTATGAAATTTAATATGTACTTGCGAAAATTGCTTCCAGTTCATTCAAGCAGTTAATCAAAATTAAAAATGCTCCTTAATAAAATGTCAAGTTGCAAGTAAAACCACAGTGTTTGTCAAGTGTTACTGATTGCAGTAATTAATTTCAATCCAAAATAGTATTAACAAAATGAATAATAAAATTAATTTTATTATAAATTTTTAAGTTTTTTTTTTTTCTATTAAAAAAATTCAATTACACTAAATAAAAAAAAAACTTGAGTAAATAAATTTAAAATAAACATAATTTTATAAATACGTTTTTAAAAATAAAGTTTCATTTTTTTTATAGTCACGTTTTAAAACTAAAAAATATCACAAATTGTTTCCACACATTAAGATTTGGCAAGTTCCACTATTTTTTTTTTTTTTTTTTTTGGGGGGGGGGCTACTAGTTCTCAAGTGTTAACTATTTTTTACTTTTGCCATTAAAAATTATCTTACAGATTGTTTCCATGCATTAAAACTATGCAGGTGTGATAGAGAATTTCACTCTAATGAGTTTTTCATAAATTATGCGCTGTTTCTTTTGAGGAAGCGAACAATTTCTCTCCAATTAACTAATTTGTACTCTTACCGATATTAATTAGCATTAAAAAGTTCGTTTCGTTTTTGTTTTATTATATTCTTATTTTTTAATTTCGAATAAAAAATTCAAATATCTATTATATAAAGATTCAAATAAATTCAAATAAAAAATTCAAATATCTATTATATAAAGATTTAAATAAATTCAAATAAAAAATTCAAATATCTATTATATAAAGATTTAAATAAATTAAAATAAAAAATTCAAATATCTATTATATAAAGATTTAAATAAATTCAAATAAAAAATTCAAATATCTATTATATAAAGATTAAAAAAAATTCAAATAAAAAATTCAAATATCTATTATATAAAGATTCAAATAAATTCAAATAAAAAATTCAAATATCTATTATATAAAGATTCAAATAAATTCAAATAAAAAATTCAAATATCTATTATATAAAGATTCAAATAAATTCAAATAAAAAATTCAAATATCTATTATATAAAGATTTAAATAAATTCAAATAAAAAATTCAAATATCTATTATATAAAGATTCAAATAAATTCAAATAAAAAATTCAAATATCTATTATATAAAGATTCAAATAAATTCAAATAAAAAATTCAAATATCTATTATATAAAGATTTAAATAAATTCAAATAAAAAATTCAAATATCTATTATATAAAGATTCAAATAAATTCAAATAAAAAATTCAAATATCTATTATATAAAGATTCAAATAAATTCAAATAAAAAATTCAAATATCTATTATATAAAGATTCAAATAAATTCAAATAAAAAATTCAAATATCTATTATATAAAGATTCAAATAAATTCAAATAAAAAATTCAAATATCTATTATATAAAGATTCAAATAAATTCAAATAAAAAATTCAAATATCTATTATATAAAGATTCAAATAAATTCAAATAAAAAATTCAAATATCTATTATATAAAGATTCAAATAAATTCAAATAAAAAATTCAAATATCTATTATATAAAGATTCAAATAAATTCAAATAAAAAATTCAAATATCTATTATATAAAGATTCAAATAAATTCAAATAAAAAATTCAAATATCTATTATATAAAGATTCAAATAAATTCAAATAAAAAATTCAAATATCTATTATATAAAGAGTAAAATGGCTGCAAACGTTTGTGTATGTTCATAAAAGGCTTTTTACATCGGTTAGATTCCGCAAGAAGTTTTTGCCTACTTCCCCGATCGTAATATCTCGCATTCGCAAGTTTGCGGACATTGTCTCTATCTGTTTTTTTATCGAGTTAAAGAAAATTCCCATCAGTGCCGTCGTCTTCAGTGTTTGTTTGTCTTTTTCGTATAAATAAAGTGAAACTAATGGAACGCAACCGCCTGGCCTTCGGGCCAGGTAGTATCTGCTCTGTAATTGGTCCTTGGTCAGGTTAGAGGAAACCCTTTATACTGAAACAATTACTATTTATTTGGATACTGTCACAGTGCCCCCTTTTGGGGAGGGTGAGGGGATCTGGTTTTCCTCCCACATTAAAAACGACCTAGTGTCTAATTTGCTTTTGTAGGAGCTTTAAAAGCAACGTTATTTCTGCTTGATTCACTAAGTTAAATTTGAACACTTTAGACTTCCGGTCGCATCATGGAGTAGCGGTAAGATGTCAGATTTTCTTTCACTTTCTTTTCCACCTTCATATCACGGGTTCTAACCTGCCTGCCTCCCTACTATTACCTTTTTTTTTTTTTTTTTTTTTTTTTTTTTTTGCTCAACACACACCTACAAACACCCGGGCAACACCGGGAAACATGCAAGCTAGTACTAAATCAAAAATAAACTTAAGTAAATAAGTTTAAAATTGGCAACACTTTATAAATACATAAAAAAAAATTTTTTTATATTAATGTTGCTTTTATTATGAAAACTGAACAGAAAAAATGCTTGAAAAAAATTCATTAATTAATGAAAATAAAGAATGCAAAGTTGTGTTAAACCATATCTCAAGTCAATTATAATTAATTTATTAATTAAAAAAAATATTATTTAAACCTTGTAAAGTTGCTTGAATAACAAAATGTTCTTTGATATGGTGTAAACAATATTAGTGTGTTAATAATTAATCATGCTTTCTTACTAAGTTTAACATATTTGTTATAAAATGTAATAATAACCTCAGATAATGGTAATAATAACCTCAGATAATGGTAATAATAACCTCAGATAATTGTAATAATAACCTCAGATAATTGTAATAATAACCTCAGATAATGGTAATAATAACCTCAGATAAATGTAATAATAACTTCAGATAATTGTAATAATAACCTCAGATAAATTTAATAACCTCAGATAATTGTAATAATAACCTCAGATAATTGTACTAATAACCTAAGATAATTGTAATAATAACCTCAGATAAATGTAATAATAACCTCAGATAAATGTAATAATAACCTCAGATAATTGTAATAATAACCTCAGATAAATTTAATAACCTCAGATAAGTGTAATAATAATCTCAGATAATTGTAATAATAACCTCAGATAATTGTAATAATAACCTCAGATAATTGTAATAATAACCTCAGATAAATTTAATAATAACCTCAGATAATTGTAATAATAACCTCAGATAAATTTAATAATAACCTAAGATAATTGTAATAATAACCTAAGATAATGGTAATAAATAACCTCAGATAATTGTAATAATAACCTCAGATAATTGCAATAATAACCTAAGATAATTGTCATAATAACCTAAGATAATTGTAATATTAGGTTGGGGCAAAAATAATGTCGTTTTCGACATATATATCTCTCTGATAAAAAAAACGACATTATTCTTGTACCAGCCTAATAGTAAAGTATCAAATATTACGTAAAAGTACAGAATATTTAACACTCAAAAACTTGTAAACAATAAAAACAGCAACACATAATTTATATAAAACGTATTAGAATGAAATTCTCTATTGAATCCACCTAGTTTTAACGTGTGTAAATTATTTTTTTTGATGTACTGTTTTACAAATCGTTTCCACGAATTAAGATTAGGCAGGTTCTACCATTTTTTTAAGGGGGTTAGTAGTTCCCAAGTGTTAACTATTTTGTATCTTTACCGTTAAAAATAATCTTACAAATCGTTTCAATGCATCAACACTTGGTAGCTTCAGTAAAGAATTTCATTATAACCAGTTTTATATAAATTATGTGTTGTTTGGGGTGAGGGGGAGGGTACAAGTTCTCAACTGTTAACTATTCTGTACTTTTACCAATATCAACTAACTGCTTGAAATTATTATTCATTGATTTTAAGAAATTTCATCCTTGAAATAAAAATAAATATTCACATATTATTTCATAAAATGTTTAGAACAAGTTTTTTAATTCATAAAAAAAAAATTCCTATGCTTAAATGTATTAATATTCAATTAGTAATAAATTTGACAAAAATATTAACTGCATTCATCATGAGATGAAATAAATTATTTGTCATTTCTTCTAAAAGTGAAAAATGTATTCAACCTTAGTTGCTTAATTCTAAATACTGAATCGTCTATTAAAAATGATCATGTCTGAAATAACTGTTGTTTTCCTAAAAATATGAATCTAATTATTTCAATAAAGAATAATTTTATAAAACGAGACGAAAATAAGATTACAACGTCTTCATATATAGTTAGTGACATTGAAAACACATTTCACAGAACACGTCAGGTAGCTCCCCGAATGTCCACAATAAATGACCAATAAGCATAAAGTTTCCACACTTATTATCATACTATTATAATAAGTATACAATTTTCAAAAACAACAAACTCTGGCAATTCATTGCTCAACAACAATCAGCATCCAAAACAAAAAAATAAATAAATAGAACGTGAATCTTCATCTTTGCAAAAATTCTGTTTAAATTTGTACTTTATTGTTAAAGAGTTTGTCTCATGTCAGAATTCCATTCTTTTGAATAAGCCATGCTACATAATGCTATAAAAGTGGATAGCACCAGTGCCGCAACATAAACACTGAATGTGATAGGAGAAAGTACAGACGCATGATAACCTTGTAGAGTGAGAGCAGACAGTAGTAGTTGCTGTAGTTTGGGTAGTTGTAGCAGCAACAACAGATCTCCTTCACAAAAGGTGAATTTCTTAAAGTGAAACATGAATCACATGACTGCAATGTTTTCGTGGAGGTATTCTCCACGGATATCTTAATAATTATTGATTTTCTTTTAACCATCGGCATACAACACTTGTTTAGCATGATTATTTTTTTTGCTTCATTATTATTATTATTATTATTATTATTATTATGAAAACATGAACCCACGATTTGTTTCTTGTGATAAAGTTATTTTAATATCCTGTTATATTGCTGCAAGCCTAAAAAATTATAGTGTTATCTTTTTGATTTTATGGATATTTAATATTTCATGAATAAAGTTCGTTGAAATTCTACGCGAATAAAAGAAACTCTTGGTTCTATGTTAATTGTGTAATAGAAAGAAAAAAATATATACATAATATTAATTTGTATAAATAGCATAAAATGCGCAGATAATCTTAAGAAGTGTCCATTCAATTTGGACAGAACCTCTCTTATAGCTGCATGGACATATCCAAAGATTCTATTTTAAACTTAATCATGACGGACCGATCGATGGATCGTACCATTTATAGAGATGCATGTAAACATCCAAAACTGCTATTTGAAATTTAAGCAGGATGAAATAATAGACAGATCAATCGACAAACCACACCACTTATAGGGTTGTATGAACGGATCCGAAAATGGTATTTCAAACTCAGGTATGATGGACATAGAGGTGCAGGGATGCATCTCAAAATGCCATTTCAAACTTAAGCTTGACTGGCTGATCTACAGACTGTACCATTTACGAGATGTATGGATGCAAGCAAGCATGACAGACCAATTGGTGGATAGAACATGTTATAGATGTGCATGTACGGATCCAAAAATTCTATTTAAAGTTGGCCTTTTAGCTAGAACCAAAGTGTAGTATCTGTTCATCTCTTCTATACTCAGCCAATAAAGGAGAACTTCTAGACAGAATCAATTTTTCGATGCCTCCGTTCTGTCTCGAAAGACAAAGAATACCCCTGTGGGGGCAGCTGTGCATGTAATTGTGAGGCAAGGATTGTGCAATCTCTAACCACACCTCTCCTGAATCGGAATTGTCCAGTGGCAAGGAGACGTCCAGGACGACTAGAAACAAAGCCAAGATAAGCGGAGATAAGCAGAGAGCATATATAGCACATGCAAGTCTCAAATGTCACCCATTTCGTACTGATCAGGTTCAATTTTGCTTAACTTCAGTGATCTAATGGAAACCGGTGTGTCAGCGTGATTATGCTGATCAATTTTTATTTTTGTCTCAATCCAGAGTGCCGTCTTGGGGAATCTAAATTTCACCCTCATTAAAAACCAACCGTGTGTCTAATGCTGCCCTTGTAGCGAGCCAAATATGGACAGACTGTGTCACTTTATTTAATCGCCATTGTATTAGCCATGACTTTATTTAATCGACATTGTATTGGCCATGACTTTATTTAATCGACATTGTATTGGCCATGACTTCATTTAATCGACATTGTATTGGCCATGACTTTATTTAATCGACATTGTATTAGCCATGACTTTATTTAATCGACATTGTATTAGCCATGACTTTATTTAATCAACATTGTATTGGCCATGACTTTATTTAATCGACATTGTATTGGCCATGACTTCATTTAATCGACATTGTATTGGCCATGACTTTATTTAATCGACATTGTATTAGCCATGACTTTATTTAATCGACATTGTATTAGCCACGACTTTATTTAATTGACATTGTATTAGCCATGACTTTATTTAATTGACATTGTATTAGCCACGACTTTATTTAATTGACATTGTATTAGCCATGACTTTATTTAATCGACATTGTATTAGCCACGACTTTATTTAATTGACATTGTATTAGCCATGACTTTATTTAATTGACATTGTATTAGCCACGACTTTATTTAATTGACATTGTATTAGCCACGACTTTATTTAATCGACATTGTATTAGCCACGACTTTATTTAATCGACATTGTATTAGCCATGACTTTATTTAATCGACATTGTATTAGCCATGACTTTATTTAATCGACATTGTATTAGCCATGACTTCATTTAATCGACATTGTATTGGCCATGACTTTATTTAATCGACATTGTATTAGCCATGACTTTATTTAATCGACATTGTATTAGCCACGACTTTATTTAATTGACATTGTATTAGCCATGACTTTATTTAATTGACATTGTATTAGCCACGACTTTATTTAATTGACATTGTATTAGCCATGACTTTATTTAATCGACATTGTATTAGCCACGACTTTATTTAATCGACATTGTATTAGCCATGACTTTATTTAATCGACATTGTATTAGCCATGACTTTATTTAATTGACATTGTATTAGCCATGACTTTATTTAATTGACATTGTATTAGCCACGACTTTATTTAATTGACATTGTATTAGCCACGACTTTATTTAATCGACATTGTATTAGCCATGACTTTATTTAATTGACATTGTATTAGCCATGACTTTATTTAATCGACATTGTATTAGCCACGACTTTATTTAATCGACATTGTATTAGCCATGACTTTATTTAATCGACATTGTATTAGCCACGACTTTATTTAATCGACATTGTATTAGCCATGACTTTATTTAATTGACATTGTATTGGCCATGACTTTATTTAATCGACATTGTATTAGCCATGACTTTATTTAATCGACATTGTATTGGCCATGACTTTATTTAATCGACATTGTATTGGCCATGACTTTATTTAATCGACATTGTATTGGCCATGACTTTATTTAATCGACATTGTATTAGCCACGACTTTATTTAATCGACATTGTATTAGCCATGACTTTATTTAATCGACATTGTATTAGCCATGACTTTATTTAATCGACATTGTATTAGCCATGACTTTATTTAATCGACATTGTATTGGCCATGACTTTATTTAATCGACATTGTATTGGCCATGACTTTATTTAATCGACATTGTATTGGCCATGACTTTATTTAATCGACATTGTATTAGCCATGACTTTATTTAATCGACATTGTATTAGCCATGACTTTATTTAATCGACATTGTATTGGCCATGACTTTATTTAATCGACATTGTATTGGCCATGACTTTATTTAATCGACATTGTATTGGCCATGACTTTATTTAATCGACATTGTATTGGCCATGACTTTATTTAATCGACATTGTATTGGCCATGACTTTATTTAATCGACATTGTATTAGCCATGACTTTATTTAATCGACATTGTATTGGCCACGACTTTATTTAATCGACATTGTATTAGCCATGACTTTATTTAATTGACATTGTATTGGCCATGACTTTATTTAATCGACATTGTATTAGCCACGACTTTATTTAATTGACATTGTATTAGCCACGACTTTATTTAATCGACATTGTATTAGCCACGACTTTATTTAATCGACATTGTATTAGCCATGACTTTATTTAATTGACATTGTATTGGCCATGACTTTATTTAATCGACATTGTATTAGCCACGACTTTATTTAATCGACATTGTATTGGCCATGACTTTATTTAATTGACATTGTATTGGCCATGACTTTATTTAATCGACATTGTATTAGCCACGACTTTATTTAATCGACATTGTATTAGCCACGACTTTATTTAATCGACATTGTATTGGCCATGACTTTATTTAATTGACATTGTATTGGCCATGACTTTATTTAATTGACATTGTATTGGCCATGACTTTATTTAATCGACATTGTATTGGCCATGACTTTATTTAATCGACATTGTATTGGCCATGACTTTATTTAATTGACATTGTATTGGCCATGACTTTATTTAATCGACATTGTATTGGCCATGACTTTATTTAATTGACATTGTATTGGCCATGACTTTATTTAATCGACATTGTATTGGCCATGACTTTATTTAATCGACATTGTATTGGCCATGACTTTATTTAATCGACATTGTATTGGCCATGACTGAGTAGAAGTCTAAAGTAATTCGTAATTGTATTCTGCAAAAACCCGTGCTGCAACGTATAGAAATACTGAATAATAATCAGTTCTAACCCTTCAACATAGAGGTCCCTAGATGCTGGAAGGCTTTCTACTCTCATAGCTTCTGTCCTCAAACTTCTAGGCTTTGGAATTCCCTATCTGCCCCATGTTTCCCTAAATGCACCAATATGCATAAATTTAAATTTTAATGTAAACAAAAATCTTGCTGCTCAACTCCCCACTTAGCTTGCCCATATAGATATGACTTTTAATTCATAGTAACCATTTACATCTCAATCGCAGTGAGCCTTGTATAGGGTGAATTAAAGTATCTTTTCAAAAAAAAAAAAAATGTGGCAGTCTTTTCTTAGTATGAAAAAACGTTGCAAGTTTATCTGCTTTTAAGATATAATGATTCCAAAGTTTGTACAAGACGCAGTTGAATGTTACATTGACTGAAACGTTTTGAAAATAACATCCAAGTTGACAATAAAGAAATAGAAAATCTATATATCCATAAAAGTGAAATTGTCTGTGCGTCAGTCTGTGTGTCTGTCTGTGTGTCTGTTTGTGTGTCAGTCTGTGTGTGTACATTTCCCTAACAAATTACTCTGTCAATTTTCAGTCTATAGACCCGAGATTTGACATAAGGGGTAGTGAGATTTAGGATAATCTTTTTAATCATTTTTCGGACAGAAAACTATATTTTAGGGAGTTGAGTTAATGCTTTTCGGGCACTCCCTAATAAAATAAATATTTCAACACAAGCTACTGAATAAACGGACAAACGACTTCGTAAAACTTGCAAAGAAAAGGTTTATTGAAGCAACGGCATGATGCCATTTAGATATAGCTAGGATAGAACTCGTCTGCCTTTGCCCGGTAGTTAATCCCAAGTGGGAATTGTAGATACCGGTGTAGGCAGAGAGAGAGAGAGAGAGAGAGAGAGAGAGAGAGAGAGAGAGAGTGTGTGTGTGAGGAAACAGGTCCGCTCTCTTTGACGTCTCGCTGGAAAAAAGTAGAGTTTTTCTCGTCCGGGACGGAAGCAGTTATAGTTCCTTAATGAGGTAAGGAAGATCCCTGCGCTATGCCTCTGATTGGTCAGTATGTGCCATATCGCACAGTCAGGGGAGGCACTGACACACAAGAAAAGAGTTCTATTTGTTTCTGCTACACACGCTTTTCTTCAGAATATAAAGATTAATAGGTTAGTTTATTTATGACCGAGTTTGTTCCTGGTAGAGGGGAAACTTTAAAAATTTATATGATTTAAGCAAAATCTTCACACAAATGGAAAATAAGAGAGGATTATGTCCACACGTGTGAGCAGAACTTAAAACTTGCTTCGGACAGTTTTGAATTGAAATCTGAAGATTCTCTTATCTTTGTCTACATCTTAAACAAAAGGGAGATAATTATGTTGTCAGCTGAAAAAGTTATCATCCAAAAAAGAAACAAATACTTACAATTACATCCTAAGTCATGGACTGTCATAATAATAAATTGGCATTGTTTCAAATTTCCCTGAAAAGAAAAAACAGAAAAATCAAAATTAATAATTTAAAAAGATATTTTAGTTTTATGAAATCTTTTTTGGTTAGATGTTTCAACAACATTAGAAAGTGACTGGAAGAATAATAAAATAAAATTTTGAATAATTCCTAAATAATACATAAAAAATTAAATAATCTATAAAATATGTTATATATCAGCAACATAAAAAGTAACATGAAAAATAACATGAAAAAGTAACATAAAAATAAAAAAGAAACATAAAAAAGATAAAAAATGACATAAAAATAACATAAAAAGTAACTTAAAAATAAAAAGAAATATAAAAAGAAACATAAAAACATGAAAAATAATATAAAAAATAAAAATAAACAAAAAAGAAAGATAATAATTGATATAAAAAGTAACATAAAATAAAAGAAATATAAAAAAGAAACATGAAAAGTAACGTGAAAAATATTAAAAAGAAACATAAAAAGTGACATACAAAGTCACATAAAATAACAAAAAAAGTAACATGAAAAAATTAAAAAAGAAACATAAAAAGTAACATACAAAGTCACATAAAATAACAAAAAAAGTAACATAAAAAAATTAAAAAAGAAACATAAAAAGTAACCAAAATATTAACATAAAAAGCTTACAAATAACAAGGCCAAATTTTGAAATCTATAACTAATGGAGATTTGGCATTCGTCTGTCTAAAACTGAAACTATACTATTGCTTTCAATTCTAATTACTATGCCATTTCAGACTAATGTCCTATCTTTCAATTTGCAATTAAGGAGCTGGGGTAGTATAGTGCCTGTTCTGTTGTTATGATACCATCCTCCAGACATTACCACCTCCATTTTGTTGCAGAGGTAATCTAGAGTAGTATCTGTTCTTTGGTTACCTTCTTTTTTTTTATGTATTAAATCATTAAAAATGAAATATTCAATTCCATTAATCACATTTTTGCCAACTTTCATAGATATTTTTAACAATCGCAAACATTCAGCAAGATGGTTGGTTAACAATAGAAATCCCACAAACACTCCAAAAGCGGAATTCCATCAAAAGAAGATAATGGTTTACAAGAAATTTTGCATCCAAAAAACAATCAAAAGCATCTTTCATTAATTTTATTGCCACTTGCTCTCCTAAATTATTTGTTGCTGACATCAATAAGCCACCAATAAAATGGCAGAGGAGGAATGTGCTAGAAAATATACAGAGATAAAAACTTTAATTTTTAAAAGTAAAATATTAAGAAATAATTGAATAAATATTAAATTACATAATTTTATGTTTATATAGTTTTTTTATCAGGAGAGTTTTTTTTTTTTTATATAAAACAATAACAAAATCTTTTTATAAAATAAACCTAATCCTGATGATCATGAAGATCAAAAGTGCTAGAGAGATGGCTGAAATAAGAACACTCAGAGTCACATTATACAAACTACCACCTGAAACCAGAAAACTTGCTCACTGCGTTGAGAATAGGGCATAGTGAAATAAGATACCAACAGATCCAGCTGCAATACAAAATGATGGACTAAGATTAGGATCACCGGAACCTTTGGGAAATTAAGTTGTGTGATTGTGATAAAAACATGTAGCAGTTCCGAGGCGACTTCAGAGCTCACCTTTGCCTTTGATGCCAATGACATTTTTTCATAACATAACAACAAAATTAAATTCTTTACACAAACATTTTGTGCTCTATTCTTTTATCCGGCTTTCACATTTAATTCATTCATGAGTGGAAGCCTATTCAACTGAGATGAATAAAACTTTTCTTATGCAGGAAAGGGTGAAGGGAGATGGTTAGTGGATTTTCTTCAACGATTTATTTGGAGAGAATGAACTTAGGAGAGAGAGAGAGTAATGTCATCTTCAGTGTTGTTGGTCTCTAAAAATAGAAATCTAAAGATAATGGAAACGATTCCAAGATAAAAGGCATCATTTTAAAGTATGAAAATCAAAATATTAGAATCTATGAAAGATGCTTAACCATTTTTGTAAATTTAATTAACAACAAAGTAGTGATAGGACGATTCCATTATTTTTCCTGATTCCAATACAATTACTAATTCTGTTGTAAATTCTCAATTGTTTGACAATCAGAAGGTACTTGTCGATCTAGATATGTTCTGGAGCTTAATGTTGAACAAAGTGAGGTTCAGTATTTCTTCAAGTGGATGCTACAAAATATTGTGTCAGATAAGGAAATCTTCTTTAATCAAGTATATGGCGGTGAATGTAGAAAACTGTGGGCAAAGAAAGAACAATCACAGAACTCTCAAGCAACCAAGAAGAGGCTGATGACAGAATCATGTTTTATATCAATGATGTTGTAAAACATGGTTTTCAATCGATTCTAGTTGACTTACCTGACACAGACGTTCTCATAAACCTCATCTACCATTTCAAAAAACATGAGAACTACAAAAACTCTATATAAAGCTTGGCAACAAGAAGAACAAGAAGACTGTGCCTGTTCACCAGTTAGTTGATCAACTGAACAGCAATTTGGTGTCGTGTTTACCAGCAACTCACGCATTAAGTGAGTGCGACAGTACCAGCAAGGTGGGTTCAAAGTTGGCTGGTTTGAAGGCTTCGATGAATATCTCTCTATTGGAAGGGTTTGGTGCAGAGGAATTGTCACCAACGATAAGTAATGCTGAAAAATTCTTAGTAACTATATTAAAGAAAACTGACTGTTCAACATTTGATGAGTATCGATGGGAGTTATACCATAATTTTAGGAAAGAACTTAACTTTAATCAACTTGTGTGTCGTTTCTCCAAACTACAAGAACACATAAAACGATCATATCTACACTGCAGGTTGTGGTTAGAAGCCCCAAATCTTGTAATAATTAAACTAGATCTGCTCAAGTTTGGATATGAAACAACAGACTTCAGCATAACTCATATGAAACTGCTAGTACCATGCAGACTAGATGATCTACTGCCTCTATGCAAATGCCTAACGTCATGTAGGAGTGCAAAGACATGCACTTGCAGAGCAAGAACTTTGGTGTTTTGTAGTTGTAATAAGGGCACAAAGTGTTGAAATCCACAAAATTAAACTGAAAAACTATGGATAATGTACAAAATTAAACTGAAAAACTATGGATAATGTACAAAATTAAACTGAAAAACTATGGATAATGTACATAAATAATATAAAAACTATGGATGATGTACATAAATAATATAACAAAGATCAGGGTGCCGTATGATGTGAGATGTACAATTGGTTTATTACAAATATCTTAAAAACTATTGGTTTTAGGACGTCATAATGTACTACTGACCCCCGCCCCCTAATGTAGTAATTCCAAACATTTTGAGTGGTCACATGACCACCTACGCCTGAGAGTCTCAGAGACACAATGCTGGTGGGTGGTTGTACTTTGTTAAAAAGGGGTGTGGCCATTTTGCCAATTTCACCATCAGTGGCAGATGTGTTACCAAGCAAACATTGATCAGTGACCTTCAATTAGTTGATTTCAAAAGAGTTTAGCTCTGCACATAAAAGTGCATACATAACCAGCATGAGCTACTCTAGGACTTGGGGAAGGGACTTGTAAATTTTAGTTTTATTTGTAGTTTAAAAATCAATAAATATATCATTAGCATCAGAAATGGAAGATAAAGTTTTAAATAAAAACAATAATTAAATGAATCGTTTTTGGCATTGGAAATTAGGCACATATGTTTTCGATTCCGATACATCAAAAAAGTTCCAACCATTGCAATCCTGATTAACCGTTGCTACACAAACTCAAACTCTTATATTGCATAAGGATTAATGCATTGCTGATGTTGGATTTAATGTGAATATCATTTGCTTCTTTAGTGTTTTTTTTTTCTTTTTATCTCCCCTACCCAAAACAATACAACAAAGTTTTGAAATTTTGTTAAAACTTTTCTATTGATTTTATGAAAATTTTGTATTTTCCTCAGATTTCAACATTTGTTGACTGCTTGGTTTTAATGGTGCCATAAAAGGCCACGTTCAAAGACAAACATGGAGAATCAAGTATGGTGAACTTCAAAATGCAAACGTATAAACGATAAAGAGGGAATTGTTGACTTGTGCATAACATTAAAAAAAATAGGTCATGGTCAACAACTCTGAAATGTGATATACAATATTCATTTCTAAAAGAACATTATTTTGCAAAATATTACTGTTGGTATTTTAAAAAAAAAAAAAAAACGTGTTAAAAATATCATTTCCACAGGAATGAAAAATGCAAAAGCAGACAATAAAAAAAAAAACAGAAAAAAAAATGCTTCTCATTAAGATGCATAGTACATGAAGAAGAATTAAGAATGCGCTTTATTTTAGCAATTCTTTTAAATTTACAGACAAGAAGTGTTGCAATAAAAAGCAAGAAAATAGAGATCGGCTAATGATAATTTGCAAAGTAACGGTTAAAACGATTGCTAGCATAAATTTTTAAGACATACATTAGCTGAATATTTGATACTTGTTTGAAGAATGTAAGAGCATTACTATTACACACAAAACAAATAATGAAATTGCAAACAATAAATATTGAAATAGAACTGGTTTTATTAGATAGTCACAACTAAAAAAAAAAACATAGTTACTCCTTTTTTGGCTTGAGTCAAACGGCATATCAAAGTGGGTCTTCAATAGAAAAAAGTGTTTACCATTAAAATTCTCATAGAAAAAGACATCAGCTTTTTTTTTTTCTTATTTCATTGATGACGATAGCTTTTTATCCATATGCAAATCTGATTCAGCAGCAATTTAGGCTGATTCAATTCTTTGTGTTCAATTTGTTTGCTTTTAACAATTTCTACACTTTTTCTCAGCTCTTTTAACATAATCATCTATTTTTTTTTAAAATGCCTTTTCACTTCAAACAAGGCATGGCCCTGTCGATGGGGCATTAGAATACGTCGACTGCCTCCCTGCAGAGGGTAAAAGTCCCTCAATAGGGGTCCTGGATATGACCTTAAACTATATCCAGAAGTGAGGCCCCAGCTTGTGGGCTTTGGGGAGTGTGGAGCCACCCTTTAATTACCATTGCTCCCAGGTCCACTCTGACCCGGAGTGGTAGTACCTGTTAGGGTGCCAACTATGGGTTGAATAGAAACCGACGTGAAAACAACAAATATATTCTATTAAAAAAAATTTTCTTAAATCTTTGGATTCGGCATTAAATAACCTGAAGACGGTTGATATGCCGTAAAACAAAAACAACCAACCAACCAACCAAACAAGGCATATAGCCGCTTAGACATAAGGGACTACTATTTGGGACCATGTTTAACTGGGAATTGTGGAGAGTTGAGTAGTGAGATATCTGTTCACATTACATTTAAACTTCTACATGTTAGTACAGTTAGAAAAGCGGGAAACAGGTAGGGAATTCCAAAGTTTAGCAGTCCCCCAAAAAATAACTATTAGAGTAGAAGGATTTCCTACATCTAAGGACCTCAACAGTGAAGGAGCGAGCTTTTGCTGCTTGTCGGTTTTATCAAGAGTATGTATATCAAGGGGGCACAAGTGCTATGAGTTCATCAGAGCACATTCCATTAAACTACTTATAAAACAGGTACATTGCAGTGATGGGACACAAGTTGCAGATTGGCCAGCAGTGCAAAACCTGTTAGATTAGAAACTCTTTTTTGGACACTGTCTAAAAGGGAGGGACTGGTGGTAGATGCACCAGCCCATATGTGGCAACAATACTCTATGGGTCTATACAAAAAATTGGAGGAATTTTTACTCTTATGCTCACAGCTACTACCACTGCTACCTACATATGCTAGAAATTCTTCTTCATAAAACAACCATTCCCTCGTAGCACCATTGTTATTTAATTTATTTCCATCTTGCAATTATTTGCGAGCTACTTCATATTTTCTACCTAAATATGAAATGCTCCATTTAACTACACTTTCTTTGAGGGAAGGAAGTTTGGGTTTGTTTTACTGTACACATAGATTCAAAAAAGTTGTCAAAAAACAAATATATAACAAATAAATGTCATCAAAGGCAAGATAAGTTACTTTCCTACCAAACTGGATATATTTTTCGTGTTTTTATTCAATAATAAGTTAATTTTCAATCTAACAGGATAATTTTTTTGAGTTTTCGCTTTAATGAAAAACATACAGTGTTTACCGACGTATTGGAAAATTTAAAATGGTGCTAAACTCTCTGCTGAACATGGTAAGTTTGGGAAAATGAGTTAAAAATAAAAAATATATAAAATACTGTTAAAAATCCACCGAATGTATGTCAGCATATGTCACAGTAACATATATTGAGTGAGTTTCTAACAGTATTTTGTATATTTTTTTAATTTTTAACTCATTTTCACAAACTTACCGTGTTCAGCAGAGAATTTAGTGCCATTTTAAATTTTCCAATACGTCGGTAAACACTGTATGTTTTTCAAGCTAAATAAACATTTTGCATTAAGCAATTTTATAAACTTTTTATATCACGTCTAAATGATAATATCTACGACTTAACAATGGGGGTCATCTCTCTATTTAATTTGCCCGACTTTGAAACTTAAATATTCGACATTTTCGGATCGGCCCGTGTTGCTTTCGTTTTTAAAAAAAGCGAAACTCAATTCAAATCACTGGCCCACGGCCAGTGGTCTCCAGAAAGCGATGTGGTCAATGTCGGCTTATCATCGTCATATCAGACAGTTGCTTTCATTTCGAGACGAGACACTCCCCCCTAATAAATGAGGAGCTGGTTTTCCCCAAAGTTAGGTAAAAACAAACAAACCAGGTTATTGATCTCATTAAAAACTGTCACGCAGAAAATGTTAACTGCTGAATAGCTATTGCTTACATCGTTAACTCTACGACTTCTACTTGACGTCATTAAGTGCAGGCACCTGTCAATTCTCTTCCTACTTAAATAAGTTCAAACATCTTTCAATAACTCATTCTGGCTTGCCGAGCAGTTAACATGTCATGTTTTTTTCACATTTTATTTTCCAACTTCACCTCAGGGCTTCGGGTGCAATCCTATCTACTTACCAAACCTTTTTTTAATCCCTTCCCCCGTGTTTCTTTTTGATTTAAGAGCATACACCTCGAAACACCCGGGCAACGCCAGGTATCCCCACTAGTATATTAATAAAACCTGAGATCCATACCATGTGCTTTGTAGTGAATTATGAATGAAGAATGAATTTTGACTTCCAAAGATTTAACTCTTCCATAATATTAATAAGCTATCACTTATGCTGAGCATATTTGCATACAATTTTATTGCCCACATTTTTAATAAATGACAAAATCATTCTAGTGAGCAAGAGAAGTTTTGCTTGACATAAAATCCTCTCCATGACTTGAAAATAGGTTTTATTCCTTTGCTTAGAAGTAGTACTAAGGGCAGGTCACACAATGTAAGATAACAGGGATGTCAAATTAGATGAGCAGTTGCATTTCTGGTACGTTGAATTGTTGTGCATACCACGATCGATTTGGAAATCACGGGGCAAATCTTGTTGAGATAGTAGTGATCCTGGATCTTGAACTTTCAGAGTGAGCGGATTATGAGATGTAAACTTTGTTTTTCACAATTTACTCTAGAAACAGATCTGTTTCCAGTTAAAATCAGTTTTTTTTTGTTTTGTTTTTTTACAGTGATCACCACTTATCAAGGCCCGGAAGCCACTCAGGGATAAGGGTTATTGCAAGTACATTACGTTAGTGTGGAGATTTGATGAAGTGTTTACTTAAGGGGGAGGTTCATTAGGAATTTGTTAACATTGGACTTGAAGACATCCAAGTTGTAGTCCGGTGGGAAGCAGGCAGATGGAACAGAGTTCCACAGGCGTGCAGTTCAAAGAAAGAAGCTTTGTTCATGGAGTTCCATGAGAGGAATGTGATTATTGACTAAGCAGCATGTACTGTGCATTTGCTTGGATTAATTCCACTGCGTTGGTTACTGGGTCATGTTTACTAGGCTGCATGTAGCAGATGAGATGGAATGTTCCAAGCTGTGATAACCATGAATTAAATGAGGCTCAGGTCTTCAGGTGAAAGTTAATATTTTCTGTGGTGTAGCATTCATTGCTGTACATAGTAGCATTCAAATCGCGTATAATGCATTGGGGAGGAGATCTGACCTTGGAGCAAACAGGCTTCAAAGTGTTTTTCAAGAGACGGCTGTTCTTGTTACAGGTGATATAGTTGGTATATTACACAAACGTGTCGCACATAGTTCATGAAATGAGCTGGAGAGGGAGGGAAGATATTGAGACTGGTGAAGTTGTGAAAATTTTCAGAAGATCCCTTGTAGGTTTTTCATGACCTTTCCGCACCCACCCTCTCCATCCAATACTTTACAGCATACGTTGAAAGCATATTCGGGTTTGTATTACTGTACACATAGATTCAAAAAAGTTGTCAAAAAACAAATATATAACAAATAAATGTTATCAAAGGCAAGATAAGTTACTTTTCTACCAAACTGGATATAATTTTCGTGTTTTTATTCAATTTAACATGTTTATTCAGCTCGAAAACCATAATGTTTAGCGATGTATTGGAAAATTTAAAATGGCGGCCGATTCTCTCTTTAACACGGTAAGTTTGGAAAAAGGTGTAATAAATAATAAACTAGACAAAATACTGTTAGAAATTCGCTCAATATATGTTATCGTGACATAACTTGACATAGATTCGGTGGTTTTTAATAGTATTTTGTCTAGTTTATTATTTATAACACCTTTTCCTGAACTTACCGTGTTAACGAGAGAATGGCCGCCATCTTGAATTTTCCAATACATCGGTAAACACTGCATGTTTTTCGAGCTGAATAAACATGTTAAATGGAATAAAAACACGAAAATTATATCCAGTTTGGTAGAAAAGTAACTTATCTTGCCTTTGATAACATTTATTTGTTATATATTTGTTTTTTGACAACTTTTTCGAATCCATGTGTACAGTAATACAAACCCGCATATTCATATACAATTCTGAAACTTTGACCATTGTAAAAAAAAAAAAACTCTTAAGAACATGATTAAATCTTATGAAGGAGGTGTGAAATGGTTTAGAATAACATTAAATGACAATAAAACCAGGAAGCATAAGTTACCAATGGTTCAGTCGTTTAACTTTCATCAGAAAAAAACAGGTCAACAAGTAATAAAAACTACATCAAACCTGCTTAAATGACAACCACAAACTGCAAACAACATGGAATAGTTGTGTGGACACTTTGGTTATCAATAATAAAAGATGAAAGTACAGATATTACACTAATGCACAATAACCTACAACAATCTACATAGACATATTTAGTTCTCTTCCACTGCAGGAAGATGTGACACAAGATCAGCAAATGGGATTTGGTAAACCAGCACCCTACAGGTAGTACAGTCTGACCCTGAAAAAATGGCTGAGATAGCAATAAATTAACTCCACCCCAAAGAGGAGAGGGTAAAGCTTGGGAGGGTGGACCTCCTAGTACTACCCAGAACCCATACCTCAGGCTGAGAGAAAAAAAGGCCACCATCAGTCATAATAGCCCACTGCCGTTAAACTGATTGTCGAGAACGAAATCTCAACATGGTAAGAATGGCATTTCTGATTTTCACAGTAAGACTTGGAATGATAAACTGGGACAAAAAAGCTTGGAATAAAGTCGATGATGATGATGATGATGATGATGATGATGATGATGATGATGATCTTTCTTCTTTAACAATTCTATACACAAAATGTCAGTTAAATAAAATTCATATTTTAAACATTTAACCGATACTAATGGACAAATCCACACATAAATTTCGGCTTTGTAAAAAATTCAAAAAGTTAAAAAATGTTCATAAGAGTAGTGGCTGATGGGCAGAAATCAGAGGCCCACAGTATTAATGCTGGAGTCTCCCAGGGGTCCATCCTGGGCCCAACTCTCTTCCTGATCTACATCAATGATCTCCCAAAACACATACTTAAATCATTCATTAACATGACACGACCATCTATAGCAACACATCAAAGGCCGTAAATGACAAAGTTGTCTCTAATTCTCTCCCCTGTGATCTTGAGCGTGTGGTACAATGGGGGAAGAGGTGGCTGGTCACTTTTAATGCATCCAAAAACCAAGCTTCTATCTTTACATCATCAATGCTCTGATCCCCATCTGGCATCAATTGAAATGGATGGCTCTCATCTAGGGGAGACTCCATGTTTTGATAAACTTCTGGGATTGACCTTTAGTCCTGACCTGAAATGGAACACATATATCAGGTCTGTTGCCAAGGTCGCTGGAAAAATGGTAGGATCCTTCTACCGCTCCAAAAGATACCTCACTGCTGATGCAATTCTCTATCTATATAAAAGCCAAGTACATCCAAGGATGGAGTACTGCTGCCACATCTGGGCAGGAGCTGCTAAAAACAGTCTATCCTGCCTTGACAGAGTACAAAATAGACTTCATGGTTTTGTAGGGGATGCCCTTTTCTCTTCCCTGCAGACTCTCTCCCACAGAAGAGATGTTGCGAGCCTGTCTTTGTTTTATCGTTACTTCCATGGCAAGTGCTCGTCTGAGCTCCAATCTCTCGTCCCCCCTCGCCAATCTTTCACGAGAAACACCCGTCTGGCTGAAACTACTGTCAATAATTTTCCCCACTCTTTATTTGTGCCTAAATCCAAACGTAGATTCCATGAGCAGAGCTTCTTTCTCAGAAGTGCCCGATTGTGGAACTCTCTTCCGTTCGCCTGTTTCCCACCTGACTACAACTTGGATGTCTTCAAGTCCAACATAAACAAATTCCTGACAAACCGCCCCCTTAAGTAAGACACTCTGTCAAATCTCCAATACTAATGATTACTACAATACTATCTCATTGATTACTGTACATGCAATAATCCTTATCCCTGAGTGGCCTCCGGGCCTTGATAAGTGGTGACCCCCATGTAAATGGCACTCATATCACATTTGACAGTATGCATATGAGTCTAATATAACAACAATCTATGAATGATGTGGTCCATAATTAATGATAAATGAATACAAATTAGATAATGGAACTGAAAATATAGCATAAAGTACCTGCCAGTGCTGCTTTTCTCAAACCTTTCTCTTGTGTGTAATAAGTCAAATGAAAAACGTTTTTTTTATTTATTTAATTTAAATCAACAAGTGCATTATTCAGGTTTATGATGATGATCAATATCGGTTTAGAAATAACTGGAATGTTATAGCAAAAAACAAGTGTCTAGTGTGAGATTCCTTAAAATGTTTGTTATAATTACGTCTTATCTATTATCTAAAGTGTAAATGTATGTTTGTATGTCCAGTAAAAACTTAAAAACTATTATCTAAAGTGTAAATGTATGTTTGTATGTCCAGTAAAAACTTAAAAACTATTATCTAAAGTGTAAATGTATGTTTGTATGTCCAGTAAAAACTTAAAAACTACATAGCAAAAACATGTCACATTTTTTTTTAATTGGTAATGTATAATATCTAAAATTTTAAAATTCATTATTTATGAGTCAAATGGTCATTTATACCATTTAATATTATCAATAGATATACACATCTTTTAATGTTATCATCTAACCGTGACTTTTTTTTTTACAGAATAATTTCCTTTATAAAAAAAAATCCTCTGAAAGATGACATAAAAATATTAGTGATAAATTTGAACACTTTATTCATACGACCACAAATGGAAATATTGTTATTGTAACCTACTTAAATTGTTTATGAGTTTGGTGCAGAGATACAAAGATCAATCTAAAATAGTCTGATTGTCTAAAATAAAATAAACTTGTTTTATTAAAAAAACATGTAGACTTATTTTTAAGTTCAACCAGTCTGGGTGCCTGGCGTTGCCTGAGTGTTTGGAGGTGTGTGTTGAGCAAAAAAAAAAATTAGTAGGCAGGCAGGCAGGCTCGAACCTGTACTGCGAAAGAAGAAAAGAATGTGAAAAAAAAAAATGTGGCATCTTTGCTGTTGTGTCCATCGCCAAACTGGATGTGGTGAAGGTTTGAATTAAGGCTAGTCAATCGAAAAGAGGGGATGACTTTCGAACATATCGGTGAAAAAAGTTACCTTTTCTTGTAGAAAAGTGCCCAGTTGAGGGTGAAGGAAACAATGTTTTTAGCCAATTTTTTTATATTTGTTGTCCGAAGGGTCGAGCTTCAAAATGATACAAATCTCATGAAAATCCGTTGCCTCTGTCAAAAGTTTTAAGCAGACATACAAACATACATACATACATACATACATACATACATTTAAACAGACAGGTAAGATTTATATTATAGACTACTGGGCAGACCCGGCGTTGCCTGGGTGTTTGGAGGTGTATAAGAAAAAAAAAGTTTTGGTAGGCAGGAAGGCTCGAACCCGAAGCCTTGAGGCAAAAGTGGAAAAGAAAACATGACATCTTACCGTAACGTTAAAAGGGCAGAGAAGTGAGAATGGTTAATATTAAATGCTTAAAAACGAATGTCTGGTTTTCTAGGTCAAACATCACACCATAGAGAAATGAAATCACGCAGAGCCAGCTTTACACTTTCTGCGTATTTGTTTGTTTCCCTAAGATGTTTGGGAAAACCAGCTCCCACAAAAAGGGGAGTGTCCAAATGAGTAGCAATTGTCTAATATGACGGGTTTTCCCACATTGATCAAAGCTCATTGCTTTCTGAACGTCCCTGGCACAAGTGCTAGGTAGACGTATTTGCTCCCAATTCAGTTCTCCCTTTTTATACGGAAAAACCAAACAAACACGTGGAAAGTAAGAAATAGCACGAAAATAGAATGTAAAAGTCGCTCTAATCAAAGATGGAGACGACTTCCGTTTGTAAATTGGAGATATTATAATCTAGGGAGTATATAAAAAGTTCTAAGAATTAGTGACCCCCCCCCCTGAGCATCCACTTCCGAAAAAAGCCTTTGCCGGACATACAAAAAAATTGCGCACACACACACACACATTTTCACTTTTATATAATAGATTATTGTTCTTAGTGAAAGGTTCAGAAGTATGTTGTTCAGTTGGTTTGGAAAAAGAAGATTAAAAATGTCAGAAGATTTGTTTCTAATGTTATTTTTGACTTAATTTTGAATAATGAGTTTTTAAAAAGGTTAAACAACTTCTGAAACTGATATGGACATTAGATCAAAAATACCAATTCCAAATTTGCAATTAGTTTAGTTATTATCAACCGTTTAACTGTGATGCTGTGGCACACATACCTACACACATAGACAACTTTGCTTTACACACACACACACACACATGATTTTTACGAAATTTAACACAACTGTACTTTATGCATGAGGCAGTGTTCTTAGATAAGTTTTGTATCAGAAGGTCTTTGATAAGTATCAATAATCGATAATCCAAAAATATCCGATGATAAAAGGAACATATAACTTTGACCAAAATTAACACCTTATACAGCCTAACATCACAAGTGCATTTGAGAAGTTTTATTACTACACAAGCAAAAAGGCTTGATACATTATCATTCAAACCCTTATCACTGAATATGCAGTATGGCCCGTCATATATAATCAATAATAGGTTTTTTGATATGACAGGGGCGTGTTTAAAATAAATGTTCCGGTTTAAAATACAAGTGAACCATGATACTTGATTTTTTTTTTTTTAATTTTTAACTTTAATTCAAGCCATTATCACCATGCAAGCAGAAAGGCCAGGCATATAAAATCAACAGTAGGTTCTTTGATATCATAGGGGCACGTTCAAAATGAATGTTTCTGTTTAGAGCACAAGTGAACCATGATACTTGACTTTTGCATTTTAAACTTAAATTCAAGCCATTATGTAAAAAAAATAATTTTATGAAATCAACAACAGGTTCTCTCAGGTGGATAAGACATAATTTACCAGACATAATTTTCACCTTTCTAGGGATGTGACTTAAAACACGTTCCTAAATGAAAATTCAATTTGTCATCCAACAAAAAAAAAAAACATTATTTATGTATATTTTATGTTCCTATTGATGATAATAACCACGAAATAAAACAAGATATCAAAACATAGTAAAGTTACAAGTATTTTGAACTCAGGTTTTGTCTTTCAATTATTGACACTTTATCTTCTTCCCTTTCATGAGGTAAACAATATTTAATTTTGCTTTCTATTTTAAATCACAGTCATTTTCATAGAATTAAGTGTTTCATAAAGAAGCTGCCACCTCCTATATCATATGGCTTGTGATATGCATGCTACATGTATGGAATATCACATCTGATATGTATGTAATATATATGTGATATGCCATATACTTGGAATATTAATGACGTTTTCGTTTTAATACCGTTTTTATATTACATGTTTTACTAAATCTACATATCAAACATCTTAAGTAGGTAGAACTTATCAGCTCTGGAAGGCAGTCGATCTGTTAGTAGGTAAAACCTGATTTCAAACCTCCCTTGCTTTGTGAAATACCAACTCACGAAAAAGGCTTCAGAAGTAAACCTTGAGGCAAAATCCTGAATGGAGCCCACAATGAAGTTTGATGTTACATACAACTTAATTCTACCAATCCTGCAATGGCATTGGTGTCAAGTTGTAAAAGCCTTGCTGTTCCTTTGGATCCATCAGCGGCGTGGAGAGCAACATCCTGTCCCTTATATCACACTGTCCATGCTAGCATCCAAAGGATGTATCACCCATAGTCAAACTTGACTAATGGAGGCCTACTATGGTCCTATAATATTCTCAATTGTAAGATCAGATGAAACAAAGTTGATTGTTTCCAAGCATCAAGTGAAAGAAAGTAGTCATAAACCTGCAAAACTTTAGAGTGTAATATGTAATATGCAATAGTAATATGTAATATGTAATTGTAATATGTAATATATAATATGTAATTTGCAATTGTAATATGTAATATATAATATGCAATAGTAATATGTAATATGTAATATGCAATAGTAATATGTAATTGTAATATGTAATATATAATATGTAATTTGCAATTGTAATATGTAATATATAATATGCAATAGTAATATGTAATATGTAATATGCAATAGTAATATGTAATATGTAATTGTAATATGTAATATATAATATGTAATTTGCAATTGTAATATGCAATTGTAATATGTAATATGTAATATTACCTCTTACATAATATGTATCTTTCATCTTTTCATCTTATTATATTTGGCCTCGACTTTATCATGCAATCAATTTTTTACAACAGTAACAGATTACGTGTTCAAAATGACTTTCATATTCATACAGCCATAACTACAATAAGGATCTCGTTATTTTCATCAAAATTGGAAATATATTCAAATTTTCAACGTTACGGAATAGGCAAATAGCCCCACTGCCTTATGGATGCCTTGAAAAAGGCAAAGGCTAAGTGAGTATACCCCGATAAAAAAAATCCAGTTTGGAGTCCCAATAGATAGATGATGGTGAAGTACTGCAACACCCTTCTGACAACTCCTGCAGCTATGCTGGCTCCGACCATATTGGCTTGTCTTTCTATTGAACTTTGTCTGCAATGTCAAGAGGTAACTGGACAAACCTAGATCTCCTTATCATTCGCCCAGGCTTGCATTCAGAGAAAAAATTCCAGCTTCGAACTGTATATGAAATAAATTAATAAGTGTCAAAGAAGCTAGACGTTGAAACATACGATTGCAAGCTGGGAGATTTTCGATTAATATCCGATACTAATTTCCTAATAGATAATATTCATTTAAGAGAATAGAGCTAATTTTAAAACACTAGTCCTACAGTAGTCAGTATAGAAATTTTCTAGCCTAGTAAATGGAAACCACATTCTTTGCAGCAACCTTAGCAATAATTTCTGTAACAACTTCAGCTGTGTCTGTATAGGTCGAGAAACCAATCAACCTCTGTGATGGACATTAAAATCACCAAATACATGGACTGAGTGCTTGGATCAAAAAAGACTGCTATGTCTATACTATCAGAGTTATAATCAAACAAAGTTGAATTAATGTTATCTGTGAATGTAAGGTTGAGGAGTTTGAATGATGAAGTTTCAGGAACGTTGCTATTAGCCATGGAAATTGCTGATTAGAAAAGTTTATTGTAATAGTTGAAGGAAAGGAGATTTGTCTTAGTAGCATTAAATGTAACCATTCATTTTTGGCTTCATTCCAATATAAACTGAAGATAATTTTCTAAGAATTCAGCAATCGTCTACATGTTGAGGACAAACAAATATACTAATCTAAGAAACAATTGCATCAGGGAGGTAATTTATAAAAATCAGGAATAAGAATGGTCAAAGCATCAACTCCTTGGTACACCTTTATTTATTCGTATTATTTGGATTCTTCGGACTAGTGTGCTTGATTGTCATTTTTACAACATTTCAGTCGATGTAACCTCCGACCTTCTTTCAGTATGTCTTGTCAAACTCTGGAATGTTTCTGCCGAATTCGGGAATTTGGACGGAATTTCGAAAAATACTCAACCAAAACATAGAGAATGACAATCAAGATGAGAACAATAGTCCAATAAATCCAAATAATAAGAATAACGAATCCTCATCTCAAAAATTCAGAAACGTAACCTGCATTTATATCATGACGTTTAGATGTAAAACTATCGAGGGTGACCTGGATGATTCTTTTACTAAAAAAGATCTGATTACATTAAATATTTGTCCAGTATTATTGTACGTATAAATTTTTATTAGAAGACCATCACGCCAGACTTTATCAAAGACTTTACATATATCGTTTCATCTGCCTTATCACTCTAGCTTCATCTACTTTATCTAGTGCCTGGTACATGTGTTCAAAGATGATCATTAAGAATATTTGCAGTAGAACAAGATCGCCTAAATCCATGCTGTTGGTCAGAATGAGTTTACTATTTTTGAGGTGGTGGACTATTGTTAGATTAAGGATTCAAAGATTTGGTGTTTATTAATGAAAATTTTAAGTAAAGAAAATGGAGAAAATATCTTTATTATGTACATACACGTCACAAAATGAAAATAACATATTCCAAAAATCACATAATTTGATCAAGTAGGTTTTTTTTATTTAAACAAATCAAATTTTATGATTTGCCCACTGTGTGAAAAAGCAGTCGCCATGTTTGATGAAATTTGAAATTCATTCCTGGTTACCTCCTCTTTAACAACCTCTCCAGAATCAAGGGCTCATCAATGCCTACTAAAAATACTCAATCGCTAAAAATCATAAAATTTGATTTTTTTAAATTAAAAAAAAAAAAAAATACTTGATCAATTTTTGTGATATTTTGAATATAATATCTTTATGCTGTAACAAATACATCATAAACTTGTTTTTCTTTATATTTGTTTTCCTAAATAAGTGCAATTCTAAATAAACACCAAAGATTTTAACAGAGTGGAATAAGATGGAGCAATAATTTTGTCAATGTTTTCCCCAAAATTTTTAACACAGAGACCAATTTTCCAGCTATCGGGGGGGGGGGGGGGGAGCAAGATTCGGCAAAGCATTTGTTATAAAGTCTGGAAAAGACAGGCGCCAGTTCAACAGAGTATATATTTTTTTTTATTGCTACAGCAAGGATAAGATCAGGTCCACATGCTTTGGAGATGTGAAGGGTTTTTTTTTTTTTAATGATATCCAGGATATGGGAAGGGGTGATGACCATATTATCAAGTGTGGTTTCTGTTTGTAGTGGGAAATTTGGGTAGGAGTTGTTCACAGAGTTCAAGGTGGACCACTTGGCAAAAAATTTAGCCTTATCTGTTGCTGTTTAAGCGACATCATGGTAGTTAGATTGTCAGGGAATTACTGATTGCCAATTGTTTACTAAAGTATTGTAGATTTTCTAGAAATAACAAGTTTCAAATTTCGAAGACTCAATGCATTTCTGATCATCGCTGTACACCTACTTTTAGCTGCAGCTTTTATACACTTACAAGGGTTTCTTGATTCTATAAATTTTTATCTATTTATAGCTGGCTTGTAACAGTTGAATTGGTGGAATACTTGCTGCATATTCACAATAGCAGCTGCACAGATAAAAAAACTAAGCTATTGAGGCGAGTGGGGTTTTCTATAGAATATCCACATGGAAATATATGCCGTTGTGCCTGCTTTGTCCAATTCCATCATTTTATTTGCACACGGCTCAGCAAGGAGAGAAAATTTTTTTACTCCGTGCAGCTTTTCTGATGTGATCCCTGATATATCCTCTATCAGCACGTTGATAGTATCTCGTCGTTTTGAATAATGGCGCTTCAGTTTAGAGTTAAAAATTTAGGGTGATATCAACCATTATAACAAAGTGATGAGCGTTCCCAAGTTGGTTATGGGCATCCATGACACATGGGCATATTGAGCAGTCTTATCAAGAACAGGTCGAGAAGTGAGGCATGCTGATCTTCATGATCAAAAAGGCAGGTCTGGAAAGTGACAGTCTGTGAAAGATAATGTGCAATATAGAAACACTGTGTGCTATTACCAGCTGTGTCTGTATAAGTTGAGAAACCAAGTCAATTTCTGTGATGGACATTTAAATCACAAAATACATGGATTTGAGTGCTCGGATCAAAACAGAGTGCTATATCTATACTATTAGAGATTTAGTCAAACAAAGTTTAGTTTTGGGTTAAAAGAATAACAGTAGAGAAGATATTAGTAATTAATGATGTGTTCTAATCAAGAAAAGGATATAGACTTTGAGTCTGTACATATACTTGTCATATATATATATATATATATATATATATATATATATATATGCATAATATAAAGGTGTGTGTGTGTATGTGTGTCTGTGTGTGTGTCTGGTCATGAATAGGCTTCTATATGGTTGACTATTTTAAAAAACTGATTACATATAATGATAGAAGATGTATTGAGACACAGGAATGGGTATGTTTGATCTGGCAGAACGGTGGTTCATTAAAATTGTGGGGTCTGCGTACGCATCTGGTCCACAAAGTATGGAAATAAAAAATTTAAAAATAAAAAAAAAAAACGTTTACAAGTGTTTTTGATATAGATATACATAATAATACTTTGATAAGTATGTTTTAACTTAAATAGGGATGGTATAATAAAATTGTGGGGTCTGCGTTCGTGCCTGGCCTTCATAGAATGGAAATAGGCACAAACTTTAATAAAGACTTTTCATATCTATCTGCATAAGAATACTTTGATAATTATGTTTCAGTTTGAAGAAATATGGTATAATAAAATTAATGGGTGTTCGTTCGCACCTGACCTCCATAGAATGGAAATATGTCACAAAGTTTAACAAGGTTTTTTAATATAGATCCACAGAACATTGTGATAAGTGTTTCAGTGTGAACAAATATGGTATAATAAATTATAGGGTTTATCTATTTTATTTTTACTTTCATCATATTTTGCTTTGGTTTTGATACCCCCAAATTCGAAGCTATCTCTTTACAACCCTCCCTTTTCATAACCTATCATGCTTTCATAAATCAGAGTTCATTTTCTGTAGGCTGTTTTTGAACCCAGTCAACGATGGGTACTTTTGCTAGTATATATATATATATATATATATATATATATATATGTATATCTCTCATATATGCATATATATATATATATATATATATATATATATATATATATATGCATATATATATATATCATATATATATATATATACTTGGATATAGACTCTAAGTCTGTACCTATACTTGTCAGACTCTGAGTCAGTACATATACTTGCCAAAAATTTTAGAGCAGAATAGAAGGTATCATGTCATGTCAAAACAATTAAACGAGATTGAAGAGTGTAGGATATCTGGGAAATTTACAAGAAAGATTCTACCTCACTGAGGTTATTTTTAAGCTCTCAGATATTCATGAATGCCTCAAGGCGAAGGCAAACTGGTTTTTGTTAGGTGAGTTTGTTTTGAACGTATTACTCTTTATTTGTATTGACATTGTTATTGTCTTTAGATAGAGTTGAATTTAACAAAATGGGTGTTTAGTGAATGTCAGTAATCTCACACAAGTAAACTATTAGTTATATCTATTGGCTTGTGCCTCAAGAGAGCCTATTGGAGATAAATTCAAGGTCTCTTTCCATGCATGATATGGCATTTTTGGGGTCGTCAGGCCTTTTTAGGAACTAACTTCCTCCACAAATAAATAAAAAGAAAAAGAAGACTTACATGCAAAACAAACGGAGGTTTATTCACAGAAACCAACCATTAACAAATAAAATATAATTCTCTTTATAATGAGTTCAGAAGTCCTTTTTAAGTGTCCGTATAAAAAAAGGAGAATGTCTTTTTTTGTTGAACTGTTCATATGTTAAAACATGGTAAGAGAGGCAATAGGTAATGTTCGCCTGTGAAATTGTATGAAGCACGCGGAGCGATGAAAATGGAAGAGTGATAGTAACACGTGTGGAATGTCTGAATGAAAATGCAGTTGAGAGAGAGATTTGATGTTTGTGTGTGCTTAAATACTATTTGGACCGGCTCCCAGTGAGCTTAAAAAGAAAAGTTTAGAAAAATGTCCTTGGAGAAATCCCATTGGACGGAAACATTACGTGGGGTGCTCTGTACTATGTCCGCTCGTTTTGAGTCGATTTAATATATAAGGCCACGCCGGAATTTGCGTGGGAGTTATTTTTTATTTTTCACGCGCCAACATAATCATAATCATACTGTGCGCCTAAATTGTATTTATTTTTATAACAATTTTTAATCCGAATCTTAACCGTGTCAACTGGCACACATTGCAGTTATCCTAAGATTATACTATTGTTGATACAGCAGCCACTTAGCACTACCTTAGAGTTAGAGTTCTTGTACTACCAGTCAGATCAGAAATAGTAGTCAGACAAGCTGTCAAAACCATACAATCTACCTAGTCGTGTGTAACTAAGTGACAAGTAAGTGTCTCTGAGTTGCCCAAATAGAGAGAAAATCGTTTGGAATAATAATAACTTAATTGCAATACTAAGAAATCTAACGTTTTGAAATGCAATCAGTTAAAATTCATGAAAATTGCAAACACTCAACAAAAGTCGGGTTATATAAGAAATTATGAACAATTAATTTTTATACCCACAGACATTAGTGTTTAATGCTTTCGCAATTATCAATGCAGGAAGTGAAAATTATTGCTGGTCAAAGTATTGCAATCTGCCACAAAGCCACTTTTGACTCCACATATATATATATATATATATATGCATTTATAATCTTCATATATATATATATATGCATTTATATTCCTCATATATATATATATATATATATATATATATATATATATATATAAAGTATCCCTTCATTAAACCGAATTATAACTTCAGAAGAACTCAAACTAAAGTTGCATAGTGGTCAACATTGAGAAAAAAAAAATCGTAAAATAAAAAAGTCTTTCACTTTTAAAAAATTACATTATTTGTGTTCAGTTATTATGAATATACGTTTTATGAAATAGCTAAACATAAAAGTGAATATATTATTAAAACAAAAATTGGATTAACCCGTCCCATGATCGGTAAAATTATTTCCTTTAATAAAACAGTTCTGCACAAATTTTATGTCTTCTTACGAAAATTCAAATCAAGATATAATGCTACTAAACCTTATGTCTAGAACCCTACACTAACTTTGATCAAAATCCATTTGGATTCTAGAAAATGTCTAAAATTTAATGCTTAAGCTTAAGTCCTACCCGATTGTCATCGTAAGCTACACAACAGTTAACATAGGAAGATCCTTAGCAGAACAAATAACGGTCAAACTTTGAATTCCATATTCTAACAATTCTACTGTCTAACACATTTGGATAAAAATATGGTTTTATGTCATATTAGATGAAAATCAGAAATAAACACCACAAGGAAGAATTTCAAAGAATATGTTTCAATCATTTTGTTTCTTTTATATTAAATTTAAAACATTGATTTTTTTTTTTTATCAAAACTTTGAATGTGTTTTACTTTTTACAATATTTTGAAGCCACAAGACAATCATCATCATCATCGTCGTCGTCGTCATCATCATCGTCATCATCATCATGAATCATCATCATCGTCATAATCATCGTTATTATCATCATCATCATCAATCATCATCGTCATCATCATCGTCATAATCATCGTCATAATCATCGTTATTATCATCGTCATCATCATCGTTATTATCATCATCATCATCGTCATCATCGTCATCATCATCGTCATAATCATCGTTATTATCATCATCATCATCATCAATCATCAATCATCATCGTCATCATCATCGTCATAATCATCGTTATTATCATCATCATCGTCATCATCGTCATCATCACCATCATCAGTTTAATGTCCGTTTTACTTGCTGCCATCTATTGGATGGCTATAGAAATTGACTTCCAAACTAACCTATTTTTATGTAGCTCTCTTTCTCTCTACTCCATCCTTATTGCTTCCTCTGCTGTTTTCCTTGTTTTCTCCTGGTAGTTGACCCTGCTACCTCAACTGTTCCACATCTACTAATCCAAGAACTCTCATTCGTTCTTTTAAAGTGGCCATCAGATCTAAGTCACAGCATATGTAAATACATCTTCCATTACTTACACGTTTACAATAACCACAAATGCCAAATGGTAGATGTATTCATCATTTATGTGAAAGCAACAAGATTCTGTTAGGTTTTGAAAGCTAAAAAAAATTTTCAATAAAGCTTTTAAAGTTGACTTATTTTTCATTTTTATATTATTGCTAAGATAAAATGATTCTTGTGAGGCAATGCTTAGCAAACTTGGCTTCTTAGCAGAGGATTACTTTTGTAGTGCAGCTGTAGATTATCATTGGAATGCATTAATTCAACTGCTCATCACTTGTTTAGAACAAGTAGCAGACAGTTTAATGAATTCAGCTAAAAATAGAAGGTAAACTACTTGTATAGTAAGAGCAGAACAACATTATAACTTCACATAACAAAATACCACAAAGGACACAATGCCAAGTTCTGACAACTCATTCCAGCATTGAACTTGAATGACCTTTTCTAGTCATGCAACATACACTACACATACATTTATTTTGTCTTTTAGTCCTCACATTCCATAAATGATGTTTCTGACAAGGACGAATTGCTGTTTTCTAGATCGGAATCTATTCTAACACTTATCATAGGAAAGTTTTTGACCTTGAAGTAGATTTCTTTTTAGTTTCTTACATCATGTCAAAAAAAAAAATTGAAGATTGAAGGGCAATATTCAAAAGTGAGCAGGCAACGATGAGGGTTGCAAAAAAGAAATGCTCAACAGAGTCTGAAAAAAGTTATCTAATTCTGGCTGGAGTAAACAAATAATGGTCTGGTCTCATTTATATATATCTTCTTATATATATATATATATTATCTATATATATAAAAGCCAAACGTCTGTGTGTATGTATGTATGTTTGTTTGTAACGCTAAAACTTTTGAAAGACGGAACCAAACTTGACAAATTTGGTATCATATCGAAGCCCCATCACCCAGATGACAAATATCGAAATTTCACGTCAAACGGACCACTAGAAGTTGGTCAACTGATCAGTTATCTTCGAGGGGGGGGCCTCCAAAAAACCTGTCATTATCTATATATATAAAAGACAAATGTTTGTTTGTAACGCTAAAACTTGAGATGAAAGATTCCTCTCCCCTAAGAATAAAACATATGTTCAATATCTGCTTTTGTTTTTTCATTGTTTATATGGTCCCGAGCAACGCCGGGTAGCCCTGTTAGTATATATAAATGGAAAAATGTGTGTGTGTGTGTGCGTGTGTGTGTGTGTGTGTGTGTGTGTGTGTGTGTGTGTGTGTGTGTGTGTGTGTGTGTGTGTGTGTGTGTGTCTTGCAAAAACTTTCGACACACGCGATGGATCCTGACCAGAATGGTATCGTTTTGAAGTTTGATGTCTCGGACAACAAATATCAAAGAATTGGCCAAAAACATTCATTCCTTCACCCTCAACTGGGCAGTTTTGTACAAGGACGGGGTCGCTTTTTCGCCGACATTTTTGCAAAGTCATCATACATGCTTACAATCACTAGCCTTAATTTGAACGACAGTGAAGTCGTATGTCGTGGCGTCCACAAGAGTTAAGCGGTTTGCTTTTTTTCACTTCTTTTCCTCCTTTGCGCTACAGGTTCGAGCCTGCCTGCTCTTTTTTTTTTCTTATTTTAGAGGCTTACGTAATGGGATTTTTTTCCTTTAAAAAAAAATCGAATTATTTTACCGTTCGCTTAAACTTTTTTTTTTCACATCTTTCTCCACCCAGGCTGCGTCTATTTTTTTTTTTCTCGTTGTATTGACTCCTTACTACACCACCTCTCCACACCCGAGTAACGCCGGGTACCCCCACTAGTTGATAATAAAAATTAGATTCAACCACAAGGGAATGACCGAACCTGAATATATAGGTTTGCAATCACCTCCTACCATTATCCTACTCCCATTACTGATCATAAACATAAGTTGCTCATCTTCATTCAGGTTGGCCATAATATCCCCCCCCCCCACGAAGCCAAGCTCACAAGACGTAAATATCAATATAAAAGATTAAATTAATATATACACACACATGACTATAAATGCTCCCTATCTTGGGTTGAACATATTCAGGAATGAAATAAAAAACTGCCGCTAGTGTACAAAACAACGCTCTTTGCGCAAACAAAGAGAGCTTAAGCGTTTGGACAATATTTAATGATTGTAATTTCATATACCTACCTTACCAGTAGTCGAACAGTGTAACGGTTAGACGCCTATGCAGTCGAGTTTCAATCCTACCTTGAGGTAGTCACTAGTCTAGCAGCACTGAAGAGCTGCGATACAGCAACACAGTCTGTCTATGGATGACTGTGTGTGTGTCGAAAGCTAATAGACTTTGTTTAAATATATATGTTACTCCCCATTTTGGAGCACAACATGGTTAAGAAAAAAACTATTCCCAATTAGCATTAAGGTAATGCAATCTGCTCAGAACAGTAATGCAGGTAAAATAAACAAAGAAATTACAACCATATATTTTTCCCTTTCTTTCTCTCTCTCCTCTCTCTCTCTCTCTCTCTCTCTCTATATATATATATATATATATATATACATATATATATATATATATATATGTATATATGTATATATATATATATATATACTAGCATTTTAGCCCGGCGTTGCCCGGGTGTTTGGAGGTGTATGCTGAGCAAAAAAAAAAAAGAGTAAATTTTTTTTTAATTTGACCCCTATTATGACCCCTTAAAATTTATAGTTTCGGGCTCAAATCACTTTATTAAGTTAGATTCAGGTTCAAGGAACCTATATCTAAAATTTTAAGTGTCTAGACCCAAAATTGTCGGAGGAGTTTGGTAGAGTTCTTAAAGGTCAAATCGTTGAAATTTGACCCCTTAACAGCCAAATTTCTGGCTGACACCCGTCACATCGATTTTCCCAAATCTCAGTACCCGGTATTTCAAATTTCGAGTCTATAGACTAAAAATTGACAGAGTTATTGCGTAGGGAAATGTACACAGACAGACAGACAGACACGTTCACTTTTATAGATATATATATATATATATATATATATATATATATATATATATATATATATATAGAGAGAGAGAGAGAGAGAGAGAGAAACAGATAAACCCATCCAAGCAAGAAGACCGGCTATCATAATAGTTACAAGAATGAGAAGTCCTGCCAGATCATAGATTTCACTGTCCCAGCAGACCACAGAGTGATGATCAAGAAGACAGAGAAGCAGAGCAATAGTCAAAGAGTTCAAAGAAATATGGAATATGAAGAAAGTCAAGATACTACCACTAATAGTAGGAGCACTAGGAACAATAACGTTGAGCCTGGTGAGTACCAGATGGGTGACTAATTTGGACGCTTTATGTAGGAGGACGTCAACGCCTCCTTGCAAGAGTTGCAAAAATTTAATGTCGTCATTTCCCCTAATGGGGATATACATGTGACTGGGGACCGTTTGTGAATTTCATACTCCCATGGAACTTCTTCCTTTGGAGGAAGCTGGTTAAACCCACATAGGGTTAGTGCCATTTCTATGTGTCTGACGGCTTTAAAAAATTGACTTTAAAACTAACCTATCTTTGGTCAGGTTATTATCTAAACTACATAAGCTTGAAATGTGACAGCTTTTTTTGAAGACATTTCCTTAGTTAAGACTAAATTTTTATAGGTCGGATGTCAAACTTGTGAGGTGGCGGGGACCAGTGTCTTTATCAAATGATGAGCATATCCTATATATATATATATATATATATATATATATATATATATATATACACACACACACACAAATAAAGACAAAATAATAGTTTGTCTGGCTATAATTTATGAGGACATATGTTTACTATTAAATCAGCAAGTTTAGTAAAGAGGTTAATTTTTCCAGTGGAAGTAAATGATTAAAGTTGGCAACAATGAATGTGATTTGTTTTTTAATATAAAATCTATTAAGAAGCAATCAATGAAATGACAGGTTTTGCTAATTATACTAGCAGATAAAGCTATTTTAATAGCTAAGATTAAACATCAATTATATGAAGAACATGAAATTAAGAGTCATAGAAATGTGAAAACTTATTTCTTTTACTTTTTGTGTAAAACTAAAAAGGACTTTATTTTAGCAACACTGATTAAATCCTGGTTTTTTTTTACACAAATTTAACAGATGTTGTGTGTATGTTACTGTTATGACCTGATTATTGCCACAATCCACCATTAACATTGAAAAAACGATTCTCACAATTTACATTCCTAAAGATGATGACTTACTTCTTAACCCGAAAACATTAACTTGGTCAAATGTTTTTATAACGATTGATGACAGTTGGAGATATTTCTGATCACTACAACAAACTAAGTTCATTTTATATCATTAGATTCATCATACACACACACACACACACACACACACACACACACACACACACACACACACATGGGGAGAGTCAAAGAGAATTAGAGAAATTACTGCTTTATAATTTTACTACTGGGGGTATCCGGCGTTGCCCGGGTGTGTAGAGGTATAGTAAGGAACTCCCTCGGGGGGGGGGGGTTAAAAAAGTCGTAGTAGCAGAGGAGGGGATCAAAACAACAATAGGCAGTTTGTGTGAAGAGAGGTGTTTAAAAAAAAAAACTCGAACCCATAACACGAAAGAGGAAAAAAAAAACGTAACGTCTTAGCCGATATCTCCATTGTGCAAGCGAAAATCAAGAGCGTTGAAATTAAGCATAGTCAATCCAACAATGACGATAACTTGCTAAAATGTTGGCGAAAAAGTGACTCCTCCTTGTACAAAATTGCCCAGTTGAGAGTGAAGGAATGCATGTTTTTGGACAATTTCGATATTTGTCATCCAAAGGATAGAGCTTGAAAACGATACTGATCTCATGAGAATCCGTTGCGTGTGTGGAAAGTTTTTGCGAGACATACAAACACATACACACACACACATTTTGCCTTTTATATATTAGACTAGTGGGTGTGCCCGGAATTGCCCGGGTGTTTGGAGACGCAAAAAAAAAAAAAAAAAAAATTCTGGTAGGTAGGTAGGCTCAAACCCAAACCTTTGAGGTCAATAGGCTGATAACTTACAGCCATGCTACACGGGCAGAGGACTGAGAATGTGTGAAATTAAACGATTAAAAAGTTGAAGTGACGGGTGTGTAAATTTAATGAGGTCAAACATCACGCCATAGGGAATGAAACGCACTTAACTTAGGCTGCAAGCCAGTTTCTTCATATGTTATTTGTCCCCCCCCCAGATGTTGGGGAAAACTAGCTCCCCATATAAAAGGGAGTGTCCAAATGAATAGCAATTGTCTGATATGACGGGTTTTGACCGCATTGATCAAAGCTGATTGCTTTTCTGGACGTCTGTGCCACGAATGTAAGGGAAAATCATTTGCTACGTATTTAGTTTTTCTTTTATACTGAAAAGCCAAACAAGCATGCGTAGACCAAGAAATATTGTGAAAATAGTGTGTAAAAATCTCCCAAATTAAAGATGCATGTGACCTCGTTTCGTAAATCGTAGATATTATAATCTAGATAGCATATAAAAGGTTCTAAGAAACAGTAACCGGCTCAAGTGCCCCCCCCCCGTAAAAGCCTTTGCCGGACATACACAAAATATACACACACACACACACACACACTAACACACATTCTGCCTTTTATATATATAGATTACTTTTTCTGATATATATTGACCCAACTTCCGGCCTCTACTTCAAGAAAAACCTCTCTCTACTCCTACCTCCTAATTCCACATGAAGAGTTTCTATCTTTGCATCCTATCACTCCTTCCTCTATTGTTTCTCAATATCAAATACTATGGATGCACATATTGAACAAAAAACATATAACCCACAAAGGCAACCCCATCAACCACACTACATACCACTTATATCCACTATGTGATATCCACAATTTTCTTCCTATATCACATTAATTACTGTAGTTCTCCTTTTTTCCGTCTTTCACATTTACAATGGTTTTACCCTCTTCTTCTCTCACTTCATTATTTCATCCCTAATGTAGTCATCGCTAGACGTCACATATCTAATATGTTACCTATCACCTTCTCTCCTCTTCTGATGAGAAGCATTAGGTTTTGAAATACCTAGGTATAAAGAGAATATTTATCCTACACCCTCAATTGATGTAATCTCCATATTGAATCAATGATTAAATTTATATGCATTAGTATATATTTATATATTTGTTTTTTTAATTCATTCTCTCTCTCTCTCTCTCTCTATATATATATATATATATATATATATATATATAATTATCCACATACAGTACTATTTCGCTGTTTCACAGCTCATCAGTGCGGCTAGCCAAGCTACCACCTCAAGCCAGGATCGAAACCCGATTGCCCAAACAACAATTGGAGCTTCTAACCGTTGCGCTATACGGCTGCTACTATGTCGGCAGTGAATTAACAATGTTTTGACATTGTCCAAAGTACCTAAGCTCAATTTGTTTACACAAAGTGCATCGCTTGATACGCTAATGATAATTTGTATATCACTTCCCAATATGCTCAACCCAAGATAGGGAGCATTATAGTCGTTCACATACAGTACTGTTTCGCTGTTTCACAGCTCATCAATGCAGCTAGACAAGTAACTATCTCAAGCCAGGATCGAAACCCGATTGCCCAAACAACAATCGGAGCTTCTAACCGTTGCACTATATGGCTGCTGCTATGGCGGGCAGAGAAGAAAGAGGAGGTAGGGAGATGACGGGGGAAAACCAGGTAGAAAGAGAAACAAAGATAGAAATTTTAATAAAAAATATGTTGCACTTTTATCCTGGACAATGCCGGTTAACCCTGTTAGTATGAAATAAAACATTGTTTTCTTTTCAAAATGTGTGTTGAAGTTTGCTAATAAAATGCTAACTCTGAAGGTCTTTCACCATTTTTACTTTTAGAATTGAATAATTGTTTTCTGACATTTTGTACACGGGTTTCAGTAAATACAACCATAATTGCTTGGTACACTTTTAAACACACTAATAACACTTTATAACATTTAAAGCAAAACTTATATTAATAAGATTTCACTTTCGATATGATTGACAGATATCAATGAACAACTTGCTTTGGTATAATTCATATTTTATAAACATTATCATCTTAGTATATTTGAAAGACATTACCAGTCAATCATTTTGTCACCTCTTGTAACAATAAGAGTTGAAGGGTTTAAATAAACATGAAGCAAGATGTACGTCATTGATATTGAAAAAGAAAACACACACACATTATATATATATATATATATATATATATATATATATATATATATATATATATATATATACAGGGTGTCCACAAAGTCTGACTACATTATGTAGCCAGACTTTCTGGGCACCGTGTAGATTATGTAGCCAGACTTTATGGGCGCCCTATATATATATATATATATATATATATATATATATATATATATATATATATATATATAAAATTATTACTATGATAATTTTTTTTAATACCTATGGACATTAATGTTTCATCCTTTCAGGAATCTATCAACGCAGGGAGCTATGATTACAGCTGGTTGGGAGATTCGAACCTGGCCACAAAACCATCTGACTATTAGCAAGGAACAAGTCTGGCTACATAATCTACACGGTGCCCACAAAGTCTGGCTACATAATGTAGTCAGACTTTGTGGACACCCTGTGTATATATATATATATATATATATATATATATATATATATATATATAAATTTCGTGTAAAACACATATTATCATATGGTGATATAATATATTGTGTATGTTTTCACTATTTACTTCAACAGTGCTCAGTACAAGAGTAGAGCTTAATAGCAATGTGAAAATATATCTATTGCAAGTAAGCTACACAGAGGTGTCCATATATATATATATATATATATATATATATATATATAAATATATATATATATATATATATAATATAAAGCTGAACATCTGTGTGTGTCTGGTCACGAATAGGCTCCTATATGGTTGACTATTATAGAAAACTGATTACATATAATGATAGAAGATGTATCGAGACACAGGAATGGGTATGTTTGATCTGGCATAATGATGATTCATTAAAATTGTGGGGTCTGCATACGCATCTGGTCCACAAAGTATGGAAATAAAACATTTTAAAATTAAAAAAAAAAACGTTTACAATTGTTTTTGATATAGATGTACATAAGAATACTTTGATAAGTATGTTTTAACTTAAATAGAGATGGTATAATAAAATTGTGGGGTCTGCGTTCGCGCCTGGCCTCCATAGAATGGAAATAGGCACAAACTTTAATAAAGACTTTTCATATCTATCTGCGTAAGTATACTTTGATAATTATGTTTCAGTTTGAAGAAATATGGTATAATAAAATTATGGTGTGTTCATTCGCGCCTGACCTCCATAGAATGGAAATATGTCACAAAGTTTAACAAGGTTTTTTTAATATAGATCCACAGAATATTGTGATAAGTGTTTCAGTGTGAACAGGTATGGTATAATAAATTATGGGGTTTATCTATTTTATTTTTACTTTCATCATATTTTGCTTTGGTTTTGATACCCCCAAATTCGAAGCTATCTCTTTACAACCCTTCCTTTTCATAACCTATCATACTTTCATAAATCAGAGTCCATTTTCTGTAGGCTGTTTTTGAACCCAGTCAACGACGGGTACTTTTGCTTGTATATACATCTATTTAATTCACACTCATAGTATTTTATTAATATGTTTATGTAGTATGTCTTACACGCGTTTTGTTTTATAGCAGAAGTCCAACAAACATGTTTCCATTTATGTAGACCAAAATGCAAAAACAAATAAAACATTGATCTACTTTCAATGACAAAATATAATGATGTTCTTTTTTGTCAAAAATATTTTTTTTTAATCTAGTCACCAGTTCGATATTTCTTCCTATACTTAAGAGATGACATGTATTTCTATTATCACCAAATGGCAAAATTAAACAATAACAGGTTTTTAAATGAACTTATTTATATGAACATATTGAACTACAATAATAAAAAAAAACGTACAAAAATAAAAAATTGTCTCAGTCGTGAAGGACTGATCCTCCACTGAAAGAGAACAAGAAATGGAAGTGCAGCATCTGAAAACAGATACTACACTTTGATCTTGACCAAAAGGCCAAGCGACAACAATACTTTGTGGCCTTCGGTACAAGATCACAGTGTAGTATCTGTTCTTCAGATGCTGCACTTCAATTTCTTGTTCTCTGTCATTGGAGGAGAAATCCTTCACGACTGAGACAATTTTTTATTTTTGTACCTTTTCTCCACGTTAAAAAACGACCCTGGTATCTAACTCTGTCCCGTGGGGAGGCATAGTAAATAGGTACAATAAAAAAAAAACAAAAAAAAAAAACATGAAACAAAATCAAAGCTTTTAACTCTTGAAAAGATCGGTTTTACTAAACATAGTATTTATAAAAATTTTGCATCAGCTTTTAATATTTTTAATATTTTATTAATTTCCATATTTTGATAACTACACCTAACAATAAACTAAATTAATTAAAATATAAACAATTTACATGAATAAGAGCTGAAGATGTTAGTTTTACTAATCACACAAAAATATTTTAAAAAAAGTGTCAAATATCAAAAATCAAATTACCTGAATATGGATATTAAATTTTCCCACTCTTGGAGCTGAAATCTCCCGAGTCTGAAACAAATAAAATTATAATCAGTATAAGACAGGATGCACACAGCAAAATAAACATCAAACAATAAGACATTATGGATAAATAATGTTTTTTCAAAAATGTATAAAATTGAGAAAATGAGACAAAATTTGCACCCAGCCTAAACAAATGCTAGATTTCTTTCTTTAAATTGAGGAAGCTGATTGGCTAACTAAAAATTCAATAGCATGTGCGTATATAAAAACGTGAGGTAACCACAACTCTTTGCATAAGTCTGACGATTGTCAAGTGAAAAAAAAAGAAGCAGTTCAATTTACTTACAATAAAATATAATATTAAATAGAGGGGGAGCAGGGTCATGTGACATATATACTACAGACATTAAAAGAAGAGGAGAAAAAAGAAAGAAGTAAAATAAGAAATAAAATTACAAATGAATAACACCAAATACAGAGTTGAACGATAAAATTGTCGCTCTAGAAAAGATGACATGATTCCATTTCTGTTTGATAAAAATCGGGTTTCTCTTTTAGTTGCAGACCATCTACTAGTTTGCCAGTTGTGTACAGATTCCAAGAGGGATAACAGCCTTCTATCATGTCTGAAAGTAACACAATGTTCAATGAGCGAGATAGATAAGCGATGCTGTACAACTTATGCTCTCTACCGATCCAAGATATGACAACAGAATCATTGCCAGCATCCTCAAAATGCATAATGGAGACATGCTCAGGCTGATGAAAACAAAGTTTCTGGCTACGATTATGGTGTTTGGTGTTGTTTCAAGTGAAGGCCACATCATGCTACTTCACAGCTTCAAAGTCAACACTAAAGTGTACCTGGATGTGCTGAAGAGTGTGACGATCTCCTGGCAGACCCTGGGTGCGGCAGCAGGACTCTGCATTGGCCCATAAATCCAAAGAGACCCAGGCATGGCTTCAGAAGGAATGCCACGACTTTGTATCCTTCTCCAACTGGCCCCTCCCTCCTCCCCTGATCTGAATCAGCTGGGCTACTTCGTTTTTTCATATGTTGAGAACATCACCAACATGACCTTCCACAACACCAAAACCAGTCTGATCACCACCATCCGCCGAGTATTTACTGAGCTCCTGTCAGCACTTGTGGAAAAGGCATGCTCCCAGTTCTGGACCCGTATCGAAGCGGTAATTGAGATTGATGGCAGCTACATTGAATAGATGTCAGCTCTGCTACATAATCAAGTTACCTGAATTGATTTTTTTCAATAAAAGATTTAAAGTAAATCTGTATCGTTGTTTTCTTTAGAACAACAATTTTAGCTTTCCACTCTGTATTAATTTATTACAAATAGCTTAAAAAATAATTATGCAAATTAGTTATACATTGCGTTTAGGTAGTTGCTGTCTACTATATAAACAGTATTTCAAAAAGTCTATGTTGTATTTTATCTATTTTTTTTTTTTTGTATTAATGGTTCACCATTTATCAAGGCCCGAAGCTACTCAAGGAAAAGGATCAAAGAGAACACTGATTTTTATGGTAATACAGGTATAATAAAAAAAACACCTTCACATTTATTCATTTCGATAAAAAAAAAAATGTGCAACACATTCTTCAAAATAATACATTGTGATTTTTTAAACTATTTTTCTTTCCATAAACATTTCTAGCAGTTGGCAAAATTTTTTTGCAAAAACTAATCTAGAAAGAATAAAAATAAATTCTTTTCCATAATTTTCAACCATTCGATAAGGTTAATCTAATCCATGCAATATTTTTCTTTAATTTCTAACAAAAATTATATAAAGTAAAAGATAGTCACACAGTTTTCAAATTTCCCATTTAAATTTTAATTTAAAATTTACACAAACAATGTGAAAACCAACTTGTATAACTGGTTAATCTAAAGAAATGATATGATGTACAGGTGTTCGACTTTTATGAAAGCATTACAGTTTTTAAATGATGTTGATATCTTCTTATCTTGGTTTTTATTTTCACAACGTTTCAACCGATGTAACCTCCAGCTTTCTTTAAGTGCATATTATCGAATTTGAAATCTTTTATGTCAGATTTGTGACTCTATATGGATTTCAAATGGAATCCTTTATTTAATTCACAGGAGTAGATTGCTAGTTGGGGAGAAGACTTAAAGTAATTTGTAATTGTATTCTTAGTATCGCCTGCAATGAGGATTGAACCTTCAACTTCCAGAAAATCTTACTTAGAACTAATTATACTCAGCACTTCGGGCCGGGATCAAAGTGTAGTATCTGTTCCGGCAGATACTGCAAGCAAAGACCATATGTGGGGGCGACCCCACATATAAGACCTTGGTCAATGTAGGGGCAACCCTTCATACCAATTGTCACTATCCAGCTCCCCTACTCCCCGGGGAGTTGGTCCCCATTTCCCCTTCACTCCTCACATTAAAAATCGGCCTTGTGCCTAATTTGCTCGGTGGGGGAGCAAATAAATACCATCTGTTCCGGCAGATACTGCAAGCAAAGACCATATGTGGGGGCGACCCCACATATAAGACCTTGGTCAATGTAGGGGCAACCCTTCATACCAATTGTCACTATCCAACTCCCCTACTCCCCGGGGAGTTGGTCCCCATTTCCCCTTCACTCCTCACATTAAAAATCGGCCTTGTGCCTAATTTGCTCAGTGGGGGAGCAAATAAATACCATCTGTTCCGGCAGATACTGCAGGCTATGACTAGCTAGGACTAGCTATGACTAGCAAAGACCAGATGTGGGGGCAACCCCACATGCTTGACCTTTAACCAGCTCCCATTTCCCACCTCTCGGGAGCTGGTCCCCTTTTTCCCTTCCCCCTCCCTTCACTCCTCACATTAAAAATCGGCCTTGTGCCTAATTTGCTCGGTGGGGGAGCAAATAAATACCATCTGTTCTGCAGATGCTGCACTTAAGATAGTTTGTACCAGTCAATGGAGGGGAAACCCTCTATACTGGGACAATTATTATTTTTGGTAACCAGAGTGCCCCCTTTTTGCCTACTTTTAGAGGAGCTGGTTTTTACCCCACATTAAAAACGGCGTTGTGCCTAATTTGCTTGGGTGATAAAGCAAAGAAATACAATATCCGTTACGCCACAAATCTGAATAATCCAAATTATCAATCTTGTGCTGGGAAAAAGTACCATTGCACATAAAACAATAAAATTGTATGTATATTATCATTGTTAACAAAGTGAATATATATAAAGAACAATTATTTTCGAAAAATGACCGATTTCATCAAGATAGATGATTCATTTTGGCGCATTCTGCTAAGGAATTAAAACGAAGACTTAAAAATAGCCCACATGCAGGTTTACACTTTTGAACTCCCTTTGAAATGGCCTGGTTTATTCAGAAACTCATACTATTTGTACTACACAAGAAACTCATCTTTTTTCTTTGGCATCTTCAACTAAACAAAATTCATGTAACCCTTTTTCAACTTCCTTTGAAGAATTCTTTACTGCAGCTAAATCATACTTTTTGTGAGGTCAGCTGGCAACCATGTTTTTACTGTCTAACCTGAAATGTTAATTGCTACAAATTGCTACAAACACTTGAACTCTATATGAGATAGATATTCGAATGCTCAACAAAAGTTTATCTCTCAAACACTGAGTCAGTAAAGAAATTGAGAACATAATTTGCCTCTCCCCAATTAACCATTTTCATATATTGTAGTATATCTTTCGTTTTGGTCTCTTGGTCTTACTGGATTCCAGGACAAGAATTTATCTAGTCTGGTGGAGTATCCAGTTTCGTGCCATTACTTGAGGTAACATCACTTGGAGAAGGTGCACCATTCCTCGTAAAAGCTAATGTGAGTTAGCCATCCTGAGGAAATCTTATTTGGCCAGCGAATGCTATGTGATTTTTAATATTTGGTCAGGGTTTACTTCTATGGAAAAAGTATCCTCATGCCAAGTTGTTCTGACAAACCCCTGTACAGATAGACCTTAGACACTCGAGGAATGTGTTGTGTCTAGTAGGCATTCAAGTTCTCCCCAGAATGCCTTTCAAAGGCAACAAAGAAAATTAAAGTTTATTAAATCTACGTAAATGCTCCACTGCATAACCATGGATTTTACGTCAAGTCCAGCATTGTATAGTATAATAAATGACAGGAATTTCCTATTCCAACTCGATTTCAGTAGCAAATGTATCATTATCTTCACAATTATTTGGAAACTGTTTAGCTACCATTCAACTTAAAAAACAAAAATTCCAGAAATCAACTTAAAAACAAAAATTTCTAGCAATAAACAAAAGTACTAAGTCTTTCCAAACCACATGCATATTTTATAATTTGTAACTAATTTATTCATCCTTTGCAATCCTTATCTAGTGTTTTCATTTATGAATGGATAACATTTTCTTGAACATATTTGATGCAGTTTATGATTGTGATGCTTTTCAAATGACATTTTACTGGATTCATTAACAAGAAGTAAAAACTGTGGACGATTTAATTCAACAAGGCCGATAGCCATTAGTCGCGTGCTCTCGTGTAATGAATGAATGCATGAATGTACGATTGACATGAAATTCTTAAAGATAAACTAAAATGACCAAAAAATGAGCCGAAATGACTTAAATAAATAAAAAGTAAATGACTTAGAATGACTTTAATGAACTTAAGGATGAATTGAATGACCTTAAGAATGCTTAAAAAATAACTGGAATCCTTCAAAAACAACTTGAATGATCTGGAGAATGACTTGAATGACTTTGAGACTGACTGGTTGTAAAGTGGGTGATCATTTTACATTAAATTAATACAGAAAAGTGATCCCCCACTTTATATCACAAAGTTACAAACATAAGTACAGCATGTAGTAAGAACAGATACTACACTCTGAGATATTAAATCCTTTATTCATGTTAAAAGTACAGTGAAAATCAACAATGAACAAAAATTTTAGGCACATGGCCAACTCAAAAGGGGGGATTGTGAGGGTCGTTGGTCATCCTTGTCACTCCAGAACTAAACAAAATCAAAAGTTTCTCCCAGCTAGTATCTTCTTTCACCATAATACCGCATTCACCCTTTTGTACTGGGGGACGACCTACTTAACTCCCAATTTTTAAAACATTTTTTATTGACAAACAAACAAAAAAGATAACAATAAAAATGGTACAATAATTCATTTGTGTCGAGGGCGGGGGAAGAAAAAACAAAAGGTGATTATTAGGACCCTCCAAACCCCGTCTAGTTGATAGACTGCCTGCTCCACTAGGTTTGTAAAAGGAACCTTGCTTCTGCGGGTCAGTCTCTAAGTGGGGATTCCCTCTAGATGGGGGTGAATGGAGAAAAGAAAATTTTGATGGTAAAGAATGGGGGTTAGTTTGTATTTTTTTCTCTCCAAGATGAGTGAAATTTAGAGGAAGGGGTGAAAACAAAAATTGCAAGTAAGAGGGGATGGGGATCTTGGAGGCTTCCTAATCGGGGAGGAATGGAACACACACTCAGCTAGCTGAGAGGCTACTTGTTTAATTTTATTTTACGCCCCCACCCTGCTAGTCTTTGTTTATTCGTCTTCAAAAAATACTATTTCTTACCGACATTTCTCTATTCCTTGATGTGCAACATGAATTCTTTGAAGAACAGAGTTCACAAACTTTTTGGTATAATTATTCTCTCCATATTTAATTGCTAATCCGTTTTCTATTGATGGACACTATTTTAATGGCCAATATTTTCTTATTAGTTTAACTGTGTCTTTACATCCTCTCACCACCCCTTTATTAATGCATGCTTTACCATTTGCAATCATCTTCTTCTGTAGATGCTGGTAAATCTATTAAATACTGTTAGATGAACAGTCAGTATTGCCAGATCAAGCTCAGTTTCCATATCTTGTGTTGTCCGTATTCTTGATAAGTTGTGACAAAACAAACAACTAAGACTTACTTCTATTGGATTGTAGTGTTAAAAGATATAGCTAATCCAAGATAGCAAATAAACTACAGTTCTTATCAGGTTTTTGTGTCATAACTTATTTGATTAAGTACAGCAGTAAGGTAGATAATAACACAAACACTCAATAAGATATTATGTTAATATTAAGATAATAGGTTTAATATATTAATATTAAGATAATAGGTTTAATATATTAATATTAAGATAATAGGTTTAATATATTAATATTAGGATAATAGGTATAATATATTAATATTAAGATAATAGGTTTAATATATTAATATTAAGATATTAGATTTAATATATTAATATTAAGATAATAGATTTAATATATTGATATTAAGATAATAGGTTTAAAATAAAAAAAATAATAGATTTAATATATTAATATTAAGATAACAGGTTTAATATATTAATATAATAGGTTTAATATATTAATATTAAGATAATAGATTTAATATATTGATATTAATATAATATGTTTAATATATATTAATATTAAGATAATAGGTTTAATATGTTAATATTAAGATAATAGGTTTAATATATTAATATTAAGATAATAGGTTTAATATGCTAATATTAAGATAATAGATTTAATATATTAATATTAATATAATAGGTTTAATATATATTAATATTAAGATAATAGGTTTGATATATTAATATTAAGATAATAGGTATAATATATTAATATTAAGATAATAGATTTAATATATTAATATTAAGATAATAGATTTAATATATTAATATTGAGATAATAGATTTAATATATTAATATTAAGATAATAGGTTTAATATGTTAATATTAAGATAATAGGTTTAATATGTTAATATTAAGATAATAGGTTTAATATGTTAATATTAAGATAATAGGTTTAATATGTTAATATTAAGATAATAGGTTTAATATATTAATATTAAGATAATAGGTTTTATATATTAATATTAAGATAATAGGTTTAAAATAAAAAATAGATTTAATATATTAATATTAAGATAATATATTTAAAATAAAAAAATAATAGATTTAATATATTAATATTAAGATAATAGGTTTAATATATTAATATTAAGATAATAGGTTTAATATATTAATATTAAGATAATAGGTTTAATATATTAATATTAAGATAATAGGTTTAATATATTAATATTAAGATAATAGGTTTAATATATTAATATTAAGATAATAGGTTTAAAATAAAAAAATAGATTTAATATATTAATATTAAGATAATAGGTTTAATATATTAATATTAAGATAATAGATTTAATATGTTAATATTAAGATAATAGGTTTAATATATTAATATTAGGATAATAGATTTAATATACTAATATTAGGATAATAGGCTTAATATATTAATATGAAGATAGTAGGTTTAATATATTAATATTAGTATAATAGGTTTTAGTCTCCTATAATTCATACTAGAATTGTAGATGAAGCAACCGGTAAAATCCAGTTGTAATGTACACTATTCTGGAGGTTGAAGGTTCAATTCTCAGAGCAGACGACAATCAAAATACAATTGCGAATTATTTGGACTTCTACCCAATCATGGCTGATGGAACAAGAGCATGCTACCCCTGTGGATTAAATGAAGGGCCCCATTCAATATTTTGTGAAGGTTTCTGAGTTTGACGGAAAGATTCCCGATTCTTACATCAAGATTCTCGAGTCCTACAAGATACTTTTTTAGAAGATTGGAGTTTATATGGAGCGAAATGTGAAAATAGCATTTAAAATGAGGACCGTAATAAGATATTACTTTGTTTTATTTTATTTGCCATCTTGAATGTGCTATATAGAAGTCAAGGGAAGTAACTCTTTGTTGCTAACAGTTACTACGAGCTTGTCACACACCCAATGTTAATTAAGTAATGAAATAAAACCAGATTTCCTTTTCAATTATTTGGATTATGCAGACTATTTTCATGTTGGTAGTTATATTCACATTTTTGTGGATATAATCAACTTTCTTCAGGTGCACCTTTTGGAACTTGGGAATATAAATGTCAAACACAGGAACGTTCTAGTTAAACTTGGAAACCATAGATTGAATATCAAACTAAACTGTTTATTTTATCAACAGGAGTAGATTGTTCTCGTTTCGTTAGTCATGACTAGGAAGAAGTGTTAATATTTTTTTTTTTTTTTTTTTAGCTCCTTACAGAAAGTGACTTCACACCTTGTCTGGAGTGATTTCCATAAAAAAAAATTATCACCTGTAGGAAGGATTGAACTTCAACCTCCAGAATACTGTCACTTAGAACTGATTGTTAACCAGTACTCTTCTTATTTGTTATTAAGGCATACAGATATTAAAAAAAAAAAAAAAAAAAAAAAAACACAAAAATGTAATCTGTTTCTTTCTATTTCTCTCTCTCACCCCTAATCATTCTCTTTCCCACATTTTCTTCTGATTAGTAATTAATCAGTAAATTATTCATAAACATAACCTTAACTTTATTGCTGAAATGATCAAACACAAATGAAAACAATTTTCAAGAAACAGAAATGAAAAACACTGATTTATTTACATTGTTGTATTTTATTGTTTTTATAACTTAGTAATTATTATTAAGCATGCAACATATTAATAATCCTATCAGATATAACCGTTAGCACATCTGCTGTAGATTTAACAGAACAGAAACCATATTGCATGTCATAAAGAAGGTTATTTTTGCTGAAGTGGTTGACTACTTCTCTATTTAACACAGATTCTTGTAATTTACTCATGACACACACGAGATTTATTGATCTGTACTGAGAGGGAGATGACCGATCACCTGAATTTTTAAATATGGGACATACTGATGAGGTTTTCCAGGGTGTTGGGAAGCAATTCTCCTTAATACAATGCTTAAACAGCTTTATAAGTACGGGAGCTAGTTCTGGTTAGAGGTTTTTCATCACTATAATTGGAATGCCGTCAGGGCCAGTTGCTTTACTGGAATCAAAGTTTTTGATTAGCTTGGCGACATCATGTACAGATATTTGTATGTCACATAGCGTATTTTCAAACACAAAAGGAAATGGGGGGGGCGTATCACATAGGGTAGAATTAGCTGCAAAGTTCTTGGCAAAGAGTTTGGCTTTGTTTGATGCAGGTCCATTGATGGTGGTTGGAATAGAGCATACACTTCTGTTCAGGACCCTATTTGTCATTTGCCAAAACTGGTGGGAACTAAGCCGCTGCTCAGCTACTTTGGACTTTACAAACTGATCCTACAACTCTCGCTTTCTTTATTACTCTTACAGTGGTCGCTGGCAGTCCTGATTTTGACATATCAAAGGCTTTTGATAAGGTATGGCATAAAGGTCTACTCCACAAGATCTACAACTATGGCATAGCCGAAAATGTCTTCTCAATTATTAAATCATTTCTCTCTGATAGGTTTATAAGAGTAGTGGTTGATGGGCAGAAATCAGAAGCTCAGAGTATTAGTGGTGGCGTCGTTCAGGGATCCATCCTGGGCACAACTCTCTTCCTGATTTACATCAATGATCTTCCAAATAACATCCTAAGATCATTCGTAGACATTTATGCTGATGACATCACCATCTACGGCAATACATCAAAGGCCGTGAATGACCAAGTTCTCCCTGATTCTCTCACCTCTGATCTTGAGCACATGGTACAATGGGGAAAGAAGTGGCTGGTTAATTTTAATGCATCTAAAACCAAGCTTCTATGAATGGCTCTCATCTTGGGGAGGCTCCATGTTTCAACAAGCTTCTGGGTCTGATCTTTACTCCTGATCTGAGATGGAAAACGTACATCAAATCTGTTGCCAAGTCTGCTGGAAAAATGGTGGGATCATTCTACCGCTCCATTAGATATCTCACACCTGATGCAATTCTGTACCTGTATAAGAACCAAGTACATCATAGCATGGAGTATTGTTGCCACATCTGGGAAGGAACTGCTAGAAGCACGTTATCCTGCCTTGACAGAATTCAAAATAGACTTTGTAGTCTAGTGGGGGATGCCCTTTTCTCTTCCCTGCAACCTCTTTTCAACAAAAGGGATATTGTGAGCTTGTCTCTGCTTTATTGTAATTTTCATGGCAAGTGCTCCTCTGAGCCCCAATCTATGGTACCCCCTTGCCAAACTTTCACAAAAAATACTCGTCTAGCTGAAACCAATGTCAATAATTTTCCCCACTCTTTATCTGTGCCTAAACCTAAATGTAAATTCTATGGGCAAAGCTTTTTTTCTTAGAACTGCATGCCTGTGGAACTCTAAGCTGACTATAATATGATCGTCTTCAAGTCCAACATAAACAAATTCTTGATGAACTGTCCCTTTAAGTAATCCAATTTACCAAATTTCCACTACTAACAATTATTACATCATTGTCTCATTGACTACTGTACACTCTTTAACCCTTATCCTTGAGTGGCCTCCAGGCTTTGATAAGTTTGTAAAGGATTTCACAAAAAATCTTTTATGGATTTTGACCTGGCAGGAAAACAGTTGGTACCATTTTTATGTTATAACAATTAATTCAAAAAGCCAAAGTAAGAAAATTTGCAACCCATTTCAACTTTACAAACTTTAAAGCAGCTTTTGACACAGTATAGAAAAATGCCTTATTGAAAATGGTAAGAACGATTGATGTTAAAAGCAAAATTGCAAACATTGTTGAAAATTTATTCAAACACACAGAATGCAGAGTTGTTAATGAATACAACATCACAAATTCGTTTGAAATAATTGTATAACTATGTTGTCTCTTATTTACTGCCCACTTCAACAATTTTTTGGGAATTTGAGATGAAAGAACGAAAAACTCTGCAAGCAACACAAGTGCTTAGCAATGAGTTCATGACTAATATTCACTGTGCAGATAATACCATGTTCATTGTGCTGTCTTGATATGCTGAAGTTCTATATTTCTGAGCTTGAGGCCTCTTACAAGAAATAGTAGATGGAAATGAACCCAGGAAAATGTAAAATTATTCTTTCTTCTGGGCATAATATCTCAATAGACAACAAAAAAACTGAAGATTGCGTGTTTCTTGTCTGAATAATTCTAGGATGATCGTCTGACATTAGTAGAAGAATAGAAATAGCAACTTTCATATTTGAACATTTAAAAGAAAAGATATGCAACAGACAAAATACATTAATGTAACATTGTCCAGGAACCAACACGTTGTGGCTTCAGTCGCAAAGCAGACAAAGAATAGAAAAGAACTTAAATTTGTTTTTTCTTTGTAACAACATTTATTTCTTACTGTTATAACTATGACGTCACCCTCGTGATTTCAAACGTTCTCTCGAACATCACCCACGCCTTTAATGTAATCTTGAACATGCTCCACATCTCTAACATGATCGTTGTCTTTCTCTTTTTTTATTGTCTTTTTTTCTTTACTGGTGACGTCATGTTGCATGCATCTGCACACGCACGTTCGCCCTATGTTACATTAAGGTTTAGAAATTAAGACTTTACAATGTATTCATAGTTTGTATTGTTACATATGAAAGTGAAACATGGACTAGCATGAGAGGAAGTTCAATGTCTTTGAAATTAGATGGTTAAGAACTATCGTTGGAATAACTTTGCAAGATCAACAAATGCAGTCATCAGAAATGGACTTAACATTAACAGATCCATCAATGGCATTATTTGAAAAAAAAAAAAAAAAAGAGAGAGATTATCATGGTTTAGACATGTTTCATGGCTACTAGACTTCAGCTATGTGAAGAAATTATATCAAGAAGATTTAATTCAATAAAGATCAAAATGATGACCATCAAAGAAATAGGCCAACCAGTTGATAGTGGCTCCTGGCAGCTGAAATATTAGCCAAGATCGTGATAAATGAAAGAACTTTGTTTTCAAGCAGATGGTAAATCTCTTTAGAGTACACATATAAGATTTGCAGTTGGTTTCTCATTTTTGTAATTATTGCTGCTTTTTATTGTGCTGTTAATTTTGTTAGCAATTAGGTATTAATAAGATTTTGGAGTGAAAAAAGCTTAATAAAAGTGTATAAAATGTAAATAGTTTTTCTTTAATTTTTGTTACATCTTATTGTGCTCTTAGTTTTTAATCTAATAATTAGTATTTGAATCTAATACTAATCACACAAAAATAAAAATCAATAAAATGCAATAAAAATAATTGAAGAGTTTGAGTGAAAAATACAATAAATCGAATTTGTCTAAATCAAGTCATTTAACAAATAAAAGGATTAATATATTAAATACAGTTGTCGATGAAATATTTTATTTATTTATTAATATATTATTTATTTATTAATATATTATTTATTTATTAATATATTATTTATTTATTTATTAATATATTATTTATTTATTAATATATTATTTATTTACCAATATATTAAATACAGTTGTCGATGAAATATTTTATTTATTTATTAATATATTATTTATTTATTAATATATTGTTTATTTATTAATATATTGTTTATTTATTAATATATTATTTATTTATTAATATATTATTAATTTATTTATTAATATATCATTTATTTACCAATATATTAAATACAGTTGTCGATGAAATATTTTATTTATTTATTAATATATTATTTATTTATTAATATATTGTTTATTTATTAATATATTATTTATTTATTAATATATTATTTATTTATTTATTAATATATTATTTATTTATTAATATATTATTTATTTACCAATATATTAAATACAGTTGTCGATGAAATATTTTATTTATTTATTAATATATTGTTTATTTATTAATACATTGTTTATTTATTAATATATTATTTATTTATTAATATATTGTTTATTTATTAATATAATGTTTATTTATTAATATAATGTTTATTTATTAATATATTGTTTATTTATTAATATAATGTTTATTTATTAATATATTATTTATTTATTAATATATTATTTATTTACCAATATATTAAATACAGTTGTCGATGAAATATTTTATTTATTTATTAATATATTGTTTATTTATTAATATATTGTTTATTTATTAATATATTATTTATTTATTAATATATTGTTTATTTATTAATATAATGTTTATTTATTAATACATTGTTTATTTATTAATATATTGTTTATTTATCAATATATTAAATACAGTTGTCGATGAGATATTTTAAAACAATGACAGTATCATATCATGCCAAACATAATTTTATGGTTTTCGCTATAGAAATGTAAATCTTTTAGTGTTGATCTAATTTATCAAATAATGTTGATCACACATTTCATTACAACTCTTTAATCATACAAACTATGAAAATCAATAGCAAATCTATTACTTTTTATTTACCTCCTGGCAAAGAAGTTAGACACAAACTCAGAAAGATTTTGACTAATATATGGCTTTGATCATGAGTAGTTTAAGAAGGTTCGCCCTCCCAGGCTTTGCCTCTCTTCTTTGGGGTGGAGTAAGTTTATTGATTACTGTCTGAGAGACTTTGACTGGGAAATGCAGATGGAACTGCTCAGGCAATACTAAAAGGCCAGACAACTCCTTCTTGATTGTCTTGACTCCCCCCACCTTTCTACCTTGTGTCAAATATTCCTGTGATGGGAAAGAAATAAATACCAGCCAAGGTGAGGTTTCGAAAAGCCAACACATTAAAGGAAGTGTATTCTAATCCACAAAAAATGTCTAAGCAGCCTCATCACTTTCCCAGGCAGGTGTGCCTAAAGCAATTAGCAATAAATTAACCCTGTCTCAAAGAGAGAAGATAAAGTCTGGGAGAGTAAACTTACAAGGATTGATGAACCTTCTAGGACTAAACAGAATCATATTTTAGCCCATAAAAGCCACTGTTGAACTGATTGACTGATACGAATAACCTCTAATCAAGCTGTGTCAGGTAAGTATGCAAATCTAATACCTACCAATTACAAACAAACAAAAAATCAATAAAATACAACAATGTAAACAAATCAGTAAATACTTTTTTATTTTATTTTCTGAATATCGTTTTCATTTTGTCTCTTTACCTTTCAGCTGTTGTCATTGTCGGATTTTATCGAGATTAATATTGTCAGCCATGGGTAACAATCCATACAGATACATAAAAATAGAGTTCTTTGTTTAAATCTTATTTTAGTCATCCCAATTGTTTAGATTGAAATAAGTTTTGGTATTCATCCATAGCCTTGAGTCCCTGGAGAGGCATAGGCCGTCTACAACGTTGTAGATGTTTTTGTAGCGAAGAGTTCTTTTTACAGGGTGAGGGTGCTGGCCCCACACCCAATCTTCCCAGAAGATACATACAGCGCCTAGCCTTCCCAAATAGTCACTATCTGGTACTGGCCAGTCTCAACGTTGCTTAACTTTGGTGATCTGGCGAGAACCAGTGCGTCAACGTGATTGTGCCGTATATAAAGGTTTCGCCATTATTTTCAAATAATTATTTTTACTTAAATATTTTTTTTTTTTAATTATTTTTTTATTACATTTTCACCCCAAACAAAGCGCATTGCCACTTTGGTGTAGGGGCTACTATCAAGGGCAGCAACTACTGGTACACTATGTTGGGATTTGGGCAGCAAGATATCGGTTCACGTTACACTTGAACTTCTGCATGTCAGTACAGTTAGGGAAGCAGGGACCTGGAATGGAATTCCAGAGTCTAGCAGTTCTGGGGAATAAACTACTGGAGTAAAAAGATCTTTTACATCTAGGGATCTCTACTGTGTGAGGGTGGGATTTAGCTGCCTGTCGGGTTTGTCGAGGGTGTCTACATCGTGGGGGCACAAGTGTCTGCAGCTCGTCAGAGTATTCACCATTAAAATACTTGTAGAACAGGCAGAGGGATGCAACGTTTCGTCGATGGGATAGAGGCTGAAGCTTAGATGCCAGTTCAGGGCCTATCAGATTGGCGACTCTCTTTTGAACCTTGTCTAGGAGTGAGAGACTAGCAGCAAAAGCACCAGCCCAAATGTGACAACAATACTCTATACATGGGAGAATGATGGCCTTATAGAGGTACAGGATACTTTCGGGTGTAAAATATTGTTTTAGTAAAGAAATAACAATAAAAACATTAAATTATAGCAATTTCATCATACAATTGAAATGCTGAAAAGAAAGCTTGATAAGAAAAAAATGTAGTTGTAATTTTTATAAACAAGTCATTCTTCATTGTATATGTCATCTAATATAACACAGGAATGACTCCCTTCTGCTTATTGCCTATGTTAAACACATGACAACCTAAAGAATGCTGCAGTACTGAAATATGCAGATGACATCAAATTGTAATGCACTCTTATAAATCTGTCCTGTAATAAGATCTGGACACAATGCCACAATGAATTACAAATTGGCAACTGAAGCTAGTTGTAGATTAGTGTATCACTATGTATTTTGGATGGAGAAATCCAGCATCCACATATTTTCCATGACACAAATATCAAAAAGTCTTTTTGTAGATGCAATGCGGCCATTACTGTCAACAACGATTTGTATTTGGTGAAGTATATTTCTAAAATTGTCAAGAACACTGAAGGTGCTTCGACATCTTTTAGCAAGATCCTTGTTAACCGCTCTTCAGCAAAACTGTATACAACGATCATATACGCCATAATCATGTTGACACACTGGTTCTCATTAGATCACCAATGTTAAGCAATGTTGAACCTGACGAGGGCTAAAATGAGTGACTATTTGGTTAAGACCAAGTGTTGTATGTGCTCTAAAGCTTCAGGTAGGCATGAGCACTGCCAAGCTCTTATTGCTCAAGACATATTGCATCAAATAATACAGTGGCCACATAACCTTGAAGAGTTAAGAGACTTTCGGACAACTATGGTGTAACCAAAGTAAAAATTTGCATCATCAGTGCGGATCCCCTTCCTTTGTTCCAAATATTAATCCCCTGAAAAACGTTCAGAGATTCATTAGAAAATTGGGGTTTGTATTATTATACACATAGATTTGAAAAAGTTTTCAAAAAACAAATATTTAACAAATAAATGTTATCAAAGGCAAGGTTAAGTTACTTTTTTACCCAATTGGATATTTTTTTAGTGTTTTTATTTAATTTTTATGTAACTACTTTATTCAGCTCGAAAAACATACAGTGTTTACTAATGTATTGGAAAATTAAAAGTGGAGCCCGATTCTCTGATGAACACAGTAGGTTTGGGAAAAGGAGTTAAAAATAAAAACTAAATAAAATACTGTTAAAAACTCGCTCAATATATGTTACCGTGACATAGGCTGACATATATTCGGTGGGTTTTTAACAGTATTTTGTCTAGTTTTTTATTTTTAGCTCATTTTCCCAAACCTACCATGTTCACCAGAGAGTCGGGCGCCATTTTTAATTTTCCAATACATCGGTAAACACTGTATGTTTTTCGAGCTGAATAAACATGTTACATTAAATATAAACACTAAAAGCATATCCAGTTATGTAGAAAAGTAACTTATCTTTCCTTTGATGACATTTATTTGTTATACATTTATTTTTAGAAAACAGTAATACAAACCTGAAACTTGTTATACGTAGAACGCGTTGTTTCCTTAAGCTTGGATTCATTGAAACTCCAACAATTAGCAAATGACTTTGTAAAGTCTCACAAAATTATTAACTATCTCGTTAACAACAATCCTGAACATCTTTTTGATCTTCTTGTGTCCAACACATGTGGACATGCTTACAAAGTCAGAAAATAACACAACTCCCATGAGTTCCAGAAACATTTTTTCACATTCTGAATTGCTTAAGCCTGGAACAAACTGCCTGCATCAGTTGTTGCCAAAACACTGCTGGCTTGAAGAAATTCATGTTTCTCAGAATATGACAAAACTGCACCTGATGCCCCCCCCCACCTCTAGATATATGCAGTTTTGATCACTTGTAATGCAATTGAACACTACATACAATGATTTCATTATTATTCTTTTTATTCACTAATAGTTCTCACACAGGTTATCATCAAAGATTGATCATTGAAACCGATGTTCTCTGGAGTCTGGGTGACAACAAGTCTCACCAAATTTCCAGTACTTTCCACTTCTTTTGAGAACCTTTGCAAGTGACTTTACATCATTGTAACAGTCGCTTACCATTGATTTCTTGCTGGCAATGACCATTGGTCTTTACTAGCATTTGGGTGGTAATAAGAATTCATCCAGTGGAGACCTGATCAATACTTCCTTCCTTTTTGTGTGGTAGCAGATGAAGCTAATGCTTTGGGGGGAGGAGGGCATAGTTTATTAGGTTTCTTGCAATTTCAGTTTTCTTGGAGAAATATGCTGTTTTTTCTGTCATTTTTTCTTTTTTCTATCGCAGTTTTCATGTGGCTTGTCGTTTATGGGGTTGGTTTCTGTATTTGAGGATTTTCCTTAAGATTTCAGTTGCTTTCATCAGTAACATCTGCTGTATAGTCCCAGTTTGCCCCTATTATTATTATTATTATTAGTAGTAGTAGTAGTAGTAGTAGTAGTAGTAGTAGACCTAAGACAATAAACTCAATCAAGTTCATAACTTTCTAAAGGGCAAGAAATCGTTTTTTTTTTTAAACATTATTTTGGTAGAACTTAATTAAAAGGATGAAATATTTTACTTTATTTCATATTAACCCTTTTAAAAATAAAAAAAATGATTCCATGGTTTATAAAGATGGTGACTATATTTTTCTGGACGAACATTCATTTCATGGTTTCATGCATACTATGAAATTCGCTATAACTTAATGTTTTGACTTTTTTTATTTTCTTGTTAAAACATGGTTAAAGTTTGGGAGTAATCGGAAATGGGATTTAACCCAATCTTTTTATTACTATATTATTTTGATCTTCAAGCACACTGTCTTCAAACGCACTACAAATCAATTTTTTTGAAAAATAAATTCTATTTCAAATTAAAAGCAACTATTGTATTCCCGTTTCTTTCAAATGTCAAAAAACCAAAATGACAGTTTTTTTCTCCATTACTTGTGTCTTCCTCTACTTGTTTTAATAGAAAACTGAATCCACTTTCTGAAAAATAAAACAAGCGTTGTGTTTGTTTTTTAACTAATTAACTGAATTGTTACTTGAAAAATACCTTGAGTCAACACAATACTAAATTTGTGAAAAAAATATAGGCTTTTTGGATTATTCAGATTATCTGAACAATTATTCTCATCTTGAAAGTTATTCTTATAACGTTTCAGCTAATGTAATCTTCAACCTTTTTCAGGTGTGTCTTATCAAACTTAGGAATTTGTAAAGAATTTTTAATGAAACATGAAATTCCATACAGATTTCCGAGTTTGACATAAAGATTCTCAAGTTGCACATAAAAATGCACAATAGTTTGAATAACTAAAATAATTCCAATTATCAATCCTCAAATAAAAAATTTCTGAAACAATTCTTTTTAATTAACTACTTCAAAACTAAACAACTCAAATTTAATGGAGTAGAGTTCTGTTTGTCTCAGCAGGCCATTCTCCTAAACATTACCTCCTTCTTCAAAAGAGAAGCTGAGGTGCCCTCTCAGCTATCAGATTATTTTTATAACCATCCAGAGTGAAGGTTTTATGTCCGCTTTTCCAAGAGGGTGCATTACACCTGATATATCCAAGTGGTTCACTATTTATTGAGAGATTTATATTCTCAGAAATATTGCAGCAGAGGCCGAATAGCCAGCTTTGCTACACCCTTGAATATGCCACTACTATCATTCACAGAAATCACTATTGAAACCAAAGCTTCTTATAGAACTGCCATAAACCACTGCGAACGGATTATAAAAAATGCTAAAGAATCTAATGTCCAATCCGTTAAATCTAGAATGGCAAAGAAGTTTGACTCCCATGAGTTTTGGCGAATAATAAACAAAACTGTGAACAAATGTAGAACCACTATCCCAACCATCATTAATTTATCAGAGGTTATCTCCTTAACATCTGATAAAATCAAAATTTTTGCAAAGAACTTTGTGACAAATTTAACCTTTAGGGTCAGGGCCACCTACTCTTAGAATTCTTCCACTATGACCAAATATAAATGACATCCAAATAACTTATTAATTTATTTATTGTGGACTATTTTCTCATCTTTATTAGTTGTTCTTTCACAACGTTTCGGACAACTATTTATACTCAAATAACTAAGATATCGCCAAACTTAATTTCAATTCCAATAAAGCAACTGGTTCCGACAACATTCCAGTAATAGTAATATTAAGTAATAGTAATATTAAGCAATAATAATATTAAGTAATAGTACTCAAGAAATTGCAATTTGAACTAGCTCCTATCCTTACAAAGCTGTTCAAACGTTCCTTAAAGAAAAATGCTTTCTGTCACCTTGGAAAACTTTATTTTAAAATACTAGAGATAAATTCTTTGCATCCAAGTACAGATTAATTAGTCACCCGTGCATCATACGATGCCTGAATTTGTAATAAATCACAAAGTGATCAGCTGACTCAGAGAAAACAATCTTCTTAGAGACAAACAATATGGATTTTGCTCTATAAGATCTATAGCTGACGCATTAACTGATATCGAACAGGATAAGTAAATCTATCAACAGAGGGCTTGTATCTAGGGTGATTGCTTCTGGATATATTGAAGGTCTTCAATAGGGTTTGACACATAAGTTTGCTTCACAAAGTTGTTAGCTATGGAGTATTTGGGTATGTCCTCTCAACCATCAAATCCTTTCTTTCTGATAGGTCTATAAAAATAATTACAGTGCAACCCGGATATAAGAGACGTTATCCTGCTCATGCAGCTCTATTATATCCGGGCTATACTTAGATGGGGGTTTCTTATATCCGGGTTACACTGTACATTAACACAGGCTCTATTTTGGGGCCAGTCTCTCTTATATCCCTTTTTCTTATATTATGGTCTCTTATATCCGGGTTACACTGTATTGACAAGTGAAAATCCAAAGTACATAGCATCAATGCCCCATTCTAATTTCAATCCTCATCCTGATCTTCATAAATGATCTTCCAAGACTGGAGTACTGCTGCCACATCCGGGCAGGAGCTGCTAAAAACAGCCTATCTTGCCTTGACAGAGTACAAAATAGACTTTGTGGCTTAGTAACCTCTCTCCCACAGAAGGGATGCTGCAAACCTGTCTTTGTTTTATCGTTATTTCCATGGCAAGTGCTCGTCTGAGCTCCAATCTCTGCCCCCCCGCCAATTTTTCACGATAAACACCCATCTAGCTGAAACCACTGTCAATAATTTTCCCCGCTCTTTATCTGTGCCTAAATCAAAACATAGATTCCATGAACAAAGATTCTTTCTTAGCAGTGCACGACTGTGGAACATTTTACTGTTTGCCTGTTTCCCACCTGACTACAACTTGGATGTCTTCAAGTCTAACATAAACAAATTCCTGATGAACCGCCTCCTTAAGTAAGACACTTTATCAAATCTCCAATGCTAATGATTACTACGATACTATCCCATTGATCACTGTACACGAAATAACCTTTATCCCCGAGTGGCCTCCGGGCTTTGATAAGTGGTGACCTCCATGTAAAAAAAAAAAAAAATCTTCCAAATCATATTCTGGGATCATTCGTTGGCATCTATTCAGATGACACAACTATTTAGGGCACTGCTTCAAAAGGTGTTAATGACCAAGATCTTTCTGACTTTCTGACGTTGGAATGCATGATGCAATGAAGGAAGAAGAGGCGTATTTACTTTTAATCTCTTAAACAAAACTTCACTTTTTTTTTTTTTATTTTACTAATGTCTGCATCGTCACTACTTCCCAATCGAAATGAATGACTCTTTTCAACGAACCCGCTACTTCTTTGATAAACTCATAGGACTGACCTTCACCTTAGACCTAAAATAGAAGACTTACACTAAATCTGATTCAATCCTTTCCCTAAATAAAGCCAGATTCATCCTAAGATGGAGTACTGTTGTTATATACTGGGAGATGTGGCTCGGAACACTGTTTATTGCTTTGACAAAGTGTAATATTGTCCGGGAACCAACATGTTGTAGTCTCAGTCGCAAAAGAGACAAAGAATTGAAAAAAACTTTAACTCGATTTTTCTTTTTTTTTTTGTACAACATTTATTCCTCATTCTACCGTTATCGCTGTGACGTCACTCACGTGATTGTCTTCTCGAGCGTCACTCACGTTTCTAATGTAATCACATTCTTGTTCTCCCTCATCTCTAACGTGGTCTTTATTTTTCCCTACTGGTGATGTCATTCTGCATGCATTTGCATATGTGCGTTTGTGCTATGTTACAAAAGTACAAAACCGACTTCGCAATCTAGAGAACAATCTTTATTTGTTCCAACAGCTCATTTCACACAGAAGAGATATTACTAGTTTCTACTTTATCATTATGTTTATTCATGGTAGGTGCTCGGCTGAGCTCCAGTCTCACCTCCCCGCAAACCATTCATAACAACAACTTGTAACAACCACAACAAAGAACTTTCCATTCTCTTTTTGCACAAAAAAAAAAAACAAGCAGAACTTTATGAACAAAGTTTATTTCCGATACTAACATTGCGTCTGTAGAACAAGATACTACAAGACTACTTCCAAGCCAACTACAGCATGGTCGTTTTCAAGTTTAATGTAAACAAAAACTTGCCAAGTTTTCCTCTTGGAGAATCAAGCTCTCATAAGTAATCCTCTGTTTATTCCAACTACCGTTTTCAATTCTTTCGTGATGGTTATTATGATCCAAGCAACAATTATTTTAACCTTTAATCTCGAGTGGCCCTCAGGTCTTGATAAGTGGTTAGCCATCAGTAAAAACAAAAAAGAAAAGCTAATGTTTGCTGACGCGGGAAAATTACTGCATAAATTAAAACTTGATTCCCTTTTGATTTATGGTTCAATTAAAGTTTATGTAAAATTCACACGAAATATTTGATATTTCTCAAAAGTTGAATTATTTTCGTAAAAAAAAAAAAAAAAAAAAAAAAAAAAAAAAAAAAGCATATCAAATAAACACGGTTGAATATGTTGGGGTTTTTTTTGTTTGTTTGTTTGTTTTTTGTTTGTTTGTTTTTTAGTATCTCCATCGCTACTCTATTAGAACGCGCAGTAAGTCGAATCTTGGATGAACCTAAGAAGTTTCCATTCTTCTTTCCAATTTTTTTTTTTTTTCAAATTATTTATTTACTATTATTAAATATTAAATCAAGGCCTAACTGCCAGTTCGAATCAAACCCATGGAGTGTAGTAGAAAGCTTAAGAAATATTTTGAAATGTCGATATATATATATATATATATATATATATCGATCGATCTTTTTTATATAAATTATTTTAAAATTGCTTTTTTTTTCTTTTTGCCTTTTTTTTTTTTTTTTTTTTTTTTTTTTTTGCTTGAGACGATCTTGCGTGAACACATCACATCAACATTTGTATTTGTTGCGTGATCTATGAATTGAGCGTGGTTGCCGCCGCAACTAATAAAATCGATTAGTAAACCATTTTGCATCTTCAGACGGGGAAAGGGGGTAACGACGTCGAGTGGGGTCGATCACGTGAAATGATTTTTGTAAAGATTCGTAGATATTTTAATAATAAAATTCTAATGTCTTTTTTTTTTTTTCGACGAAAAGAAAATTTAGAACGTGAGACTTTATTTTTTTTAAATAGAAATAAAATCAAAATGCCATAATCATGACCGACTACAGAGAGACATGTAAGGGATCACGTAGGCAAAAGAAAGAAAGAAAAAATATCTCAAGACATTCAATTTTTTCTCCATCAACAGCCAATCGTGTGCTTGCAGGCCCTAGTGCGATATTTGAAACCATAAATTTGTTATACATACATACATACATACATACATACATGCATGCATGCATACATACATACATACATACATACATACATACATACATGAAGGGAAGTGAAAATGTGACGTGAACAGTGAAAGAGGAGGTGGGTGCACTGGGTGGCAGAGACAGACAACAGTCAGGCACGTGGGAAAACGACATGTTTCGGCCCGAACGATCACGCATACTCATTCCGAACCCCCACTCTTTATACAATTGTATATTCGCCTCCAATACTCCGAGTGCAAAGTTTTATTCGAAAATAAACGACTTCCCCCACCTACCGTCTAAATATAAACAATAACATATCGAAAATAAACAAACCAACTTGCCCATTGTCAAGCGGCTTAGTAACAAAACACGACCAAACTTGCGACAAAAATAAATCAAATTAGTGTCTTTGAGGAATTGCGATTCATCCCTAAATGGGGTCATTCAATCATTCATTCAAAAAACGAAAATAGGGCATTTTTTTTAACAATATTCAATAAAACAACAACAACAAAAAATATGAGTGAAAACAATAAATATACAACAAATAAACGTTGCCAAAGGCAAGCTTAGTCACTCTTGACTTTTACCTATCTGGATAAGTTTGTGTGTGTGTGTGTGTGTGTGTGTGTGTGTGTTAACTCATTTTAAAGCGTTTATTTACTTACGGAAGTAGTGTCAAGTCTAGAGTTAACGAAAATATGCGGTTTCGTTAAAGCCATTTGGACATGCAATAATCGCTCAAAAATTTAAAATTAACCAATGTTACAATGTTACATTTTCGTACGACCAGTAATTTTTCAGCTATTATGGAGGGTCCAAATAATTTTAACGAAACTGCCATTTTTTCAATTCTAACTCAACCGACTTGACACTACTTCTGTTTCAAAGTAAATAAACGTTTTAAAATAAGTTAAAACAAACAAAAACTATCCAAGTAGGTACAAGAGTAACTTATCTTGCTTTCGGTAACATTTATTTGTTATATATATATATATATTTTTTTTTTTCGGAACTTTTTTTGTTTCGTTAGCTATTGCAAAAAATAAAAATAAAATAAATAAAATACTCCGAAAATCGCAATGACACGATGCATTTAACCGACGTTTCCCGAGTAAACAGCTTAGACACGGGAAACGTCGGTTAAACGTCGAGTAAACAGCTTAGACACAACAAAATGCAGTTAATAGCCATGTGATATATTTTTTAGTTTCTTTTATTTTTCCTTATTTTAAAGAAATTAATTCAATGTGCATTTTGAAATGTTAAATTTTGACAAGAAGTACATCTGGTCTAGTGGTTTTATATTAGTACATTGTACAGATGTCTGGCATAGGGTTCGGAATGATATCCAATTAGAGAACTTATAGTTCTGTTCGTCCCAAGAGAGCATTCTTCCAGTCATTGACCTCCCCCACCTCCTAAAGGAGGGGGTGGGGTTATTGCCGGTTGCCTGGAGCACTTCTACCGGGGAATGCCGACGGGACGGATTTAGGCGAATTTTATCTCATTATGCTGAACGTATTTTAGGGTAGTTGTATTCACCCACAACAAACTGACGAGCTAATTTTATTTTATTTCGGACTATTAGTCTCATCTTTATTAGTTGTTGTTGTTTTTTTTTTGTTTTTTTAACATAATGCTCATCTCAAAAATAAAAAAATTCCAATTAAGGAATAATATATATATAAACTGACGAGCTGTATAACCTTGTTACTGTGACAAGTAAATAATGCCCCTACTTTCTTGTCTCCCCAACGAGCGCAAAGTTAAGCACGAATTATTTATTCAGCTTCCTCCAAAAGAGCATTCTGCATTGTGAATCATTTTTTAAATAGCCTCTACCACACCCCACCTCTCTCTCTCTCTCTCTCTCTCTCTCTCTCGCAGGTATTCCTCTCCTCTTGGTCCTGGATATGACCTAAAACTATCCGATGGTGAGGCCCTAGCTTGCGGGCTTTAGGGAGTGTGGAGCCACCCTTTAATTGCCATTGCTCCCAGGTCCACTCTGACCCGGAGTGGTAGTATCTGTTAGGGTCCCAACTATGGGTTAAATAGAAACTGACTTGAATAAACATTCTATTAAACTCTTCAAAATCATTGGATTCGGCATTAAATGACCTAAAAGGGTTGATATGCCGTAAAACAAAAAAAAACATCCTCTCCTCTGACATAAGACGATTTTTGATCTTATCACGTCAAAAGACCGAATACGATGCGCGTTGTTTATAGTAAGTTATTTATGCTTAATCTATTAAAAATTTAAAATTAAAAAAAAAAAAACACTTATTTTCTATCACAATAAAAGTCACACTCAAAATAAATTGAAAAAAATCAGTTCCATCATTCCAGTGAGAATTTTGAATAATTAATAATACAAACATTCAAAATTATGGGGAAATAAAAATCAACCAAAGAACAAAGGTAGGCTCTCTCTACCGTGCTAGAAAGCTACTAACGCCCGACAGTATCCTGTACCTCTATAAGGCCACCATTCGCCCATGTATGGAGTAATACTCCATTGGAGTATTGCTGTCACATTTGGGCTGGTGCATCTGCTACTAGTATCTGGCTCTTAGACAATGTCCAAAAGAGTCTTCAACCTGATAGATCTTGAACTGTCATCCTTTGTCCCACCAACGAAATGTTGCATCCCTCTGCCTATTCTACAAGTATTTTAATGGTGAATGCTCTGACGAACTGCAAGCACTTGTGCCCCCACGACGTAAATACCCTCGACAAACCCGACAAGCAACTAAATCCCACTCCTACACAGGAGAGATCCCAAGATGTAAGAGAGCTTTCTACTCCAGTAGTTTCTTCCCCAGAACCGCTAGACTTTGGAATCCCCTTCCGGATCCCTACTTCCCCAACTTTACTGACATGCAGAAGTTCAAGTGTAACGTGAACCGACATCTTGCTGCCCAACTCCCTACATAGTATCCCAGTAGTTCATGTCCTTGATAGTAAAAGTGACAATGTGCCATGTTTGGAGTGAAAATGTAATTTAAAAAAAAAAAATTAAAAAAAAAACTACCTTTTCTAAATTCAGTCGTCGTACTCATTCGAAACTTACACGACCTTCTCGATTTTCAAGATCAAGGTTAAAATCAACATTAAGGGCAAGGTTAAGTACGTCCGACAGACAGAACCAGTTGTAGATATGCGATGTCCGAGATAGGAAGGTAGCGGCCACTGAGTACTGACTCCAAAAAAAGTTCTATTCAAAAGATTGCATAAAAGTTATTTTGCTTTTCTGTCATTTTTTTTTATATATGTATATAAAAAACATAATGCACAAAATAGAATTTTATTCGAGACAAAAATTATAATTTATGATCAAAAATCAATTTTATTCAAAATACATGCAAAAAAAAAAATTAAAAAAGGTGAAACATTTTTTAGCTGTTTTTGTATTCTGCAATTGAACGTACTTTATCTTTGTAAAATAATATTTGTGTTTTTATCTTAATTTGTTCATTTATTGTCCAGATCTTTGGATCTAAAAGGGGGCGTTTTTTTTTTGTTGTTGTTGTTGTTGTTGTTTTTATATTTACCTTTAGATAACAAAGGATTGAATAGGTAAAAAAGGAAATCAATATAAGAAGGCAACAATGGAATCACAGATTGTTAGTGTAACGTGGAAAGAAGGCAAACTAATTTATTACACACGCACGCATACACATATACTTCACACGCACACACACACATATATTTCACACACGCGCGCACACACATATATATATATTTCACAGGCACACACACATATATTTCACACACACACACACATATATTTCAAACACACACATATCACACACATACATATATCACACACATACATATATATATCACACACACACATCTATCACACACACATCTATATCACACACACACACACATATATATCACACACACACACATATATATATCACACACACATATATATATCACACACACACACATATATCACACACACACATATATATATCACACACACACACATATATATATCACACACACATATATATATATCACACACACATATATATATATCACACACACACATATATATATCACACACACACATATATATATCACACACACACATATATATATATATATATATATATATATATATATATATATATGTATGTATATGAGAATCTAATTTTTTAAGCGATTACACGTCAACACTCCGAAAATTCTTGCAATAATATATTTCCTTTGGACGGATTGATTGTTGCTATTTCTTCTGATGAGTTAAGGGCAAAATAGATTCACTGATTCATATAATAAGTGATTGATTTTGCACTACGAAACAGATACTGTCAAGAATTGCAAATGTCAACTGAATTAAAGGAATAAATTATAAGATGGTCAACATCAATGATTTTGGAATATAGATTTTTTTTGTCATTAATTCATTATATATAATTACCTGATTCGCGTCATTCATTTATTGCATAAACAAGAAAAAAGAATTTTAACGTTAAATAGTCTACCACACAATTTTTCCCCTAATAAAGTAATCACCATTTAATGGCCAAATTACGTTAAGAATGATAAGAATCAACTTGTATTTTAGAACGAAACCTGCAAGAACAAACTGCACGAATTACGAAATAAGGAATACGTGTGGAGTCCTTATTTACTTGCCTCCCCACGAGGGCAAAGTTATACACAAGATCGTTTTTGTTTTTTTTTTTCAATGTGGGAGATTATCCAACTATCAAAATTAGGGCATTCTGTATTGGACACCCAAATTGTCCTAGTTTTTCCTCCACTGAGAAAACAACAGATACTACACATTGATACTGTTCATATTATTGCAATATTTTCTTTTTAAATACATGAGATTATTGTTTAAAACAAGGGATATTCAAAGCGTTAATAACTAAGCAATGGTTGTTTAATTGTGGCTATTAATTTATCCCCCCCCCCTCTGCTCTCAACGGAAAAATGAAAATGAAAATCTAATGTTTTTATGCGATTACACGTCAACACTCCGGAAATTCTTGGAATAATAATAGGTGCAAGTCCAGAGTCCAACCTAATTAAAAAAAAAAAAAATAAACAAAAGTACAGAAAAAACTTTATGATGTAGTTTTATATATATATATATATATATATATATATATATATATATATATATATATATATATATATATATATATAAAATCATTTTTTTTTTTTTTTACGATTTTAACAGTAAATTGTGGCCAGTAAGGCTGATTTTGATTTTGGTAGTTCGAATCGAGTTGTCTCCTTTTATCTATTAAATATGGCGGACCAAGATACAACGTTATCGGTTTCTCATAAATTTGATTTTCTTATTTTAAAAAAACCCTACATGGTCAATTTTTTGAGTAGAAATCGTCATTGATTACCTAGTTCTTAACTATACAGCATCATGCGGAACGAGTAACCATTTTTGTATTTCCAAAACCACCGATATTTTTTTCCAGAACTATTAGTACATTTAAAACATTGTTTTTGTTTTTTCTCGTATTACAACTCTTGAAGGGTTTGTGAAGGGCATTTTTAGTTTCTGCTCTTTTTTCTGTTCTATCTCTTCGTCTTAATAACATCCATTCAAAATTCCATCCTCTCGAAAGAAAGCAAACAACGTCTTTACAAACTGAGCTATGTACTCTAAAGAAGCAAGAATATTATTACAAGCACCAGAGTCTGAATCTAATTCCTTTGGGATGCGTGGGATGGTCCGGGAGGGGGGACAGAAAGAAAGAAAGAAAGAAAGAAAGAAAGAAAGAAAGAAACGGATCAATAGCAATCATAGAAGATTTAGTTCTTTTCACCCGGGAATTTTGTTTTCGTTATGATTTTTTTTTTTTTAGATAAGGATTAATAATTCAGATTGTTTGTATGATTCAAACTACTATTCTCATCTTGTTTCGTTATGTTCACAATGTTTCGGCTGATGTAACCTTCGACCTTCTTCAGAGAGTTTTTTTACTCGAAACTGGGAATTTTTGTATCCAACTCGGAAATCTGGACGAAATTCCGTACAGGTTTTGTCCAGGTTCCCGAGGAAAGTCGATTACACCGGCCGAAACGTTGTGGATATTACAACAAAGATGAGAAGGGTAGTCTGAATAGTTTAGGTAAAAAAAAAAAAAAAATTGGTATGATATACTTCCACTGAATGTCCCCCTCCCTCCGCTAAAAACGGAGATTTTACTTGTTTACTTGTGAAAACCCCGAAAAACTTTGCAGAAAGCAGAAAAAAAATTTCGGGTTTGTATTACTGTACACATAGATTCGAAAAAGTTGTCAAAAAACAAATATATAACAAATAAATGCTATCAAAGGCAAGATAAGTTACTTTTCTGGCAAACTGGATATATTTTTTGTGTTTTTATTCAATGTAACATATTTATTCAGCTCGAAAAACATACAGTGTTTACCGATGTATTCGAAAATTCAAGATGGCGTCTCACACCCTCTTTAACACCGTAAGTTTGGAAAAAGGTGTTATAAATAAAAAACTATACAAAATACTATTAAAAACCCGCCGAATATATGTCAACCTATGTCACGGTAACATATATTGAGCGAGTTTTTAATAGTATTTTATCCGGTTTTTTATTTATAACATCTTTTCCCAAACTTACCGTGTTAAAGAGAGAGTCGGGCGCCATTTTGTAATGTTCCAATACATCGGTAAACACTGTATGGTTTTCGAGCTGAATAAACATGTTACCTTGAATAAAAACACGAAAAATATATCCAGTTTGGTAGAAAAGTAACTTATCTTGCCTTTGATAACATTTATTTGTTATATATTTGTTTTTTGACAACTTTTTCGAATCTATGTGTACAGTAATACAAACCCAAAATTTCCCCATGGGTGAGGAGGAGGAGAAGGAGCCAGTTTTGCATATAAATTTAGCGCAAAAATGTTCATTTTCGAACGGCAATTAATCAATTTATTTTTTTATTTATGTGCTATGGAAGATATATCCTGTTTATTTTGTATTTTTATTTTTTGCGGAGAAGTCTGTCTTTAAGTGTGAATTTATGGCCTTGCCACTCCAACTTAGGGTTAGTGGTAAAAAAAAAAAAAGAATTACTTGTTCTTAAGGGAAAACAGAGATACTCAGAAATGAGTGATCATTTTGCGTTAAGTTTTTATTCGAAACTGATACCTCTATCTAAATTTTAAAATAATGCTCCCCCCCCCCAACTTTTTTTTTTCAACACGTTATTCTATTCATTCAATGCTTTTTCACGCAATCGATTAAAAAAATAAAATCTCAACTTTTATAAGGGGTGGAGGAGGATAACTGAGGGTGTTAATTTACAAATGAAGCTTATTTATTTAGGAAAGAAAAAGATAAGAGAAAAAGAAGGGAATGTCAAGATAAAGTTCATGAAATGGCGCGATTTGAAAACAGACAAAAATAGACGATTTTAAGTAAATAACATCAAAGTTTTATTTTCATTTTAATATGCAAGTCTTTAAATATATGCTAGCAGGTCGCCTGGCATTGTCCGGTCGTAAAATACGCTTAATGCAGATTTCGTATTGATTATTATATTATATTGGACCCAATATATACTAATGATTTAAAAAGTTTAAAAAAAAAATAAAAAAAATGACTCGTCGTGCGCGTGCGCCACCACCGAGAATCGAAATCAAACCGTTTAGCTTATGATTTACTTTTTCCTTGCTAAAAATTAAAACATGAATTAATAGCTATTACATTACGCATGCATATTCGTAATGCCGTCGTTCGGCTTTCACCTAGCAAATTTAATTTTTTTTTTCATTTTCACACTTTTGTACTGATTTTCCCTGGCTAAAACCCAAATATAAAGTTTTGCATTGGTGTGAATACCCTATATATTAAGTTTCATGTCTGTAGACCAAAATCTGACTGAGGAGTTTGTTAGGCAAAATTTTCTAAACAAAAATATATACGCATACATAAATATATATGTAAAGAGTTTTGTGTTTACTAACCTTTCACGCAAATATTACGCAAGTATAAATCATGTAGAATATCTGCATGAATATAATTACATTTAATAGTAAACTAAAGATGATCATCCGATTAGAAAACCGAAAAAACTAATAATTAAATATATAATTAAAAGAATATGCAAGTTAGATATTTTGCAGATGAATGCAATTCCGCGATCCATCTATAACAAAGTTGTATTTTCTTTTTGAATAAACAAAAAAGGGGGTTTTGTTCCTGGCCCTCGGGCCGGGATCAAAGTGTAGTAGTATCTGTTCCGACAGATACTGCAAGCAAAGACCATATGTGGGGGCAACCCCACATATAAGACCTTGGTCAATGTAAGGGCAACCCTCCATACCAATTGTCACTATCCAGCTCCCCTTACTCTCCGGGGAGCTGGTCCCCATTTCCCCTTCCTTCACTCCTCACATAAAAAATCGATCTTGTGCCTAATTTGCTCGGTGGGGGAGGAAATAAATACCCTGTTGTTCTTGGCCTTCGGGCCGGGATCAAAGTGTAGTATCTGTTCAGCAGATGCTGATTGCTGCAGTGCACATAAGTTAATTGGTCCTTGGTCAATGTAGGGGAAACCCTTCATACTGAGACAATTACTAGAGTTCCCCCTTTTTACCCTTGTTTTAGGGGAGCTGGTTTAACCCCACATTAAAAACGACCTTGTGTCACATTTTGCTTTCGTGAGGAAGCATACTCATATTTTTTGTGTATTGATAGTCATTGTATTTATTTGCTTCGCCACGAAAGCATATATATATATATATATATATATATATATATATATATAATTTCAACAGAAATATGAAACAGTAACTCCCCCTCTCTCTCTCCTCCGCCCTCTCCCCCTCTCTCTCTGTCTCTCTCTCTCTCTCTCTCTCTCTCTGAGTGTACACAATTTCATTATGTCCAAATTTAAAAAGCTGAGAAAAACAATTGAAAAAAAAAAAGATAAAAATAAGAAAGTAATAATTTCGTTTTTGTACAAAAAATAAATAAATAAACTCGATTCGGTAATATGTGTGCGTGCAGTTTCTTTAATTTCGCTTTTTTTTTTGTTTGTTCGTATTGCCATCCGGACTTAGGGTTAGTCCAGAGCTTAATGAAGGACATTTTTTCCGTTTTGTTTTATTTTTTACTGAAATAAATAATAAATATATATTTTTTTTCTTTTTCATGCTTGATGACAATAACGTGTGAAAAGGGCGGGATAGTTTTTTTCGTTAACTGATCAATCTTTATTTCTAAAAATCATATCCGCCTTACTGAATAGAGTTATTGTCTTGGTCCGTGATAATAGATTTTTACTCAAGGCTTAATGAAATAATTCTCCAAACTTTGTCTCATAATCAATGCTAGTAGAAAAATGCATGTTGTCCCTATTTTCTTGCCTCCCCACGAGGGTAGAATTAGGCACAAGGCCAGTTTTTTTCCTCTCCTTGAGAAAATCCGGCTTTCAAAGAATGGGTACTCTGGATTGGAACAAAAATCGAAATTGCCTCGGTCTAGAAAGATTTCTCCTTCACTGATCGATGATAGAAAAGATGATGTGCAACAATACATCAGAAACAGACACTACACTTTGCTCAGTGATGTATAATTTGAAGAGATTTTTTATGTTAAACTGTTTTTACAAAGATGAATTTGAAAAATTTTTCAGTTTACTTTTTCATGATTGTTATTTAATTGAAATTTAATGGTTTGATTAAAATTTAATGGCTTAACTGAATTTTAATGGCTTCTGCAGGAAAAACTACATTATTTTAAGAAATGCATTTTTGAGCATATATTTTTTTATTATTTCTGATGACAAAATTTGACTGAAATAATTTCAAGGTTCTTTAATTGATATTTCAATTGTGATTGCTTTGTTTTTTTTTATTTTATTTTATTTTTTTTTTTTTGTTCTTTTTTTCAAGAAAGGGTTCATCCCACTTTTTGAGCGAGACGTTGTTTTTCTTTGAATTGTTGATTTAAAAAAATTGATTTCTCTTTTTTATTTTTAGATATATAATTTAAATAAAAAAAAAAATAATAATACTTACCTCAAGTGTTGCAGCCATAATTAATCCGTGTAAAGTTGTGTAGATTTGCTGTGATCTTCGGCGAGACAAGAATAATATAATAAATAAATAAAAACTGCAAAGATTGAAGAAAGACGCCCCAAAAACTGATGTTCGCCCTAAACTTGCAGACGACGCACTCCAAACAACGACTGATGACACGATTGCCTTCTCTCCCTCTTTCTCTCTGTCTCTTTCCTTCACCTTCTCTCTCCTCCTCCTCCTCCTCCCTCTCTTTATTTTACCTTTTGAGTTTCTCTCACGCACTCCTCCTCACACTCGCTTCTCTCCTACTCTCCCTCTTTTTCTGCCCGTTTCTCCGTCTAACCCTCTTTCTCTTTATTTCCATCTCTCCTCCACTTTAACCCTCTCTTTCGTTCTATATCTCTCTAGCTTCCTCTCTTTGCATCCTCCTCTTCCTCCTCCTCCTCCTCCTCCTCCTCCAGTCCTCTTCCTCCTCCTCCATTCCTCTCTCGTTTCTTTTCTCCTTCCACCCCATCTTCTCCACCTCCTTCCGATTTCTGCTACTACATCGGCATACTTCGTTAATCTTCGTCACATTCCGGAAGAAGAAAAAAAATAAAATAATAGAAACCCATTTTTTTTCACCCTTTGCCCCCTACCTTCCTTACTTTCGTGTGCGTCTCGTTTAAACGTATTTTTCACTTCCTTTTTTTTTCTTTTTGTATTTTATTTATATATTTATTTTAGTTTTTACTTATTAGTGTTTATTACGCACAAAGCTGTATTTATAATGTGTTGCTCGGGTTAAGATATTAAAAAAGAAAATAATTTAAAATATAGTGGTGTTCATATTTTCTTATAATCCAATTGATCAAAGTTCGTACACTAGTTTAAAATAAAGAACTGTTTCTTGAAAAAAGTGGAATTCAGAAATGCAACCGGAACGAATAAAAAGGCGGGCATTTGATTTTACGTCTGTGTTTTTTGGGGTTTTTTTTCTAATGGCATTATTCCATGAAGAAGCACCAATTTTCCTTTTTTAATTAAAAAAAAAATGGTGCTTCTACAGAATTGGGACGAGATTTTGTAGTCGATAAATGGAGTTTTCAGATTATAAAAAAAACAATGGTTTCAACTGATTTTTTTTTTGTCAATTCTAATAAGTTACAATGGTAACTTCCAAATCATGCAGTCGAAATTACCTGAATATTACTGAATTATTAAAAAAAAAAAAAACTTTAATCGTGTTAGGTGAAAAATTGCCGCCATCTTCCTTAAATAAAAACGGAAAATTACCTCCCTTTTGAACTCTCGTGTCTCTTACGATCGTTTTCAACAAATTCTATTTTTCATTTTTTTTAATAAATAATTTTCTATTTCATCGATTTTCGTAATTTTTGGATATAATCATCTTCAAAATACGAGGAATACGTACATACCATTGTTTTCATATGAAAAAAAAACCAGTATTGCGATTTCCGATTTCGTCCCAATAGCGTAGAAGCGCAAAAAAATTATTTTGTTCTGATTTCCCTTGGATTTACTATAATAATGTTGATACCCGACCGATGCAGAATACAGATCGTGTTGTCTTTTAGATAAGATTTTCAAATTAAATTCAATTTCCAGTGTATTTTTTAGGTTAATTTGTTAGGTGAAAGTACAAAATAGTTTAGAAAAAAAAACGCCCTCCTGTCCCCATGTTTCTAACGCTACATAAAGGAAATGCCGTTGAGAAATAAGTAAAAACAAAATGACATTTATTTAGCTTTACCTACGACTTTGTAACCTATTTGCGTTTTTAAAAAAATGGGGGGGGGGAATTTTGAGTATTTTAACCAAAATAGGTCATAAATGTGTAGGTAAACTATCTGGTCACTTGTGAACGCTAATAGAATTTGTTTTTTTTAATTGAATATTAAATATTTGGTATTATTATACAAACACCGTGACAGGGTTAGGGTTAGGGTTTAGGGTTAGGGTTAATTCGCTGTCACGGTGTTTGTATAAATTTACCAAATATTTTAACGCAACTAGATCGCATTAACATTTGCGCTAAATAATTGTCTTATTTTTTACGCAAATGTTTATATTTTCTGAAGAAACTGATTTAGAACAGAGTGGATTGTGATTCTGCTCAATCCCAAGATGTTATCCTCCCAGGTATTGCCTCCTCTTGGGGCATCCTTATCGGGAAAATGCGTTTTGGACCAAATGCTCTGTCTCAGCAGTCATCCAGAATGCTCCCTTTTTTGGGGGTGGGAAGAGGTTAGACTCACCTACTTTAAACCGACCTCCATTTCATATTCGTTTTTGGTGTGAAGAAAAGGGTGAATACGTTTACCCAAAAAAAAAAGGGGGGGTACCGGCAGGCAGCAAAGCTAGACATAAGGGGTGTATACTCTAGATGGGTGCAAGATTTGGTTTCGTCGACATCTCATTTCCCCGGAGGGGCTAGCGGCGATTGCGGAGGGGGGGGGGTCGATTGGCAATAAACACCCCCTCTCGAAGAAGAGGGTAATGCCTGAAGGGGAAATTGCCCCCAGGAACGAAACGCTAGAGAAAAAGTGAACATTATTTTAGATTAAAACTCTTTGCTAAATCAAAAAAAATCACCTCCCAAAAAAAAAAAAAAAAAAAAAAAAAAAAAAAGAGATTCTCCTTTTTTTAGTCGATTACGTGTGACCGCGAAAAACTTGTCGGAAAGAAAGCGACAACAACAATTTGTGCCCTTCGGTACAAGATCACAGTATAGTATCTGTTCTTCAGATTGCTGCACTTCAATTTCTTGTTCTCTGTCATTGGAGGAGAAATCCTTCACGACTGAGGCAATTTTTATTTTTGTTCCTTTTCTCCACGTTAAAAAACGACGCTGGTGTCTAACTCTGTCCCGTGGGGAGGTATTGTATATAGGAACAATTAAAAAGAAAAGAAAACAACGAATATTTTATCATTTGGATTTTGTGATCAGTTTCGCATATAAATTTAATGTAAAATGATCCCCCATTTCCGGGTCATTCTCGCGATACAGGGCAGATAACCATTTTTTTTTTTTTTTAATCTTTTGATTCATTTTTATATTTATTTTTTACTTTTTATTTCATTTTATTTTTATTTTTGCCATGAAACATTTTGTGCATTTTGGGGGGGGGGTACTATTTAAGGCGATATAAACCACCCCTCCCGAAGAAGGAGGTAATGCATGGGGGGGTAATGGCCTCAGAAGACGGAATCGCTACGTAAAGTTTACTACTATGCCTAAGAATGATGATACACGTAGACAAGTAGGAATTGTTTAGATTGGCTGCGTTGCTTTGGATGTAAGATGGAATGAATAGGGTGGAATATATATATATATATATATATATATATATATATATATATATATATATATCAGTAGACAGACCACAAGGGGTAGTAGTAGTATATAAACACACGCCGGGCAAAATGCAACCCAAGCAGTAAACACTAACACGATCGAAACAGGACAGGAGAACGGCCTCTGCCACGCGACGTGTATTGTTGCCACGGCATACAAATAAGAAGAAAAAACAAGTTTTCTCTATGGAGAAACGGGCAGTTTCAGACCGAGGAGACGCAGATATATGCATAAAGTACGGATTATACAAAATAAGGCATAAATGATTAATGAAATGTTCTTTGTGTACAAAAGAAAAGAAAGAAAAAAAAATCACATTAATTGCATCGGCTGCTGCGTGCTAATTCACTGCACATAACACAATACTCTCCTTTTTTCGTGACCTCCCCCCCCTCTCTCTCTCTCTCTCACTAACTTACAGACACGCACGGATACCCGCCACAATATCGCATACACAATGTACGGACGCAAACAAACGGTTCCATATACACACTAGATGTAACGCTCGCTACACACGCATACACGCACGTGCGCGCGTTTAATTCATAAACGCACGATTTCACAGCCACCGTCAAACTCATAAATGCGCGGACAATTACACACACACACACACACACACACACACACACAAAGTCCTAACAGTACGCACTTTTTGTCGGCTTTACGGTTTCATCCAAAGAAAACAAACAACAAAAAGAAACGCACAACAAAGAATTCGTTACATCTGTTATAACACTAGAAGGATACGTAAAAATAATTTCGCAGAACAGTTTTGCACCAGTTTTATGTCCCCCTACAAAGATTAAATCCAAGATATTATGCTACTAAACCTAATGTCTAGAATCCTTATTCCAATTTGGAACACAATCCGTTTTTACATGATTCTAGAAAATCCCAAAGTTAATGCTTAAGCGTTTACCGATGTATTGGAAATTTCAAAATGGCAGCCGACTCTCTCTCGGAGAGGGTACGTTTGGGAAAAGGTATTATAAATAATAAACTAGACAAAATACTGTTAGAAATTCGCTCAATATATGTTACCGTGACATAAGTTGACATGTATACGGTTGTTTTCTAACAGTATTTTGTCTAGTTTATTATTTATAATACCTTTTCCCAAACGTACCCTCTCCGAGAGAGAGTCGGCTGCCATTTTGAATTTTCCAATACATCGGTAAACTCTGCATGTTTTTCGAGCTGAATAAACATGTTACACTGAATGAAAACACAAAAAATATATCCAGTTAGGTAGAAAAGTAACTTATCTTGCCTTTGATAACATTTATTCGTTCTATATTTGTTTGTTCACAACTTTTTCGAATCTATGTGTGTGTACAGTAATACAAACCCGAAATTGAAATTCAGAAAATCTGTCTTACTTCGTATCTAATAACTATGGAACAAATTTAATGCATGTTATGTCCATAGCAGCATCATGGCCCATAAATTCATAAAAATGTCATCGGTGAACTTTTTGCCCAGATGTGATTGGGCGCTTATGTATTTTTGATACGGCGCTACTTTTAAATATTTTTTCGGGTTAAATTCAAGTTTCACAGAATCTTTTTTTATATTAAATTGTCAGGTGGAAGCACAGAACTAGCTATAAAACACTTTCCCCACCCCATGTTAAGAATGGTTTTCGAAATAATTTTATCATTTCAGCAAGATACCAATGAGTGTATACTAAAGACAATTAAATTAAAAAATGCTTTCTTCAAGCAACCTTCGGGGTCTGGGCAACAAGTTCAAGCAAAGACCATATGTGGGGTTGCCCCCACATATAAGTTATTGGTCAATAGGGGAAACCCTTCATACCAATTGTCACTATCCAGCTCCCCTACTCCCCGGGGAGCTGGTCCCCATTTCCCCATTCACTCTCCACATTAAAAAACGGCATTGTGCCTAATTTGCTCAGTGGGGAAGCAAATAAATACATTCAAGCAAAGTCTCCCGACGGTTGTTGCGTGCGGGCCTGTCAGACTAAGCAGTAAGAACCGCGATTCATAAACATATTTTTATTATAAAATTTCAAATTATTCTGAGTCTTCACCACTTGGTCTGACAGGCCCGCAGCAACCGTCGGGGGACTTTGCTTTTGAAGATAGCCTGCTTTTTTTTTTTTTATTATTATTATTATTTAAATTATTTTTATTATTAATATTAATAATAATAATAATATTAATATTATTATTTAAATTATTTTTATTATTAATATTATTATTATTAATAATAATAATAATATTATTTAAATTATTTTTATTATTAATATTATTATTATTAATAATAATAATAATATTATTTAAATTATTTTTATTATTAATATATTATTATTATTTTCTTTTTTTTATTATTATTATTATTATTATTTTTATTTTTATTATTATTTTTATTATTATTTTTATTATTATTATTTTTATTATTATTATTATTATTATTATTTTTATTATTATTATTATTATTTTTATTATTATTATTATTATTTTTATTATTATTATTATTATTTTTATTATTATTATTATTATTATTTTTATTATTATTATTATTATTTTTATTATTATTATTATTATTTTTATTATTATTATTATTTTTATTATTATTATTTTTATTATTATTATTATTTTTATTATTATTATTATTATTATTACTATTATTATTATTATTTAAAAAAAATGGTAAAACTATACAAACACCGTGACAGCGAATTAACCCTAACCCTAACCCTAACCCTAACCCTAAACCCTAACCCTAAACCCTAACCCTGTCACGGTGTTTGTATAATAATACCAAAAAAATATATATTTTTAGCATGCAGTTATTTATATCGGCGAGAAACAGTCAACCAACAACCGATGACATTCTACGAACACAAATTCGGAATAGGGACGTCAGCAACAGTCGAGGAACTTTGCTTAAATAAAGCTAACGTAATAAAAAAAAAAAATCAAAATATTTAGTGGAGAAAATAAAATAATAAAAATAAAATAAAAACAAGCACGAAATAAAAGTAATTACTGATTGAAATAAAACAAATTCAAAAAATAAAATAAATATTCACTTAAGAAAACATTTTACGGATTTCAGGGAGCAGTCATTAAATAAAAACACCGGTTACACAGGGTCCACGTTCCCCGTGAAGTATCAAGCTAAATATTTAAAAAAAAAATAAATAAATAATAATAATAATAATAAAAAACTGAATCTTGACGAATATTTATCAACGGTGTAAGAAATTCTCTTACTCGTTTTTGCCTATGGCAGAATGAAAGAAACACAGAAAAGCTACAAAGGCTCACCTTAAATCCAAGAATAATTTTATTTACAAAAGGGTAAAAAAGGAGTCCATATTGCAAAAGAGTGCCCTCTTTAGCTTATGCCAAATGGCGGGTAGTTCTTGCCTAGAAAGGCGAAGGTAGTTGTAGTTCATGCCTTGAAAGGCGAAGGTAGTTTTCTTCTTGTGAAGATGCTGGTAGACTCGGCCGCTCGTAGAATTGGTTGAGGGTTCGCAAAATCCTTCCAGACTGTCGATACGATCAACGCACTTTGCGATCGATGATAATAAAATAATATGCCCCTTTGCGGGCAATGATAAGGAAGTAATTAATCCGTAGAACATTTTAGCCTCTGGCTAATATCCGCATTTAAATGAGCGGAGAAATAAATGGGGTAGAACCATGCCTTTGTACATTAGGCATAGAGCGAGATTACGCGCGTCCGCTTTGCTCGATGCCAAGTTAAAATCTGTTTTTTGAAACATAATATTCCCGCCACTTCTGAATCCTCCGCAGTAACTGGACAACGTAATACCATTGGTCAGAATAATCGCGTGATTTACAATCACGCGGTTATCGCCCTTGCATTCTGAAATTTCTAACACACTGCCAAAGGAAGGAAGAGAAAGAAATGGATACTCATTTCTTTCTTTTTTATCGGGAAATTAAGGATTGTCGCCTATTTGGACAAGTTATTACCATGAAATTCTGTCCCAAAGGACTTAATATTAACACAATAATACAATTAAATTCAATGTGTGTCTGTTGTCAATCTGAACTTATAACGATCTCTCTATGGCAAACAGAGAATTTATTAGTAATAAAAGGTATGACTCTACTGATGAGTCTATAAAAGGAATATACAATTATTAACTTGGTGTTTGGTCCGCACAATCCGGACACACCCAATCTTCAACGGTAACTTGTTGGACGACCCCGACACAACTAAAATGGTACCACTCATTGCACGAGTTGCAACACACCATAGGTGTTGTTCCGTCGTTGGCGACTGAACACGTGGGGCAAAAGAAGGGGCCTCCTTCTTCTGCAAATTCTGCTTATGCAGCTTCAGGATTATGTTTTATCCCTAAAGGATAAATATTTTTTAAGGGATGAATTTGGACACACCCGTTTTTCAGCACTGAGGCCGAACGAACCTTGTTGTCCTTTCCGACCAATAATTTTACTACCTTACCCAACTCCCAAAAGGGCCGGGACTTATTAGGAGCTTTGACAAGAACAATTTCACCCTCTGATATTTTAGAGGTTTCATTTTCTGTAATGTGGGCATCTACTTCTCTAATTGAGAGCAAGTAGTCATTATGCCAAATACGTTTGAATTTACTGACAAATTCATCCCTCATTTCAAGGGAATGTAAGAGCGAATTTCTATTTGGAGGTTCTGGATAAGGGTCCTCTGAACCGCTAAGATTGATAAGCAGGCGGGGATGATATCCTGTCTGCAAAAAATGGTTGGGAGTCAACCCATCAAGGCCTCTATCAGAAGCTGAAATAAATGTTAGTGGCCTATCATTTATGGCCTTTTGAACATCTGAAAGGGCGGTTAGGAACACGAAATAACCGACCCTCCTCCTACCCAACAACTTGGAAAGACACTGTTTCACCATTTTAATTAATCTCTCCCATACTCCACCATGCCATGCAGAGTACAGGGGAATTGTATTATGAACAATAGTAGTGGATTTGAAATATTCTCTAAATTCATCAGACACAAATATGTCTGATAATATAATACCCGACGCTATGAAAGATTTACCATTGTCGGAATACATATGAGTTGGTACACCAAATAAGTTGGTGAACCTAACGAACGCTAACAAGAAGGATCTTGCGCTCATGTCCGGTACCAATTCCAAGTGTATGGCACGTAAACTCATGCAAGTAAACAGTAGGATGTACATTTTGACATCCTCATTATTGTTTTTGACAAAAAAATGTCCAGTAAAATCCACCCCTACACATTTGAAAGGCCGGACAAAATTTACTCTATCAGAAGGCAGTTGAGACCCAGAGGGTGCTTTGTACGGTAGAGAATTAATTCTCTTACATATAACACAGTCACGGAGAACCGACTTCACAGCCTGTCTCCCTTGGGGGATCCAAAAACCCGATAGCCTCACCTTGCTAAGGGTTGAATTTGCTCCCATATGACAACAATTCTGGTGAGCTTCAATAATGACCAATTTGGTCAGGTGGGTATTTTTTCCTAATAATATAGGAAATTTCACTTCATATGGAAAAACCTCGGAGTTCTGAATACGTCCTTGAGTCCGTATCAGTCCCTCCCTATCTAGGAATAACCCAAGGGCCGTAACTCTTGGTGGAGCAGCCCTATTAGAGGGTTGTTGCAAATAAGCAAGTTCTGTGGGAAACGCTTCCCTTTGTAAATGAGAGAAGAGCAACAATTTAGCTCTCTTGACGGTGTCAGTCTTTCGGTGACGTAATTTATCACCGAATCTCACAACTTTTTCTAAGACATTAATAGCCTTAGTTAATGAGGAAAAATCAGATATTTTAATTGGCAAGTGATTCTCATTAGAAGCAGTTTCATCCGAGAACATACATGTTACCATCTTTCTGTTAACATTGTTAAGACAAGGCAAGGGGGACGTGGGCCAGCTGATTTCAACTTGATTAAGCCAGTCTGGTCCGCAGGTCTAAAATTTGAAAAATTGTTTGAACTTAGAGGCAGTAATACCTCTGGTTAAAAGATCAGCTGGATTATCCGACGAAGGAACATATCTAAATTTAGGGTTTATCCCATATTTAAGTTTAATGTTTTCAATGAACTTATTAATGTCTAACACGCGATTTTCAATTAATATATTTATTTTCGCAGCCTTCCCATTCAAAATCCATGACAGGGCTACTTGTGCGTCAGACATGACAAAAAAGGATTTGATATTGATAGGCGCTAAAGCACCCAAAACTTGTGGAATAACTTTAAACGCTAGAAATATAGCTAATAATTCCAAAACAGGTAGTGATTTTCCCTTGATGGGTGCCACTTTTGCCTTGGCAAATATCAAGGAACACTGAGCACCTTGTTTCGCATACACGGAAAACCCATAAGCATGCTTAGAAGCATCACTAAAGCAAATAATTTCAACAGGGGATTCCGCTAGGAGAATACATCTAGGAAATTCAAAGTCCCCTATACAATTCAGCTCGTTGGCATGTGCTTGCCACGTGGCCTTAACTTCTTCAGGGATTTGTTGATCCCAAGACAACTCCTTTTTCCACAGTTGACTAATAATGATCTTCCCCTGCACGGTGACAGGAAGAAGTAAAGATAATGGATCATATAGACTTGAAACTTGAGATAATATCTTGCGTTTGGTATTGGCATTGCCATCTGTTACAGATGGAGCGAGTTTAAGGGTATCCCTTTCAACAGAATATTGATACCCCAGCACCTTTTCAAAGTTGGGGGAAGAAGACGAGATAGTACCATCTTCCATCATTTTATTTTGTATGCTCATGCAATTGGAGTTGCAGGATTGGAGTTCAAACCCCGCTTCTCCGAGTCTGTCGCGGACTTTATTATACACATGGGTTAGAGTATCTCGGTCACTATTAGTAGTAACTAAGTTGTCGACATAGAATTTATTGGAAATCGAATGTGAAGCTAAATCGGCTTCATATTTTTTGGCATGATGCTTAAGTATAAAGCTTAATATAAAAGGGCTGGCATTGAACCCAAATATAATAGTATTAAATCGGTAGGCGCACAATTTGCCATCTACCTTGAGGAAAAAAATAAAATCTATTTTTATCTTCAATAGATTTTAACCTGATCTGTAAAAAAGCTTTGCGCAAATCGCCCAAAAGCACATATTTTTCTTTTCGGAAAGCTAGTAGAATATCTAGCAACAATGCAGTCATGTTAACACCCGAATAAGCAGCGTCATTAATCGAAATGCTACCTTTACGTTTCAACGAACAATTGAAAACAGGGCGGATTTTTGTAGTTATTCTCAGACCTTCTTTAATTACTGGCCGATGGGGAATCCATTTATAATTCTCATAAGTTCCATGGGGAACGGAGAAAGGTTCGATAATTCCGCAGTCTTCGTATTCTTTGAAGATCTGTATATAATCGTTATACAATCCCTTTCCTTCCAAGGACTGGGCCACCCTATGCATTATTCGCAGTGAAGGCACATAATTGGACTCCACCTTGAGAAGCTTGCCATGCTCCCAAGGCAGCTCGACGTAATATTTTCCTTCCTTGAGAACTATAGCCTCTTTGAAGGCATTTATTTTTTCTTTATCAATTGAAGACAACTGGTTGGCATCCTCGATACCTATGGAGTCCAGAGAAAAAAACTTTTCTACTCCATGTTCAACAGCAGGACCGTCAAAAAAAGGTTGCAGCACATCCTCGTAAGATGCTACTGGCTTTAATACACTATCAATTAAATATGACTGACACATAGGGAGTGTTTTAATAACTTGATCGAAGGCTGGCAATTTTTCCCCAGCCTTATCATTTTTGTTTAAAAAATTTGACCCCTCACCGGAGGGAATGATATAATTTGGGAGTTTCCAAGCGGAACCTCCCAAGCACTTAATTAAACTGAGATTATGGATTCTAGGAATAAGATCCAGGCCAATGATACCGAGAATGTTAGAACCGTTTAGTTCAGAATAACCAGGGCAAAACTTATACCCTTTTTCAGTTAAATTCGACGTAATCTCATCGAACCTGTTTACGTTAAATTTCAATTTCAAATTTTTAGCAAACAATGCAGAATGATAAAAAGGACGCTGATGTCCCAATTTGATAGACACTTCCAGCTCTGAAAGATGTAAGGACTTATTCCCCACAAGGGTATTGACGGACATTTGTACCGCCTCAGGATTTAGATTACGGTTGTAAATCAACCGGTCCAGAATTGTTTTAGAGAAAAAAGATTTTTGGCTACCCGTATCTATCAGACAAAAAAAATAAACCGGGTGCCCTTTAACCTTCATAGATATCTTGAGTACAGGACTAATACTCTTGTCCTGATCCGCCACGAAAGTACGTCCCACAAAGGACTTAGATTCTTTTGGACACATTAAGGAATAATGGTTTTTAGACCACAATTACTGCAAGGGAAAGGGAACCCCTTAACCCCCCTGCAACTGGACTCTGAGTGCTCACCGAGGCACCGGAGACATAATCTTAATTCTTTCGCTCGAATAATTTTAGATTCCGAATTTGGAAATTTAGAACAAACTTTTGTCAGGTGACCATCAACCTGACACAATTTACAAAATTTATTTTCGCCATTTTTGACGAAAGACTTAGAGTTATTATTACTCTGAAAGGACTTGATTTGTTTTGGCTCTGAATTCTTCGCCACGTGGGTTCCAGCATTCAACGAACCCGACATGTTTGGTGGAAATTTTTCCCGCCTTGACGCATTCAAAGGCGACGCCATTATTATGTATATAACGTCAAACGTATACGATAAAATAGACTTTAAGGAAGGAAACCGTTCACAGGATTTATTCATTATTTCTCTGCGAACACTGTTCGGAAATTTAGCGAACAGAATATGAGCTATTAATCTTCCTGAGGTGGATTTATCTGTAAGAAAATCCGTGCCAAAGGAATTATCCATTTCCGTCAGTTCAAGTTTGACTCACTGGACGAGGTTTCTGATATCCCTCAAAGACGCAAAATGGTCTGGTTGTGGAATAATGTCATCGAATATTTTGTTCATAATTGCTGAAGGATTTAAATATTTTTCCTTCAGACACTCCAAAGCTGCTTCGTAATTCTCGGGAATCACATCAAACCTAGAAATAATATTAAACGCCTCTCCTGATAATTTGGATTTTAGCAATAATAATTTATCTGCACTTTTCATGTTCGCAGTACAGAATTCAAATTTCCTTAGGAACCCACGGAACTCAAACTTATTGGGAGTTGGATCCCCACTAAAGGGGGGGCACTCCAACTCCATTTTCATGGGAACAATATCCCTTGATTTCTCAATCTCTGGCTGGAGCTCAGCAAATCTATCATGGACTCCCGCTTTAAACATTTCGAAATCTCGACATATATTTAGTCTTTCCTCATCTGGGGACTTGAAAATTAACTGATCTAATAAATCGTCTATTTCAGACAATCGTTTCTCGATGTCGGAAGAAAAATTATTTATACAACGCCCACCTCTCTCGTTCATCCAATCCAAAGAAGCCGTTATACGAAACTTTTTAGCTTCAATTCGACCAACAAGATTTGAATTTGCTATGTTTGAAGGACACGACACGAGAAAACAAAATGGCCGTTCCCACGTGGGGAAATAAAATCAAAGGGCGCGAAAAGGATTCTCCGACGAGAAGCGCTACTATCTGAAGGGGGTTACGTCAACAAAATTCGAAACTCTCAATGAACAAGGAATTTAAACCCATAAGAACAGTTCAGACTGACATTCGACAACACATTTTAACAATGAATCAATTATAAATTCAAGAATCAATATATAAATTTTTTTTTTCATACATTATTTAAACGATTACAATTATCGTAAAATATTTGAAAGGTATTTTTTTTTTTTACGAATTAAAACTTCAGTTTACAATTTAGATGAAATAATATTTATTTTCAATGAATAAGTTCCTTTATGGACCATTACAATTTAATATAAAAATGAATATTCAATATATTATTTTTTCATTAAAGCACATGGTCTTTTTAGGACCATTACAAATTAATATAAAAATGAATATTAAATATATTATTTTTTTAAAGGCGACACAATGAAAGGGAAAAAAAAAACTCCAAAATAATGTGTGTGTGGGGGGGGGGTCGAAATCTTATGCAATAAAACGTTATTACTCATAAGAAAAAAAATTTGACGGGGGGGGAGGAATATCTTTTGCAATAAAAACGGTGTAAGAAATTCTCTTACTCGTTTTTGCCTATGGCAGAATGAAAGAAACACAGAAAAGCAACAAAGGCTCACCTTAAATCCAAGAATAATTTTATTTACAAAAGGGTAAAAAAGGAGTCCATATTGCAAAAGAGTGCCCTCTTTAGCTTCTGCCAAGTGGCGGGTAGTTCTTGCCTAGAAAGGCGAAGGTAGTTGTAGTTCATGCCTTGAAAGGCGAAGGTAGTTTTCTTCTTGTGAAGATGCTGGTAGACTCGGCCGCTCGTAGAATTGGTTGAGGGTTCGATGATAATAAAATAATATGCCCCTTTGCGGGCAATGATAAGGAAGTAATTAATCCGTGGAACATTTTAGCCTCCGGCTAATATCCGCATTTAAATGAGCGGAGAAATAAATGGGGTAGAACCATGCCTTAGTACATTAGGCATAGAGCGAGATTACGCGCGTCCGCTTTGCTCGATGCCAAGTTGAAATCTGTTTTTTGAAACATAATATTCCCGCCACTTCTGAATCCTCCGCAGTAACTGGACAACGTAATACCATTGGTCGAAATAATCGCGTGATTTACAATCACGCGGTTATCGCCCTTGCATTCTGAAATTTCTAACATTATGAAACGTCGTCTAATATCTGTTAAAATTTCACAGAGGGATTCCACCCTCATTTTTAATCCGTTTTACTTAAAATTAAATGAAATTAAATATAGCTCATATTACACACGTTATCTCTATCAGTTGTCTTCCAAAATTCGTAATGATCGGTTCATTAGTTTAGCAGTAAATCCTCAACATACAGATGGATAAACATATATACATAACTTTATACTTTGTTTAGAAGAATTTCTTTGTTTAACGTGTAAAAATAAGTTACAGTTAAAATCAACATTCAGCCATGTTTCTCCCAAAATTCGAATGGTGTTGTTAAAAATTATAATATTAATAAAATTATAATATAAATAAAATTATAACATCAATAAATTATAACATCAATAAATTATAATATCAATAAAATTATAATATCAATAAAATTATAACATTAATAAAATTATAACATTAATAAAATTATAACATTAATAAAATTATAACATTAATAAAATTATAACATTAATAAAATTATAATCTCAATAAAATTAAAATATTAATAAAATTAAAATATTAATAAAATTAAAATATTAATAAAATTAAAATATTAATAAAATTATAGATTCCTCGTGTGTTTCACGTTTTATGTAACTTATCGAATTATCTTTTTATTTACTATTAATCGAATAATTATTGAAATCAATAATCAAATAATCGAAAACTAAAAGTATTTATATATTAACGCGAATTGTAAATTATTCTTCCCTTAGCAAGGGCAATATCGGTTTTGTTACCGACTCTCTCTCTCTCTCTCTCTCTCTCGTTTCAGTTTAAACACGCACACACACACACGCATATATTCACATGCACGCCATGCACATGCATACACACACATATGCATATATACACACATATGCATACACATACATGAACATTACACACACACACACACACACATTGAGCTTTTTAATCACCACTTTTCCAGGAAGCTAGACTCAAGGTTTTGAAAAGCCAGTGCATTAGGTTAAGCGTACTCTGGCCTACAGGAAAATGCCTGAGCATTCACTGATAGGAGTGCCTCACGTGATTAACAATAAACTAACCGTTCTCAGAGAGCGAGAAGGTAAAGCCTAGCAAGGAGTACCTCCTAGGATAGGACAGAACAATACCTCAGCTCGATCACAACAAAGTTAGTGTCAGACTTATTGTCGAGGACGTATCTCCCCGACTTGTACGAACACACACTCATACTCAGATACAACGAGAGTTATACTCAAGATTGCAAGTTCCACTTTATTTCCAACGAGCAGTTCAGCCCGGCTTTGGTTGGGCCCAATGTACTGTTCATAGCTTGTTGTGCATATTCCTATTTACAATGCCTCTCCACGGGACAGAGTTAGACACCAGGGTCATTTTTTAATGTGAAGAAAAGGAACAAAAATAAAAATTGTCTCAATCGTGAAGGATTTCTCCTCCACTGACAGAACAAGAAACTGAAGTGAAGCTGCAGCATCTGAAGAACAGATGGTATTTATTTGCTCCCCCACCGAGCAAATTAGGCACAAGGCCGATTTTTCATGTGAGGAGTGAAGGGGAAATGGGGACCAGCTCCCCGGGGAGTAGGGGAGCTGGATAGTGACAATTGGTATGAAGGGTTTCCCCTACATTGACCAAGGTCTTATATGTGGGGTCGCCCCCACATAGGGTCTTTGCTTGCAGTATCTGCCGGAACAGATGGTATTTATTTGCTCCCCCACCGAGCAAATTAGGCACAAGGCCGATTTTTAATGTGAGGAGTGAAGGGAGGGGGAAGGGAAAAAGGGGACCAGCTCCCGAGAGGTGGGAAATGGGAGCTGGTTAAAGGTCAGGCATGTGGGGTTGTCCCCACATCTGGTCTTTGCTAGTCATAGCTTGCAGTATCTGCCGGAACAGATGGTATTTATTTGCTCCCCCACTGAGCAAATTAGGCACAAGGCCGTTTTTAATGCGAGGTAAAAACCAGCTCCCCTAAAAGGGGTCACTCTGGTTACCAAAAATAATAATTGTCCCAGTATAGAGGGTTTCCCCTCCACTGACTGGTACAAATTATCTTAAGTGCAGCATCTGTCGGAACAGATACTACACTTTGATCTTGTCCCGAAGGCCAAGTATTTGTGCATATTAAAACGTTTGACTCATGTCCAGGTAACCTAAATCTAAAATTCCAAGTGTTTAGACTCAACACACACACACATACACACACACACACACACACACACACACACACACACACACACACACACACACATTTACTTTTATAGCTACGAACTACGACAAAAATGGTTTTTCTAAGTAACAGCGTTGTTAATTATAAAACCCGTCTTTACACTGGGAAGAAGGTTAGGGTTCATTTACATATTCTGTATTTTCAGTGTCACCTAACAATTTAATAATCAAAAGATGCCGTAAAAATTCAATTACAGAATGAAGCAACAACCGGAAGTGAAGTGGAAACTTGAATCGTAAAGATTAGCACAATGAGTATAAACGCAGCCGCAGCTCGTTCAATTCAAAAAAATAAAAATAAAATAAGAAATAGTTGGATCTTATTTATTTTTTTAAAATGCAAAACAGAAAAAATCCTGATGGTGTATATGTCCCCCGAACCCCGCCATGGAACGAAGATGTCATATTCCCAAAATCACGTAAATTGATCAAGTTGTTTTTAAATTAAACTAAGAAATTCAAATTTTTAGTAAGTAAAAATAGAATGTTTCACGTCTCCATTTTAAAAATGAACAAAAAAAGGCAGATAAGTCCATAATAATTCAAACTTGCGAAATTAACCCGGTTAATGCTACTGATTTCACATTAATCGCTTTAAATCGTAAAAAGGAAAAAAAAAAGAAAACTTGATTTATATATATATATATATATATATATATATGAATGTAATTCTTGGTTCGTTCAAAGTTTATACAACCATATTTCTACATTACCAATTTATTTGAAATTTTCGGACAACCCATCTTTAGAGTCGATGGATGTTTTTATGTTATTAAAATAAATTTATATTGCTAATTATTAAAATATTAAATAAAATAAATATATTTTCGTAAACCATTAGTGCGAACCTGTTTCGTTGATAGAACTGAACTTCCGGTTAGATTCATTTCACACCCACGAATTGAAACGAACTAGAAGATTTCATTTTCTGTTTACTCGATAAGTAAAAAAAAAAAAAAAAAAAAAAAAAAAAAAAACATAATTCATTTGTTTATCTTCCAAATTTTTTAATTTAAACATTTTTTTTCTTTACTATATCAGGCAAAAAAAAATTTTGTCGCTTGCTTTTTGAGTCGAAGTCGTTTTTTTTTGTTGTTTTTTTTTTTCTTATTTTTCGATATAAGAAAATATGATTTTTTTTTTATTATTATTATGTTTGGTAAAAATACAGGGTTTTTTTCGAATAAATTTTATGGATTGGTAACTTGCTTAAATAATATTTGGTGCTAATGCAGAGAGTGGTCCGTGCTATTTTTTAAATCGTATTTCCACGTTTAATTAAAGTTTTATTATATGTTTTTTTTAATTCAATTGTAAGGTTAAAATACAGATTAGGTACAAAACAGCCCCCTCCCCATGTTAAGGATGGCTTTTTAAATAATAGCGTTATTATTTCAGCACGGATCACTCTCTGCATGAGTACCGTACTTTCACCTAGCAATTTAATAAACAAAACATGGTACTTATGCAGAGAAAGTACCGTGCTAAAATAATAACGTTATTTAGAAAGCCATTCTTAACATGGGGAGGACGTTTTGTAACTGTTCTATACTTTCACCGAACAATTTAATAAACAAAACATTGTACTTATGCAGAGAAGGTTCCGTGCTGAAATAATGCTATTAAGAAAGCCATTCTTAACATGGGAAAGGGAGGGTGTTCTGTAACTATTTTATACTTTCACCTAACAATTTAATAAACAAAAGATAGTATTACCGTTATTTAGAAAGCTATTCTTAACATGGGGAGGGAGTTTTGCATCTATTCTATACTTTCACCTAACAGTTTGATAAACAAAAACAGGTAGTACGTATGCATAGAAAATACCGTGCTGAAATAATGTTATTTAGAAAGACATTCTTAACATGGGAATGGTATTTTGTAACTATTCTGTCCTTTCACCTAACAATTTAAAAACAAAACATGGTACTTATGCAGAGAAGCTACCTTGCTGAAATAATGACGTTATTATTTAGAAAGCCATTCTTAACATGGGAATAGGGGTGTTTTGTAACTATTCTGGACTTTCACCTAACAATTTAATAAACAAAAGTTAAACTTAAGCAGACAAGGACCAGTACTGAAGCATTAACATTATTTAGAAAGCCATTCTTAACGTGGGGAGGGAGGATGTTTTCTATCTATTCTGTACTTTCGGTGCTAATGCAGAGAGTGATCCGCGCTATTTTTTAAATCGTATTTCCACATTTAATTAAAGTTTTATGATATGTTTTTTATTCAATTGTAAGGTTAAAGTAGAGAATAGGTACAAAACCCCCTCCCCATGTTAAGAATTGCTTTTTAAATAAAAACATTATTATTTCAGCACGGATCACTCTCTGCATGAATACCGATTAATGTTTTATTCTTTGCTTTTTTTTACCGTATTTTTTTTTGGGGGGGGGGTTCTTAAGAAAACATTTTTAACAAAAACTGAAAGTACACGTTTTCTTTTTTTTTTTTACAGAAGTTGTTTTTATATAAGAAAATATGAATGCTTTTTCTTTATTAAAGAAATTGGGTACTTGTGCACTGATTGATCCGTGCTGAAATAATAACGTTATTATTTAAAAAGCCATTCTTAACATGGGGAGAAGAGGGTGTTTTGTACCTATTCTGTACTTTAATCTTACAATTGAATGAAAAAAACGGTAAATTTTTAGATTAGGTCCACCTCCACAATTTTCTTTTAATTACGACTTTTGGAGGTTTTCGACTATGCTGAATACGGAAATCGCATTGAAATTTTGCAGAAATAAGTAGTTATCAAGATATTCAAAATTTGTATAATGCATTGTAATCTCTGGCAGCCATCTTTTTTACACGCTTGCGCGCGTCATAAACAAATCTACCCGCGTAACAAAGATGGCCGCCAAAGAATGCAATGCATAAAACAACTATTTATATCTCGATAACTACTTATTTCTGCAAAATTTCAATGCGATTTCTGTATTCAGCATAGTCGGAAACCTTTAAAAGTCGTCATTTAAAAGAAAATTGTGGTGGTGGACCTAATCTAAAAAAATACCAAAAAAACAAAACTTTAATTAAACTTGGAAATACGATTTAAAAAAATAGCGCGGATCAGTAAGTGCATTAGCACCCATTAACCGACTAACGTGACCTTATTGCCAAATAAGGTCCGGCTACAATGTTGAACGCGCCATTAACATTGTTGTTTTTTTTTTTTTTTTTTTTTTCAAGTTAAATTCAACTTTCACGATATCTTTTTATTTTTTTTTATAATTTCACAATATCTTTTTTTAATAATAAATTGTTAGTTAAAAAAGCACAGAATAGTTACAAAACATCATCCCCTCTCTATGGTAAGAATGACTGAAAAAAATATTAGGTACTCATGTAGAGAGTGATCCGTGTTGAAATAATAACGTTATTATTTTAAAAACCATTCTTAACATGGGGAGGGGAGGGTGTTTTGTATCTATTCTGTACTTTAACCTTACAATTGAATAAAAAAGCATATCATAAAACTTTAATTAAACTTGGAAATACGATTTAAAAAATAGCGCAGATCAGTAAGTTCATTAGCAGCAGAAATTGTTAGGTGAAATACAGAAAAGTTTCTACCAAGAAAACCATTATTATTTTTTTTTTTTTGCTATTCTTACCAAGGGGAGGGGATGGTGTTTTGTCACTATTCTGTGCTTTCAACTAACAATTTATTAAAAAAACAAAAGGTAAATTTTCACATTAGGTCCACCTCCACAATTTTTAACATGGGTAGGTTGGGGGTGTTTATTCTGTAAGCCGTTCTTAACGTGGGGAGAATGGTGGTATTTATTCCAAAAGCCGTTTTTAAAAGACGAAAGGCAGGTAAAAGGTTAAAACATGTGGTTAGGCATGGGTGTTGTTTATTCTGAAAGCCGTTCTTAATATGGGGAGGGTGGGAGTATTTATTCATGGCCGTCAGTGAATTATAGTGCATAGTACAGGTCTTTATATCTCGAAAACAAATTGCCTCTGCAAATTTTAAATGAGATTTTCTTATTCAGCATAGTCGAAAATTGTGGAGGTGGACCTAATGTAAAAAATATACTCTCCCAAAAAAGATATTGTGAAATTTAAATTTAAGCGCGGTACTAAAAATAAAATTAGACAGAAAAATACACCTTTGGGTTTGTATTTGCACAAAGACTTGAAAAAGTTGTCAACAAAAACAAATATATAACAAGTAAATATTTTCAAAGGCAAGATAAGTTACTTTTCTACCTAATTGGATAATTTTTAGTGTTTTTATTGGGTTTATACTACTGTACATATAGATTCGAAAAAGTTGTCAAAAAATAAATGTATAACAAATATTATCAAAGGCAAGATATGTTACTTTATTACAAAAATGGATAATTTTTTTGTTTTTTTAATGTAAAATGTTTATTCGGCTCAAAAAAACACAGCGTTTACTGCTATATTTGAAAATTACAAATGGCGGCAGACTGTGTTAAACACATTAGGTTTGGGAAAATGAGTTAAAACTAAAAAACTATACAAAATACTGTTAAAAACCACCAAATACATGTCTGCCTATGTCACGGTAACATATATTGAGTGAGTTCCTGACAGTATTTTGTATAGTTTTTTTAGTTTTAACTCATTTTCCCAAATTTAACGTGTTCAACAGTCTGCCGCCATTTGTATTTTTCAAATATACAGATAAACACATGTTTTCGAACCGAGTAAACATTTTACACTAAATAAAAACACTAAAATCTTATCCAGTTAGGTAGAAAAGTAACTTATCTTGCCTTTGATAACATTTATTTGTTATATTTATTTTTCAACAACTTTTTTGTTTCTGTGTTTAGTAATATAAACCTGTTTTATTTACTATAACGTTTAGTCGGCTCGAAAAAAAGTGTTTATCAGTGTATTTGAAAAATTCAAACGGTGACGGACACTGTTGATGATGTTAAGTTTGAGAAAATTATTTAAAACTAAAAAGACTATACAAAATACTATCAGAAACCCACCGAATATGTCAGCCTATGTCACAATAACATAATCAGTAAGTGTCTGACACTATTTTGTATAGTTTTTAACTGATTTTCCCAAACTTAACGTATTCAACAGAGTCCGCGACCATTCGTCTTTTTCAAATACATAGATAAACATTGAGTTTTTTGAGCATTTTACATTAAATAAAAACACTAAAAAATTATCCAGTTAGATAGAAACGTAATTTATCTTAGCTTTGCTTTCATTTATTCGTTTTTGGACAACTTTTTCGAATCTGTGTATAGTAACCCCCCCCCCTTCCTCCAAATATTAATTAAAAACTCACATTTATGAATACAATAAAAAAGAAAACTATTTAGCGTTTCAATGGTTTACCAACTTTAATCCACAAATTAATCCACTGAATGTTGGTCGAGCCCAAGCCATGATTGATGGTAACTCCTGAGGATCCGGATCCAATTCTGCAAGAGTACCATTTTTTTTTTTTTTCATTTTCGCCTTTCTTTTTTTTTACTTTTTGGAGTGGATTGCTGTACTAAGAATATAAGAAACATGCATTTTCTCTTTTTATTAGAATTTTCCATTACACGAAATTAAGCCACAGCAACGCGTGGCAGGGTACAGCTAGTATATATATATATATATATATATATATATAATATATATATATATATATATATATATATAAACGTGATCTTTTTGGAATATGACACTTCCATTCCCGTGACGGTATGTACATCATAACGATTTTCTGCATTATTTTTTTTTTTTTGGTGGTGGTGGTGGTGGGGGGGTAAATTTTCCTGGTTTTCAGGTATGCTGAAAACGAATATCGCAAGTAGTTTTCTGGATAGTAAACATTGTAATTCCATACGTTATCTTCAAAAATACTTGTTTGCGGCAAATTTAAACGCGATATTTGTTTTCAGCATACCCGAAAACCCATCAAAAGCAGAAAAAAAATATTTGTACACGTGAAAAAAAAAAAAAAAAAGTTATGAAAAATGTTTCCATGGCGAGCTAATTCAGCTAAATTTGGAAGTTAAACAAATTCATTTTTGAAGTTCAAAAAAGAGTCGCCAATCTGATAGGCCTTGAACTGGCATCTAAGCTCCAACCTCTGTCCCATCGACGAAACGTTGCATCCCTCTGCTTGTTCTACAAGTATTTTAATGGTGAATGCTCTGACGAACTGCAGACACTTGTGCCCCCACGACGTAGACACCCTCGACAAACCCGACAGGCAGCTAAATCCCACCCCCACACAGTAGAGATCCCTAGATGTAAAAGATCTTTCTACTCAAGTAGTTTCTTCTCCAGAACCGCTAGACTCTGGAATTCCATTCCAGGTTCCTGCTTCCCTAACTGTACTGACATGCAGAAGTTCAAGTGGAAAGTGAACGACATCTTGCTGCCCAAATCCCTACATAGTGCCCCAGTAGTTGCTGCCCCTGATAGTATCCCCCTACACCAAAGTGGCAATGTGCCTTGTTTGGGGTGAAAATGTAACAAAAAAAAAAAATTAATTGTAAAAATCCTAGTAGTAGTAGTAGTAGTAGTAGTAGTAGTAGTAGTACGAATGCGCGTATGTTTAAATAAAATGCGTGTTACACAAAATGTGTATGTTGGTGTTTTATTCTATATTGCGTAGCAACAAAGAAAAAAAGAAATATTTTCATTTCCTTTTTCTTCACTTACAGGTCGTATACAGGTGCGCGCATGCGCGCGTCTGTGTGTGTGTGTGTGTGTGTGTGTGTGAAGGGAGGGGGGTGTCTTTGAATTTATTTCGCAATTCCATTGTTTAGAAGCCCAAAAAAATAAATCTAATTTTTATTCAATCAGGAAAAGAACATAAAAAGATGAAAGAAAGAATGCAGATAATGTTGTTGATGTTGTAGACCAGGGGTCGGCAACCTATGGCACTGATGCCACACTTGGAACGCCAAGCAATTTCAAATGGTACGCCGACGCTTCAGGTCTGCTTTCTTGCGGTAAAGAGGAATGAATTGGACATTTCTTTGTAAATGCACAAAAAATATTTATTTTTTATTTTTCGATTTTACTAAAAACCGATAGTTTTTCTTTTTTGTGCAAGTAGACGTTATTAATTATTTTAGATTGAGTTGTGAAATAAGTCGAATAGAATTTATTAGTTATCTTCAAGTTTAGTCACCCCGTGTTTACAAAGGGTTTGTGCAGAGATTGTCGGCTGCCAAATAAAACGAAAAATAAGCAAACAAAAGAAATGATAACCCAATATTTTTATTCGTTTGCTTATTTTAAAAAATACACTCTGAAAATAATTTATGCTCACTCATTCTCTCTCCACATAAATTCATAAAGATACGAACAGGATCGAAATCCCATCGATTCGTTCCGTTTTGAGTCGATCCTGGGTTTTTTATCGCAAGGTCATGACTGTTACTTGGTCTACAAAATGTCAACTAGCAGCCATGTTGATTTTTTATTCATTGAATGTTTACACATTTTAATCGTGCATTTCTCGAGTTTGAACTTTTTTGGTAAATGTGGCCTGGTAGACCAACACAGAACCTACCTTTAAAATCTTGTTTTCAAAGGGTTTTCGGGTATGGTGAAAACGAATATCGCATTTAAATTGGGATCAGCAACTAGTTTTCACGATATTGCAAATATACTTTTCCGCACGTTTCATGCAGTAATTGTTGACGAACATCGGAGTTTACCAATTGTTGGAGACTTGCATAAATCCCCTGAAATAAATAAATAAATAAATAGAAAAGTACTAGTGCAGAGAGTGACCCGGACGTAAATAATAACGTTATTATTTAAAAAGCCATTCTTAACATGGGAAGGAGAGGGTGTTTTGTACCTATTCTATACTTCACGCTTACAATTGAATTAAAAAAACATAAAACTTTAATTAAACTTGGAAATACAATTTAAAAAATAGCGCGGATCACTGTCTGCACTAGCACCAAAAGAAATACACTACCAAATAATGTAAAATAAAGTTTTGTTTATTTTCGTTAAAAGAAAAGAAATTACCTTTTAGTGTGAGCCAAGATAGCAGTCTGTATGAAAGAAAGAATGGAGGAAGAAGATGAAGACTTGACAGCGTGAGAGAAAAAGTCCGACTGTGTGTTGTGACGAAGTGAGAGAAAGAGTCAAACAATCACATACGAGAAAAGCTGTCATTTCAGCTACTGAATTTCACTCGGCGAACATTGCTGTTGGTGTCGGTTATCCCTTTCTCTGACGAGAGAAGTTCTCCGGGCATTTTATATTTCTTTAGCCGTTCCCAGAAGCTTGCAAAACTAAGTTTGTTTGGGGTTTTTTTTTCTCAATCGCGCCCTGAATGGTTAAAAAGTCATATTTTTGGCAAAAAAAAAAAGTAAAAAAAAAACTGTTATAAGCTACGTCGGCCATTTCTCAAGCGTCCTGCTTTTTGGCCCACGAGGTTTCGTGTGAGTGAATGCTGTAATTCCCGCGCAAATGAATTTCAAAATTTTAATGCGCGTGTGTGTGTGTTAAAAAAATAAAATAAGAAACTGCACATAATATGACGTGGCGGCCATATTTGTTTATGACGTTCGCACGCAGAAACGGGAGAAGAACGACGTAATTAAATTACATTACAAGATAATGATCAGCCGATCTTAACATGAGGCGGTTGGGGGTGTCTATTCCGAAAGCAGTTCTTAACATGGAGAAGTTGAGAGTGTTTATTCCGAAAGCCGTTCTTCGTGGTCAGTATATCCGAAAACCTATAAAAGTTAACATTTCGAACGTGAACGATGAGTTGGACTTAATGTAAATAATACCAAAAACTTTACCAAATTGACTTTTTGGCGGAGTTGTACGCCCCCCCCCCCCATGCGTAATTTGTTTTTTGACATTTTTTCACTGGATTTTTATTTATTAGACACTAACCAGATTATGAAAAAAAAAAAATCATTATTTCGACATTTGAAAGGGGTGTTCACTTTTTTAGTTACAACGTTCTGGTAAATTAGTCACCCATTTTGTAACCAATAAAAACGCGGGTATATCAAAACCATAGAAAGTAAAAATGACATGAGCCTACCGCATTATTTGTAAGTCAGAAATATTTTTGTTTCTCAAAGAAAAAAAAAGATAGAAAGAACATAACTTTTTTTTATGAAAATAAAGTTGAGTTTTTTTTTGTTTTTTTTTAAACTCATTTAATTGTTTGGGTTTGTATTACTGTACTGTACAGTGTACACTACACATAGATTCAAAAAAGTTGTAAAAAAAAACAAACAAATATATAATAAATAAATGTTATCAAAGGCAAGATAAGTTAGTTTTCAACCTAACTGGATATGTTTTTAGTGTTTTTATTTAATGTAGCATGTTTTTGTTTTTTTTTAATTTTTAAGTATAAATTTCACTAACATACCTTCTTAGTGACACTCAATATGGTTTCCGTTCTGCTAGATCTACAGCAGATGTCCTTACAGTTATATCGCATAGGATTAGCAAATCTCTCGACGGTGGCAATCTTTCTAGGGCAATTGCTCTTGACATATCTAAAGCCTTTGATAGGGTATGGCATAAAGGTTTACTTCATAAGATCGCTAGCTATGGTATAGCTGGAAAAGTCTTCTCAATTATTAAATCTTTTCTTTCTGATAGGTTCATAAGAGTAGTAGTTGAGGGGCAAAAATCAGAAGCTCACAGTATTAATGCCGGTGTCCCTCAGGGATCCATCCTGGGCCCAACTCTTTTCCTGATCTACATTAATGATCTTCCAAATCATATCCTTACATCATTTGTAGACATTTATGCTGACGACACTACCATTTATGGTACCACATCTAAGACAGTAAACGACCAAGTTCTCTCCAATTCTCTCTCCTCTGATCTTGAGCACGTAGTACAATGGGGAAAGGAGTGGCTGGTTACTTTTAATGCATCTAAAACCAAGCTTCTCTCTTTACATCATCAACATTCTAATTCACATTTGTCATCAATTGAAATGAATGGCTCTCGTCTTCAGGAGGCCTCAAGTTTTGACAAGCTTCTGGGCTTGACCATTACTCCTGATCTTAAATGGAACACGTATATCAAATCTGTTGCCAAGGCCGCTGGAAAAATGGTGGGATCTTTCTATCGATCCAGTAGATATCTCACTGCTGATGCTATTCTCTACCTATATAAGAGCCAGGTACGTCCAAGGATGGAATACTGTTGCCACATCTGGGCAGGAGCTGCTAGAAAGGACTTGTCCTGCCTTGATAGAGTTCAAAATAGACTTCGTAGCCTCGTAGGAGATGTCCTTTTCTCCTCCTTGCAACCTCTATCTCACAGAAGAGATGTTGCGAGTTTGTCTCTGATGTATCGTTATTTTCATGGAAAGTGTTCAACTGAGCTTCAATCTATGGTCCCCCCTCGCCAAACTTTCACAAGAAACACTCGTCTAGCTGTAAACACTATCAATAATTTCCCCCACTCTTTATCTGTGCCTAAACCTAAACGTAGATTCCATGAACAAAGCTTCTTTCTTAGAACTGCACGCCTGTGGAATTGTCTTCCGTTTTCCTGCTTTCCGGCTGACTACAATATGGTTGTGTTCAAGTCTAAAGTAAATAAGTTCTTGATGAGCCGTTCCATATAAGTTATTAAATTTACCAAATTTTCATTACTAATGATTACTATATTGACCAATTTCTACTGTACACTCTTTAACCCTTATCCTTGAGTGGCCTCTGGGCCTTGATAATGTGGTGATGCCTTTGTAAAAAAAAAAAAAAAAAAAAAACATACTGGAGAAATGTTTCATAATTTTCCATCCCGTTGTCAACTTTCATTTCGTACGCCTCCCGATACATTGCTTCGTCAACATGGGACCATTTCATATCTCCCGAAGACACTTCCGTATTTAGAAAAAGAAAAGAAAAAAAAACACATGGGTGACCGATTTACCAGAACGTTGTAACTAAAAAGTGAGCACCCCTTTCAAATGTCGAAATAATGATTTTTTTTCCTTTGATAATCTGGTTAATTAGTGTCCAATCAATAATAATCAAGTGAACAAATTTCAAAAAACCTACCAGTATAAAAATTACGTATGGAGTGATGGTTGTACAACTCCGCCGACTTTTTTTTTTTTTTTTTTTTGTCGTTTAAAAATTAAATTATTTCAGTTTTGGTAATAAAATTTAACTTACGTCGTTCCCCTCTCCGTGCGTCATAAACAAATATGACCGCCACGTTATATTACAACAAGAAATATGCGGAAATGTATGTTTGCAATATCGTGAAAACTAGTTGCCAGCACCAATTTTAAATGCACACTCGAAAAACTGCAGAAAATAAGTTTTTAAAGTTAGGTTCTGTGTTGGTCTACCATCAAAAAAATAAATGAGATCAATAAACAATGTGGTAATCTGGGAGAAAGAGA
>NC_136504.1:101964818-101982318 GCF_053919585.1 Euprymna scolopes | reverse complement strand
ACATGGCCCAACTGGTACGTTACCAGCATTTTCATATATGAAATATTTTTCTTTCCTTACAAATAGGCCATTCATTCTACCCTTTCATATATGAACTTTTTCACTTCTCTATAGATGGAACATTTATTTAACGCCGTATGGACTTTGTAACCTTTTGCCTTCGTTCATATTGTAACATTACTCCATGTTGTAACATTTATTCATATTGTAACATTAATTTATATTGTAACATTTGTTAAAATTGTCACATTCGTTCATATTTAACATTCGCTCATATTGTAACATCTGTTCATATCATAATATTTGTTAAAATTGTAACATTTGTTCATATCATAACATTCGTTCATATTGTAACATTTTTTCATATTGTAACATTTTTTCATATTGTAACATTTGTTTGTATTGTAACATTTTTCATATTGTAACATTCGCTCATATTGTAACATTCGTTCATATTGTAACATATTTTCTATATTGTAGCATTTGTTCATATCGTAACATTTTTTCATATCGTAACATTTTTCATATCATAACATTTTTTCATATCGTAACATGTTTTCATATTGTAACATTTGTTCGTGTTATAACATTTTTCATATTGTAAAATTTGTTCACATTGTAACATTTTTTTCATATTGTAAAATTTTTTCATATTGTAACATTTTTTCATGCTGTAACATTTTTTTCATATTGTAACATATGTTCGCATCATAACATTTGTTCATATTTTAACATTCGTTTACATCGTAACATTTGTTTATACTGTAACATTCGTTATTTTAACATTCGTTCATATTGTAACATTCGTTCATATTGTAACATTTGTTCATATTGTAACATTTTCAATAACAAAATTCACATCTTTATATGAGTGTCGTTCCAAAAGGAAAGCTTTCAATTTTTTTAACTCGAAAAGTTGAAAACCTACAAAGATGTAAATGGTACTGTTAAAACGAGCAACATTTCGTGCTCCAAAATGTATTTTTCTATATAATCACCACAATTCACAATGTACTTTTGCTAGCAATGAACGATGGCTGTGCATGTGTTTGGAGCACACTTTGTCATACAAGGGTCGTTGAAAAGTTGAAGGGCTACAAAGACAGCCATAGTGTCATTGAAACGGGTGACGTTTTGTGCTCCAAAATGTATTTATCTACATAGTCACCAGCATTCTCAAAGCACTTTTTCTAGCGATGAACGATGGCTGTGCACGGACGTCTGAAGCACATTTTATCATATGATGGTCATTGCCAAAGTAAAGCCTCCTATACTTTTTGTTTTTGTTTTTTTACTACAAAAAGTTGAAGAGCTACAAAGATGGGAGTGGTACCATTAAAACGAGCGACCTTTTTATACTCCAGAATTTATTTTTCTAAATAGTCACGATCGTTCTCAATGCATATTTGCCAACAATGAACAATTACAAGAGGGGTCACATGAAGGTTGCCAATATCCTAAGTGAAAATGATTTTTTGGAATGAACTGGATTCGACCTTGGAACACCTAGGTCGTCAGTCCGTGTCTTTAACCACTTGACCAGCGTCACCTCTGAAAAGTGAGAAAAAACAATTCTCTTTCTTCTTATTTTTGATTTCTTTTTCTTCTTCTTCTTCTTCTTCTTCCATCATCTTCTTTTTCTTCTTCCATCTTCTTCCACCTCTTCTTCCATCATCTCCTTTTTTTCTTCCATCTTCTTCTTCTTCCATCTTCTTCGATCTTCTTCTTATTATTCTATCTTCTTCTTCTTCTTCTTCTTCTTCTTCTTCTTCTTCTTCTTCTTGTGCACTTGTAATGGCGTCCATAACGCTATAGAATTTGTAAATGTTCTTAAATATGCAACCAAACATAATCCTTGGAACATCGATTACTATTGATTCGTGTTTGCTGTTTGCTTTTTTTAAAGGATTTTTTTTCCCCAATTTTACATCATGGATTGATGTTTTTATTTTCGGAAAAGTAATTTTGGTATTTTCCATGAAAGAGAAAAAAACTGATTCTTCTCAAACATAAAGAAAGCGCAAAAAAAGATTATATAAAAAGAAATAAAAAAATAAAATAGATAAAATTAAAAGAAATATTTAAAAGAAACGAAACGAAACGAACAACCTTAATTAAGCCTTTCTTATGAAATTACTTAAAAAAAAAAAAAAAAAAAAAGAAATTTGTTGAATACACCTTAGTACTGGTGAACTGAGAGGAAGATTAAAAATAAACAGTATAGGGAGATGTGTGCAGAGCAGAAGACTTAGTTGGTTTGGTCACCATGAAAGGATGGATGATTTGGTTTGATGGTTTTGTTTCACGGCATATCAATCCTTTTTAGGTTACTTAATACTAAATCCGATTATTTTTGTAAAAGTTTTTTTATTCTTCAAGTTCTTTACATCTTCAAATATTTATTTATGGTGTTTGGTTTGATTGTTTTGTTTTACTGCACATCAACTCTTTTCATAGATAGAGAGAGAGTGGACAGAGATGTTGAGTCCCTCCCTTCATCCATCCAGCGCGGCTGTAGCCGAGATTGAACTCACTACACGAGTTTGTCGTGTAACTCAAATCTTGTCGGTAGCTGAATACTTGATGTTTCATCAGGGCTATCAAGAGTACTTTTTATTATGATGCCATCACTAGACGGGTTGCCTACCACGGCTTAAGAGAGTCTCATCTACCCTTGAGAAAAGAATACACTGTGTCAGTTACTCAACCTGGTACCTCACAGTACATACAGTGCCTCATTTTCCAGAATGGTTACCCATCTGTTACTGGCCAGGCTCAATGTTGCTTAACTTTGGTGATCTGGTGAGAACCGGAGTGTCAATGTGATTATGCCATATATTGTTGAGTCTCTATGGTTCCAGGTGAGCATTGTCTGAAGATAGCGGTTTCAATCCTACCCAAAGCAGGCCAGAGGATTAGTTGGTCAAAAGCATGGTGAGACAACTATGGAAGGCGGTAATTATTGGAGATACAATTACAAGACTTAGTATTCCTACCCCGTTGCAGTTAACCACTTGAAGAAGGCCAGAGGATAAGTTGGTTGAAATGTGGTGAAATAACTTTCTCACAGAAGAGACTTGCGAGCCTGTCTCTGCTTTATCATGGTAAGTGCTCGTCTGAGCTTCAATCTATAGTCCCCCCTCGCCAAACTTTTAACGAGAAACACTCGTCTAGCTGAAAACACTATCAATAATTTCCCCCCTCTTTATCTGTGCCTAAACCGAAATGTAGATTCCATGAACAAAGTTTCTTTCTTAGAACTGCACACCTGTGGAACTGTCTTCGTTTTCCTGCTTTCCAGCTGACTACAATATGGTTGTCTTCAAGTCCAATGTAAACAAGTTCTTGATAAGCCGTTCCTCTTAATTAACAAATTTACCGAATTTCCATTACTGACAATTACCATATTGTCCAATTGACTACTGTATACTCTTTAACCCTTATCCTCGAGTGACCCCTGGGACTTGATAAGTGGTGATGCCTATGTAAAAAAAATACAGACCGATGAGCATCTATAAGTTTGTACTGTGCAACAAAGAGTTGATGCAATAATGTAAGATACACCTGCATATAAAATATTTACAACTAGTGGGACCTGTGAAAATTCCACGGAGGACTTATTTGTGTAGATTTTCAGCGTAAATGGAGACGCTCTGATATTATTGTAGCTCTTTATTTAAAACTGCAAAAGTATTTATCTAAGCTAGCAGGGACACCCAGCCAAGGCCGCTCATAAAGTATGCTTAAATATGATATTTTAATTCTTGCAGATTTCGTATATATTATTACAGAGTTAATGTTCTATCGATTTTTATCTCCATATATAATATTTCGATTGCAGAAATTCCCCTCTGGACCAAATTACCGTAGGTTTGCAATAACAGATGCCACATAAGTATTTATTATGTCTAAACAATTATCTATCATCTTATGTAACTTTAGAACGCTGTTTTATACACATTTATTCGTTATAATAAAATCCTACATGACACCCTAGGAGAAACATCATCACAATCGCCAATATCTTTAGAGGAAGTAGTTCCTATTTTTCGCTTTAAATCTAAAGTCCTCCTATCGTCTCAGTCAAGACAGAAAGATATATACACGTTATAAATATATTGCCCTGATATCCTTCTTAACTGGATCATACACTCATAGGCATACAATTAGCTTTCCACTTCCTGATTCCAAAAGTAATAATTTCTCCCTACTAACATTCCAACTATTCTCATTGGCTGAGAACATAATAATCTATTATTCCAGAATAAACACTTTCTTACAAAAAACGAACACATCACACCTTTACAAAGGTGGCCGCTCTCTCTACCTGAAGCAATAGTTTTATGAATATTAAACCAAATACAAAATTATCAAACGCTCATAATCATAAAGTTACATACTTATACTCTCACATTTACGTGCAACTACACCCCTCCCCCTCCCCCACAAAAAGGAACAAATTACATATAATTTACGGATATCATTGTTTTTTTTTCTTTCTTCGCTTACGTTTATACTGAGGAAACTGACAATGGTACTATTTTTTTGTTGTTTTAGGTTTTGCTTTGTTTTATAACTAGCCGTTTCCTTAATATGGGAATGTTGTGGCTGACAGAAGAGGTTAGGAGAGTCCATTCTAAAACCCATTCTTAACATGAAGAGGCTGGGGTATCTGTTCCGAAAGACATTTTTACCACGAGGAGACTGGGGGTTGGGCAACAACAACAACAACAACAATATTGTTTTTACGGGGGGGGGGGCTGTTTGATTATAGACCAATTTTTTAAGATAAATTTTTACCTTAGATCCACCTACACACTTTCCTTTAAAATTACGACTTTTCTAGGTTTTCCCCTATTCTGATTAGGAAAATCTCATGTATATTTGGTGGTTACAAATAGTTTTGAACAAATCTAATTATATCCGACTGACACTCCCAAATTTCTTTGTTGGTTCATAGTATTTGTGCATGGGGATTCTAACAGCAATTATCATGGTTAAATTTGTGGCAAATATTTGGACAGCCATCCCCATTACCAGGATGGGATGTCTATTCTGAAAGCCGTTTTTAACATGGGGATGTTATCGGTGACCATTCTGAAAGTCATTCTTAACATGCGGCGGTAAGGGGTTTCTATTCCGAAAGCAGTTCTTAACATGAGGAGGTTGGGTGTTGGGCAACAACAACCACAACAACATTAACAAAGACCATACTTTAATTTTTCTATGAGAGGAGAGAGGCATGCTTCCACCAGGCAACGCCAGTTAATGGGTCCTGCTAGTATATTATAAAGTTTCGATTTCAAAAATAAAAAATATATCTATATGACTTGAGTGCATCAACTTGAATCGAAACCGAAACCAAAACTTATGTAAAAATATATGTATTACAATAGAAAAATGCGAGCATGAAAAGTAACATGGTTAAGCTTAAACATGGAAAAGAAAAGGACAAGATATTCTAGTAAAAAATATAATAAATTTATAACTTAAAATATTGCAGCGTTAAGAATTGATTATATAATATCAAATTGAATTTTAAAAAAATATCACAGCAATATTTTAAGTTATAAATTCATTATATTTTTTACTAGAATATCTTGTCCTTTTCTTTTTCATGTTTAAGCTTAACCATGTTACTTTTCATACTCGCATTTTTCTATTGTAACCCATTCACTTGTTCTTTGTTTAATTTTAGTTTTATTTTTTTACCCCCATAAACATACACATATGTAAAAGACACTCATCTGCTTTTATTCTCTCTGTTTCACTTGTTACTTCTCTTTTCACAAGAGCAGTGAATTAGTAGCAACACTAGTCACTGAAGCGACGTGGTTGCTACGGAAACCAGTCATAAAAACGCCGCTCACCTCCTTACGAATTTTTACGATTTTGAACATCAGTAAATTCATCATAACTTGTTTTACTGAATGAAAACTGAAAAAAATTTTTCACAATATAGCGTAGAAGGTGATCTGTAAACTGTAATAATTGTTTGAAATTTTATCGAAAAATGAGTGAGCGGTCAAGCTTTAAAGTAGTTCTAAATGACTAAAACTGCCACTTAACCAGTGTTTGAATGATATATATATATATAACTTGAGTTCCTTCAATTATAATCAAAACTGAAACCAAATTCTTGGTAAAAAAAAAAAATAGATGACTTAAGTGCTATCAGCTATAATCGAAACCGAAACCAAAACTTATGAAGAATTCTTGGTAAAATTATTTATTACAAGAAATGAAAGTCCATCTATAATATAAATCTCACCTGTTTGTTTAAACGTATGTATGTATGTATGTATGTATGTATGTATGTATGTATGTATGTATGTATGCCTAAAACTTTCAACAGAGGCGACAGATTTTGAAAAAATCGGTATTGTTTTGAAGCTCGAGCTTTCGTACGACAAATATCGAAAAATTGGTTAAAAATATTAATTACTTCACCCTCAACTTGGCACTTTTCTACAGGGAGGGGTTGCTTTTTTCACCGATATTTTTGAAAGTCATCCTCTCTTTTCGATTTACTAGCCTTAATTTAAACGTTCACCACTTTTTGTCTTGCAATGAACGCAACAGCAAAGACGTAAAATTTTTTTTTTCACATTCTTTTCCTCCTTTGTGGTACAGGTTCAAGCCTGCCTGCCTGCCTGCCTACTACCACTTTTTTTTCCGGCTCAACATACACCTCCAAACACCCGGGCAATGCCGAGCACCCAGGCTAGAAAGAATTAAACAACAGTCACTTGGATGTAAGTATGACACACAAAATAAACAACACACATGCTTATATTATTAATATATAGATATATTTATAAATATTTTGTTTTGCATTTTTAGTAGGTGGTAGATCATTTTGATTTAGTCATGTCATAAGTAGTTCTCACGGATCTTGACATGCTGAAAAAGTGTGTGCACCTCGGATCTTGACATGCTGAAAAAGTGTGTGCACCCTAGATCTTGACATGCTGAAAAAGTGTGTGTACCCTAGATCTTGACATGCTGAAAAAGTGTGTGCAGCCCGGATCTTGACATGCTGAAAAAGTGTGTGCACCCTAGATCTTGACATGCTGAAAAAGTGTGTGCACCGCAGATCTTGACATGCTGAAAAAGTGTGTGCACCCCGGATCTTGACATGCTGAAAAAGTGTGTGCACCCTAGATCTTGACATGCTGAAAAAGTGTGTGCACCCTGGATCTTGACATGCTGAAAAAGTGTGTGCACCCTAGATCTTGACATGCTGAAAAAGTGTGTGCACCTCGGATCTTGACATGCTGAAAAAGTGTGTGCACCCCTGATCTTGACATGCTGAAAAAGTGTGTGCACCTCGGATCTTGACATGCTGAAAAAGTGTGTGCACCTCTGATCTTGACATTAAGTTTAATTTCATCATTTCTTGAGCTTAATCTTTGTAAGGAGGACATAAAAGCGATGCAAATTACTGTTCGAGCAATTATTGCTAATTATATGTGCCTTTTTGTACTATGAATTCCAGTTTTTATAAAGTATTTTCAAGGGATTTTAGGGGCTCTAATATAGGAACATCCATCACATTTAAAAAAAAAAAACTGATATTTAAATTAAGTAAGATTTCCTGAATTTCAATTTCTTCTTAAAATCCGTTTTGTTTGAGCCTTAAATTGTAGACATTTTTTAGAATAAAAATAATCAAAACGATGCAATAGATTTTCATCGAAATTAGAGTAGATATAGATATGTTTTGTTCAGATTATTTGGATTATTTTTAGAGATGATATATATATATATATATATATATATATATATATATATATATATATATATATATATATATTTAATACTAAACGAAAATGTAGCATAGACAACAATGACAGAAAGTTAGTATCCAAGTCATTAAAAGACAAAAATTGAAAGTAGTTTGTTCTGTTGAATGTCGGCCAGCAGTTATCTTCAGGCGAATATCGTCTATGCTGGAGAGCCCAATGGAGAGAGAGAGAGAGAGAGAGAGAGAGAGAGAGAGAGAGAGAGTCCTTCTTTGATGCTTGCCGGCTGTCGAATGGCCAACAGTTATATTCAGGTGAAGATCGTTTATGTTGCAGAGTCCAATGTCAATTATCACGTCTATAATGCAATTTTACCCAATTTTTTGTAAAAATTAGTTTTAACTTGGATTCATCGGACTACTGCTCTCAGCTTGAGTGTAATTTTCACAAGGTTTCAGTCGATGTAACCACCGACCTTCTTCAAGTGTATCTTGTCGAACTCGAGAATGTTTCTGTCAAACTCTGAAATTTGGACAGAATTTCGAGCGGAACCTTTATTTCCTTCATGGGGGTAGCGTGTTCTCGTTCCATCAACCATGACTGGATAGAGGTCCTAAGTAATCCGCAATTGTATTTTTTGGTCACCCACACTGAGAATTGAACCTTCAACCTTCAGGAGAATATCACTTTTACAATTGATTTTTCCAAGTATTCTAACCACTGTGCCACGGGTCCTTGCGGACATTGTGCTCGAAATTCCGTCCAAATTTCCAGATTCGACAGAAACATTCCACAGTTCGACAAGATACACCTGAAGAACGTCGGAGGTTACATCGACTGAAACGTTGTGAAAATCGCACTCAATATGAGAACAGTAGTCCTATGAATCCAAATAATACGATTAACTAATCCTCATCTCAAAAATTCAGAAACGTTAGTTTTAACTATAAATAACTTTCTTCTCGATGAATTTTCACAATTTTTGGATATATCACTATTTTCGACATAGCAATTAAGTATGTAATATCACTTTTGCTTAAAAGAACATCATTTAAAAAATCGATCCGTCGACTCCATCTTAAAAAGCGCAAGAAATATAAGCGATGTCATTTTTAATTATAATATAGTCGTTTTCTCATAGATTGATACGTGTGGTAATAATCGGCATTTAATGAGTTGAATGACTAAGTAGGAAAACCCTGTCAAAGTGTCGGCTATGAACGTAATTGATAAAACTGGAATATTGCTGGAGGTGGAGGGGGATAGAGTGAGGGTATGGGGGTTGGGGTGAGTGACACAAAAATAAAAACGCCTCTGAAGTAGGGGAGGCTGTGTGTTACAAAGATGTGACCTAGTTGTTGGCGGAATGAGAATTATAAAGTTATTGATTTTGTAGTTCCGTCGGTCGTCGTCGTGGACGTCGTCGTCGCTGAAGTCATAGAAAATAACATTACCAAAAGATATCCAGCGTGGCACCGGCAGGATAAATAACTACGATTTGAATGAAAATTGGGGACTTCAAAGATCAGCAGTGCTTGTGGTGGCAGCGGCGGCGGCGGCGGCGGCGATGACAGCGGTGGTTCCGTCAGTGCTCTCCCCGATCCTTGGCACAAATAAATGAGCCTTCTCCATTACGTATTTAGATAATCGCCGTTTTTACGGTTTTATCAACCCCCCCCCCCGCTCTTCAACATTCCTCATTCGCTCTCTGTGACTAAAAATAAGCGAAAACTCCACGTGAAGAGTTTCTTTCTGCGGGACACAACACCGTGGGGCTCCTTCCCAGCTGACTATGACATGGTCGTTTTCAAGCCTAATGTAAATAAGTTGTCCTTGTTGAGCAGTCCTCATAAATAATTACACTCCACTCAAGTTCCACCATTACTGATCATCACGATATGGTCACTTATTAACCCTTATCATAGAAGTAGCCTGTAGACCTTGATGAGTAAAAAAAAAAAAAAAAAACATCATCATCAGCAGCACTATTATCATCCTCATCAATATCATCGGTTTAGTGTCTGTTTTTTATTTACTATTGGGACCATAGCTTACCAAGGCTAAGAGGGTACTTCTGCAATTTACGAAGCATGCTGAAGTAATAATGCTGTTATTCAGCAACCTATTCTTAACATGGGAAGTGGAAGCTTTGTTAACTATTTTGTACTTTCACCGTAATAATTTAATAAAAAAAGATATCGTAAAACCTTAATTTAACTTGAAAAGTCTATCTAAAATATAGCACGATTCGTAAACTGCAGAAGTGCAGAAGTACCAATATTTTAAAAGGACTACAAAACAATATGCCTAACAGCATCAAACTCAGTCGTCATCATCATCATCATCATCATCATTACAATAATAACACTTTAGATACACAATCTCATTATAATCAAGCATCGGTGTCTGTTACTTAAGGGTTTTATGTACTTATAATCTGCCGCGCATTTAAAGTACAAGAAGTAATGGACCCTACATGCCTAAATTGTAGTTTCCGCAGCGGTCCCGCTATAAGGTGTCAGCAAAGGATCACTATACTGGTAGTATTCTTGTTTTAAGCTTCTTACATAAAATGGCTTCATGCATTGTCTTAAGCGATTTCTATTAAACAAAAAAAATCATGCTTGGAACTGTTATTAAAGTGCTTTTATTTTTTTAGTAGGCGGATGCATAGATAAAGGGGGGCGACAGGGGCCATTTTAACTTGAAATATACTTTATTTAACTCTTCAAATATCGGTTTTCTCTTACCCGGCATTCGCCCCATCCTCCCGATCGTGTCGTCAACGATGTATCGATTTCCTTTAATAAGGAAATTCAAAACGTTGTAATTAGACCTTAGAGATGCGCATATTTCTTCTTCTTCTGAAGTCGGTTCTTATTCTTCCACTATTCTGGCGTCTGGTTTCTCATATCGCGACTTGACAGACGATATTGGTGCAATGGATACTGTCGCAGACTTTGGAATTGGCGATGCTGAGTTCAAATCTATCGGAAGTAAATTATGCACTTTATAACCTTGGGGGAAAGATGTGAACATACTTGACTTTTTAGACCGTTAGAAACAGGCAAAAGTTATAGACCGTTGCCCTACAATGAGTGCTTTATGCCAAATTGATGCTTGGATGTGGTTATACAATGACGTACAAAACAATGCCCTTTGGGTAAACAAATAGAACATAAGCGTTTGGGCAATGTTTAAAACATTGTAATTTCGCATATCCATCTTAGCAGCAACCAAATAGTCTAGCTGCATTGATGAGCTGTGATAGAGCGAAACAGTACTGTATGTGGATGACTATATATATGCATTTAAAATCCATTTAAAGATTGTTCACTTTCGGTTGAGAAGGCTTCTCTCTGTAAACAGAGGGGATGTCTCCTAGGTTTGAGTCTCTAGGATCTTCGAAAGATATCATAACGTTACTTTATTTTAATCGCTTCTCCTCCACCCCCAACCCCACCCCCGTTTTTTCCACTCACATTGGAACACAGCGTAACTTTATTTTAATAATGTACATATTAATTTCCTTTTTTTGAATCCCCAGATAGAGATTTGAGAAAGCGAGAGCGAAACCGGTCAGCTGATCCTCTTTTTACTTTCTTTCTTCTTTTTCTTTTAATCATGAATCATAAAAGTCTTCCTTTACCGATTGCAATATATATATATATATATATATATATATATATATATATATATATATATATATACTAGCATTCCGGCCCGACGTTGCCCGGGTGCTTGGAGGTATATGCTAAGGTAAAAAAAAAGGTCAATTTTTTTAACTTTGACCCCAATATGACCCCTTAACCTTTATTGTTTTGGGCTCCAATCAAGTTATTAAGTTAGATCCATGTCCAAGGAATCTATATCTAAAATTTCAAGTGTTTAGACCGAAAATTGTCGGAGGAGTTTGGTAGAGGTCTCAAAGGCCAAATCGTTAAACTTTGACCCCTTAACAGCCAAATTTCTGGCCGAAACCGGATCACAAAGATTTTCCCAAATCTCAGTACCCTGTATATCAAATTTTGAGTCTGTAGACTGAAAATTGACAGAATTATTTATTGCGTAGGGAAATGTACACAGACAGACAAACAGACACACACACAGAAACGTTCACTTTATATATATATATATATATATATATATATATATATATATATATATATATATATATATATATATATATATATAATATAAAGAATGAGAGTTCAATATAAAAATGTTGTTTTAATTTGAATAAAAAAATATGTATCAAGTGCGCTTGAAAGCAAATCACAACGTAATATTAGAAAAATAAACAAATATTTTACTTGTTTGAGTTTATCACAAAGATAAAGCGGAGGTAGACCCCATCTTCGGTGTGTTCTTTGTTTCTTTTCTTTTTCTTCTTCCTTGCCATGTTGTAAAGTTGGAGAAAGAAGTCCGTGTATATATATATATATATATATATATATATATATATATATATATATATATATATATATTAAGAAAAATAGAAAAACCGAATGAAATTATTAAAAAATCAACGTTTCGTCCTTATTTCAGAGGACATCTTCAGGATAATTGAAATAAAATTGTAAGAAAAGAAAAAGTCATAGATCGTGCGAAAAAGACAGTTTTTGAATCCTACCCATGTCGGGAAGGACAAATATGTGTGCGTATGGCTATGGGTAGGATTCAAAAACTGTCTTTTTCGCACGATCTATGACTTTTTCTTTTCTTACATTTTTATTTCAATTATCCTGAAGATGTCCTCTGAAATAAGGACAAAACGTTGATTTTTTAATAATTTCATTCGGTTTTTCTATTTTTCTTAAAACATAACGTCAACCACCGCTGGTATTTTTTCATTCCTTATACATATATATATATATATACATACACACACGCATTATTTTTATTTAAATCTTAGTGGAAATGTATTATTTTGTTTAAACAAAAAAATACCTTTAATAAAGTTATGGTTTTCAGTAGTAAAAAAAAAAGCAAATGAATTTATTTTTGCTTTGTTTTATAAAAATAAAGTATCCTAAATTATAACAATTAAAAAAATTACTTAATTTTTACAGGAACATTGGAACATTACGAATATATATATATATATATATATATATATATATATATATGTATATATATATATATATATATATATATATATATATATATATATATATATATATATATATATATATATATATATATATATATATATATATGAAAAAACCTACCGGCTAGCTACGAAATCCCAATATACATTTTACCTCCATAACGACTATCTCTGTCTAACCTGCATGCCAAAAAAAAAAAAAAAAACTTTCATTTTTTTCTTCAAACTAAACCTTACCTGAAACTCTAATCCTAATGGAGATCTACTGTTATTCCTAAGTAAACAACCCCTGTCTCTTGAACGCTAACAATCTGCTCCTTCGCACCAATCCGCCACTTAACTCCTATATTTCACAGCATTTGTAATGGAATCTTTAACTTCCAGCCCCTAACCCTCACATGCTAACTGCTTAGTCATCACTAAACAATTATACATTTCTACCTCTTAGACATGCATTAGAGTTCATTCCTATTCAGTTAGGTATTTAAAAGCCAAAGTATGTACTCGGAAGTAAAGCGATCTGCATTACATAACTGTCTCCTAGCTTTGCAACATTAATACGAAACTGAACCGATACTCCTTGTTATGCTAAATGTCCATGACTCTTACTTTAAAGCTGAAATTATCTTCCCTCAATAATAGAAACACACTTTATACCTACAACTTCAACTTTATTCGCATCTACTGAACACCTGCCCATATATCTATTTACCTAATTATACATGACTCGAAACTTACTGTTTTATCCGTACTATATTGCACTCACATCTCAACCCTCCTGTCATCTAAAATATAATTTGGGCACAACTCGTAGTTCAATTCTTAACACCTACTCATACTGTTACGTTATCCTAGACCAAAGCTAACATAAATGAAATAAGATATAAAGGGAAAGCCTCAAACCACATTATCTCCTTTCTAACAAGCCTTCTTACAATCTTAGTTGCTTACACTGCATGAGCTCTACTCACCCCCTTTATCCAGTAACAATAAAATAGCAATGTACCTAAATCACTTTGAGGAGAGTAACTATTCAGCAGATATATAACCGCTACAAACTAACCCAGTAACATTAACTAACCACGCAGGGTCGCAGAAATACCTGGATTAGGACCCAGGCGTGGAGCAAACCCTCTCAGTGCTGACGGACAAGTAGATCTTCCCAGATCCCCAGATCATCCGTCTAGGAGAAGGTAAACTCTGAATCTAAACCAAAGGGGAGGGAGGCCTCTTCAGTCTTGGATGACAACCTTCCTAGAGCTGGTGACTCAAACAAATTACCGGTTTGCAAACCTAAACTGCTTAAGGAGATAGGCTCTATCGCCCGGCTTCCATACTCCTTCTTTGCCTATTAGTCAGGCGCAGAGATCGAATCGCAGTGATTCGACAGAAACACTCAGTGGTAGATCTTGTTTCTTGTCTAGGGCAATGAACACCGTTTTCCCCGCTCCCGACACACCCCACCCCTAAAACTGGGCACTTGAGAGTGCTTGAGTACCATATATGCTTGAGCAATTAGATTGGGTTGACTTTCTTCTAATGGGTTGAGGGTACCGGATTGACAGTTCGTGGCTGCTGTTTCCGACTGGTAGTACAGGGGCCCTAACTATTTGGTAGCACTTAGAGCAGCTGCTCCATTAACAGTTGTAAAATATCAGAATGTTTGTAGTGCCATGTCGTGCATGGAAAGGGACCCTGCACTCATCCCCGGTGGGTTTTCCTGAGGCCACAATCCTAATTGAAGAAAGGTCAGCTGATGGTCTACTTGTGATGCATGTCTGATGCTCTGCATAACCTCTTGTTCAGCTTCTCCTTACCTAAACTGAAACTCTTAAAAGAATACGACGACAGTACAATCTAAAAATAAGCTTAAACCAGGCGTAGGGTCAAACAAATCCAACTTGCCTCCTCCCTTGAGGCTTGCATTCACAAATATCCGTGGGCTTAGAACTAATTTAGCTGATGTTGAAGCATTTCTCCTAACAAATACCCTGTATATCTTAGCACTAAGTGAGACTAACCTACACTCCTCCATCCCCTCTAACCACTTTAACATGCCTGGATATCTCCCACTCTGCCGTAAGGACTCTGACAGACATATGCACGGATTTGGAGTTTACATTCGTAATACCCTTTCCTTGACTGGAGAAACAAACCTAGAATCGGATGATCAAGCCTTTATGTGCTTTAGACTAATCATGCAACACAATATGCTACTTTTACTTTCTCTATCGCTCTCCCTCGACCCAAGACTGCACCATAATAAACAAAGTCTATGACAGCATAGACACAGCACTCTCCCTCGACACTAGCACACAAGTACATGTATTTGGTGACTTTAATGTCCACCACAAAAACTGCTTGGATTCTCTACTTACACACATGCAGCGGGCAGCACAATTCATAGCTTCTCTATATCTCATTCCCTATCACAAATTGTTACGTTTCCAACCCGTTTCTCTGACCAGGAAGAACAACAGGCATCACTTCTAGATCTGTTTTTGACCACAGTTCCCGATGATTGTATAATGAATGCGGACAGTCCACTTGAGAACGCTGATCATGCAGTGATAATGGTTGAAATCGCCCTAAAACTGAAGAGCCAGTGCTCAAAACAACGAGATATTATAAAAAGGCCGACTGGGAAGCCATCAGAGATCTTATCAGAGATGCCCCGTGGGGAAATATTTTTTCTCTTCCTGCTGAACAGTGCACAAACGAGACCACCGAATGGTTCAAAACTGCAATCGAAGCGTATGTTCCCATGCGGAAATTTTATAGCATGCCCCACTCTCCCCAATGGTTTACTTCGATTTGCGCTACTGCTATTGCTCAAAGGCAGCATACATACCGCAGATTTAACCAACATAAGTCCAGTTCAAACAGACAGAAGTACATAGAAGCTAGAAGTAATGCTAAGAAAGAAATAGCGACAGCTAAGAGACAATTTACGGAAACCACTAAAAAACGCATTGAAGCACAAAAACTAGGAACTCGTGACTTCTGGAAAATCTACAACAGTGTAGTAAATAATAGTGCAATCAACAATTTCCCCACTAACCAAAAATTTGTTTGCTCAGCAACCGAGAAGGCTAACATGCTTGCCAGTTGGTTTGCCTCAAACTCCACACTGAACCCCTCTAACCACCCCTACCTGAATTTCCTATGCAGACAGACGCCACGCTAGACGATCTGAAAATCACCCCTGCTCAGGTTCATGCTATCATAAAAAACCTTGACACTTCAAAAGCATGTGGACCCGATCTCATCCCAGCTGTGCTATTAAAAAAGTGCTCAGCCAAAGTAGCTCCAGTTCTCTCCAAACTCTACAACAAATGCCTTAATGAATCTTGCTTTCCTGGCTGTTGGAAAACGGCTTTTGTGGTACCAAAATTCAAGAATTCTGGTGAAAGAACTGACCCATTAAATTATCGCTCCATTAGCCTCCTCGGTAGCTCTAGATATATCTAAGGCTTTTGACAGGGTATGGCATGAGGGTCTCCTCAGGAAAATTAGATCATACGGTATCACTGGTAGAATACTTAACATAATTAAATCCTTCTAAGATAAGAGAAAAATCCAGGTTGTCCTCGACGGTCGTACATCGAAACAACATGATATAAATGCGGGAGTTCCCCAGGGGTCTATCCTTGGACCTCTACTGTTCCTGATATTCATAAATGATCTCCCCGACAAAATTGCCTCTGAGATGGGTATATATGCTGATGACACCACACTCTACAACAGGCCCGACAGGAAAACAAATGAACACATATCTAAAGAAATGGCAAAAACACTAGAGGATGACCTCCAATCTGTAGTGGAATGGGGACAAAAATGGATGGTCACGTTCAATGCCGCCAAAACTAAACTAGTTTCATTCAATAATTACAAGAAACCTTCTCTACCACCTATAGCAATGGCCAACGACTCTTTATCTGAGAGTACATCTTTCAAACTCCTTGGCCTAACGTTCACAGGAAACATGAGTTGGAACAATTACATTAAAGGCATCACCAGGGCTGCTACAAGGAAGGTGGGCTCTCTCTACCCTGCCAGAAAACTACTAACACCCGAAAGTATCTTGTACCTCTATAAGGCCACCATTCCCCCATGTATGGAGTATTGTTGTCATATTTGGGCTGGTGCATCTGCTACTAGTCTCTCGCTCCTTGACAAGGTTCAAAAGAGAGTCGCAAATCTTATAGGCCCTGAACTGGCATCTAAGCTTTAGCCTCTGTCCCATCGACGGAACGTTGCATCCTTCTGCCTGTTCTACAAGTATTTTAATGGTGAATGCTCTGACGAACTGCAAGCACTTGTGGCCCCACGACGTGAACACCCTCGACAAACCCGACAGGCTGCTAAATCCCACCCCCACACTGTAGAGATCCCTAGATGTAAAAGATCTTTCTACTCCAGTAGTTTTTCCCCCAGAACTGCTAGACTTTGGAATTCCATTCCAGGTCCCTGCTTCCCCAACTGTACTGACGTGCAGAAGTTCACGTGCAACGTGAACCGACATCTTGCTGCCTAAATCCCTACATAGTACCCCAGTAGGTGTTGCCCCTGATGGTAGCCCCCTACACCAAAATGGCAATGTGCCTTGTTTGGAGTGCAAATATAATAATAAAAAAAAAGAAAG
>NC_136504.1:101952318-101959818 GCF_053919585.1 Euprymna scolopes | reverse complement strand
GAGATGAATTTATTCGACACAATATAAAAATAAATAAAAGCTAATGTGAATTAAGATTAAAGTTAAGGTATTATTGCGGACCCTCACCTCTTTTAAAAAGCCTTGCTAAACTTTGTAATATATTTACATTCTATGGAGTACAGGCGCGAATGCAGACCCCACAATTTTATTATACCATCCCTATTTAAATTGAAACGTACTTATCAAAGTATTCTCATGTACATCTATATCAAAAACACTTGCAAACGTTTCTTTGTAATTTTTAAATTTTTTATTTCCATACTTTGTGGACCAGGCGCGAACGCAGACCTCACAATTTTAATGAACCACCGTTCTGCTAGATCAAACATACCCCCCCCACACACACACACAAACGTTCAGCTTTATATATATATATATATATATATATATATATATATATATATATATATATATACTAGCAAAAGTACCCGTCGTTGACTGGGTTTAAAAACAGCCTACACAAAATGGACTCTGATTTATGAAAGTATGATAGGTTATGAAAAGGAAGGGTTGTAACGAGATAGCTTCGAATTTGGGGGTATCGAAACCAAAGCAAAATATGATGAAAGTAAAAATAAAATAGATAAACCCCATAATTTATTATACCGTACCTGTTCACACTGAAACACTTATCACAATATTCTGTGGATCTATATTAAAAAAACCTTGTTAAACTTTGTGACATATTTCCATTCTATGGAGGTCAGGCGCGAACGAATACCGAATAATTTTATTATACCATATTTCTTCAAACTGAAACATAATTATCAAAGTATACTTACGCAGATAGATATGAAATGTCTTTATTAAAGTTTGTGCCCATTTCCATTCTATGGAGACCAGGTGCGAACGCAGACCCCACAATTTTATTATACCATCCCTATTAAAGTTAAAACATACTTATCAAAGTATTAGTATGTAAATCTATATCAAAAACACTTGTAAACGTGTTTTTTTTTTAATTTTTAAATTTTTTATTTCCATACTTTGTGGACCAGGCGCGTACGCAGACCCCACAATTTTAATGAATCATCATTATGCCAGATCAAACATACCCATTACTGTGTCTCGATACATCTTCTATCATTATATGTGATTAGTTTTCTATAATAGTCAATCATATAGGAGTCTATTTGTGACCAAACACACACATAGACGTTCAGCTTTATATATATATATATATATATATATATATATATATATATATATATATATATATACGTCAATTGAATAAAATCACAATCTACATGAATAGAAATTCACTTATCTTGGCGTTAAGCTCTTACAGCTGTTTCGTGAAAGGATGGACAATTACCTCTCGTCCATAGAACTGTAAATCTTCCATCTAGTCACTCCTCAGAGACGCTTACAACTATTCCCAACTAGTTTTTCAATCCGTTGTGAACACGTTTATTTTTTTCATATATATATATATATGTGTGTGTGTGTGTGTGTGTGTGTACTACTACTTTTCATATATATATATATGTGTGTGTGTGTGTATGTGTGTACTACTACTGATATATATAGAGGTGCATCTCGCATCTCTTTTGGTTTGGTTGTATAAATTTACGTTTTTTTTTGCTGTTGTTTTTTTGTTGTTGTTATTGTTGTTGTTTGTTTCACAATACAAAAAATAAAATAAACGAAAGTACGTATCATATATATATATTTAGAAAGCTAATTCAACACAGAAAAAATCAATATCATTTTTTTTACTTGTTTGAAATTTAAATAAACAAATATTTTACTTGTTTGTAATTTATATATTTCGGTGCATCGCCGTCTTCAGAATTTTGTCCTGTTTTGCTTTGTTTCGTGAAAAAAAAAAAAAAGCAAAACTGTGATATCCCGATCACTTAAGACCCGATGTAAAAAAAAAAAAAAAAAAAAAAATTAATTAATTAATTAAAAAAATGATGTTTCTTTTAGGCCGTACCTGAAACTAAAATATTCCTTATTAGTTTTCTGGCTAGGATTCAAGAGTAGTATCTGTTCTGATGGTATAATGATATCGTGGGGTTTCCTTTTACGCGGGCGTCTATACAATTGAAATATCTCACAAACTTCTATAAAAATATTGAAGATAAACTGTACGTCACCAGTTTTGAATGATACAGCTTCGGTTTCGAGTCTAGCTGATAGCACCTAAATACTTTTATTTTTTAAACTTTTGAAATCCCGACTCTATAATAATATATACAAAATCTGAAAAAATTAAAATATCATATTTTAGCGTATTTTTCGCCCGCGATAGATATTAATAAATATTGTTAAATGAGGAATTATTTCGAGTTTAAATTCCAGTTTCGTTGCTAAATTAATACGACATCAGTTCAAATTTTGTGGCCAGTTTGTTTTGCTTCGTTTTCTTTTAGATAATGTTGGCACTTCTCAAGCGTGTTTTTCTTTGATTCTGACTATAAATTTCTTTATTTTCTTTTTACCCGTGTGGCATTCGCTTTATACTGAAGTGTACTTCGCTTTAGTTCCTTTTCTGAAAATAATTATTCCAGCAAGGAAGATCATTGTGATAGAGATAATATGCTCTTCCACGAGGACAGAGTAAGATACAAGGTCGTTTTTTAGAGCGAGAAAAATCTAGCTCTCCAAAATGGAGCGTTCTGAATTGGGACAAAAATTAAAAACAAATAAACAAACAAACGGTAGCATTTTTACTTTTTTTTTTGTTGTTGTCGTTCTTAAAGATAATGAAAATAATTTAACTCATTTGTAAGGGAACTTTTGTGCCGTGATTCGTTAGGTGTGTCAGAAATTTGGGGGAATTTTTGACACCCCTAACACAAAACTGCGAATAAAATATAAAAAAACTCGTAATTTCTCTTTCTAAAGTGGGTTGTTTATTTTCTTTATGGCATATACTTCCAGAATAAACTATTAAAGTTGTTTAAAAAATAGAAATATTATTTTTTATCTTTTCAAAAAACAGTGTTTACAAAGTGCCTGCGCGCGTTCATGCAGACATGTTTTTTTTTACTTTTTACGTAATGAAATCAATTGAATTTCTCGAGTTAAATTTTTTTTCAATTTTCAAACTTTAAAAATCTATCAAAATTTTTCTAATGGTTCAATTTTTACGATAGTTTCAGGTTCAATGTGAAATTTTATGCTCTTTCTAATAAACTGAATATAATATTCTAGACAAGGGATTTTTTTTTAATTCACCTTCATTTTGAAATGTCTATTCAAATGAAAATAATTAATTTTCTCACTTCAAATTAATATATCACAAATTGAAGATAAACGATCTATAAATAAAATAAGCTAATTAAAAAAAAAAAAGAAGAACAGTTATTTGCAAATTTATCTGTACAGTCCAAAGTTTAAAACCTTCTTTTAAAAAAAACAGGTTGAATTTTTTTAAGTGAAACATTATAATCTTGTTATATTGTTCAGAAAATTTCATAGAATTACGATAATTTTTTCTATTTCATTCAATGTTTTTTTGGGTTTTTTTTTTTAGATATTTAAAAAAAATTAACTCCATAAAGAAGAAATAAAATATATTAAATCAAAAACTCATACATTTCTTTGAGAAAAGAAAAACAAATTAAAAAATTCCACGAGTGTTTTTTTTTTAAGGTAAAAACTGATAAGTAAAATGTTATTATTTTTCAGATATGGTTACACATTATTCTTCATGCACAAGGCTAACGCGAACGTGTTGTTTTTACGTCCTTCTATCCATCTGTATTTCAAAATAGGAATAAACACCGATTCGGCGCAACAATGCTTACGTAATGACGGTCCTTTCAAATAGTTGCTTAAAAAATCTTTTATTTAAAAAAATACATGGAATATAAAATATAAATATGGACAAATTCTCATAAATGAAGAATGGAAGCATACATTGAGTATTTTATATAGGTAAGTGATTTTTTTAAATTTATATATATTTATTATTTTTAGATTAAGTTAAAATTCGTCGAATTTCGTGAAATCTTCCTTAAAGAAAACCGATTAAAAAAATATTGGATATTGTTCGATAAAACCTTTTATTATTTTAAAGTTTGGTCTTTGCCCCTTTTATTGAAAAAAATAGGATTTAAATTACATTATTCATATTGTTATAAGCTTCGAAAGATAGGGAGTCTATTTAATCACTCTTTTTTAATGGCGAATTCTGACACTCCTAGTGATTGGCTAGTCAGCCATCACATGCGATAATAAGGTAGGAAAAATTTGGAGCAGATATTTTTTTTTCGTATTTAACATAATGAGCTAGTCACTTGTACAAAGATTTGGTTCCATTGTGCTCTAAACAGAAACATTTATTTCGAACGTATTAAAAACAAAGAAACTACTGTTGACTTTATAAACTGGGCCCTTCTACTCGTGCAATGATAAAACTTCTCAAATGCACTTGTGATATTTTGCTCAAAATCGGAGTGTTCCTTCTTTAATCCGTTCGATTATCGAATTTTTATAGTGATCGAAGGTGTTTCAATACAAAACCTATCTAAGAACACTCCCAGACACATAAAGTACATTTGTGTGAAGTTTCATAAAAATAGGCCTAGCTGTTTTGCAAATCATAGAGAACTCTCTCTCTCTCTCTGTCTCTCTTTCTGTGTGTGTGTATATATATATATATATATATATATATATATATATATATATATATATATATATATATATATATATCACAGTGCCTTTTCGGAGGTATTGCAATACAAAATCTATCTAAGAACACTCCCAGATACATAAAGCACATTTGTGTGAAGTTTCATACAAATCGGCCTGGCCATTTTTTGGAGTCCATAGGGAGCGCACTCACAAACACACACACAAATACACACACACAGATGCAGTGCTTTTTGTGGGCATCGGATGTATTGCAATATAAAACTCATCTCAGGACACTCCCAGACACATAAAGTACATTTGTGTGAAGTTTCATAAAAATAGGCCTAGCCGTTTTGGAGTCCATAAGGAGCTTACACACACACACACACACACACACACACAGTGCCTTTTATATAAGTAAAGATGAAAATAATTTAACTGTCATTGTTAAAAAGAAGTTTTGTACTTTAGTCAATCATCACTCATGATAATAATACAGGAGACATTTTTCTTTTTCATGTCACATAATGAGTTAGTCGATTGTAAAGAGATTTGTCAGGAAAATCTGATATAAGGTTACTTCAACCTACAAGTAAACCCCGACCATATATTTCAGATAACGTATTATTCAAAGCTCATATAAGACATCTTCGAGATGGCAATACACTAGCTAATATAAGTAATACTGCACCTTCTTCTACTGAGGAAACAAACTTTGTTCATGCATTTAGTTTAAGATATAAGATACAATCGTCGTTCCAAAAGTCAGGTCTCCTATTTTTTAAGCCAAAAACTAAAACATTGAAGAGCCACGAAGACGGGAGTAGTGCCATTAAAACGAGCGACCTTTTGTGCTCCAGAATTTATTTTGAGCAGACATTTTTTTTTTTTTTTTTTTGCATTTCATTTTTAGACAAATAGAGATAAAATGGTTGCTGCTAGATGAGTTTTTGTTGTGGATGTTTTACGGTAGAAGGGGCGTACATTGAAGCTCAGCCGAGCACCTACCATGAAACTAATGATAGAGTAGAAAAAGACTAGCAACGTCTTTTCTGTGAGAAAGAGGTGATAGGAGGAAGGAAAGGGCACCATCCACTATATTAGGAAGTCAGTTTTGTACTCGTGTGCTATATAAAGAAAAAACGCCTGACCCCTGAGCAATGCTCACCTTTCTAAACTAACCGTTGTAGAAACATGGATGTCCTACATCGTAGAAAGCTTGAAAGCAAATGATTGAACAATATTACATAGACTGGAATTTGGAAACAGCTGACCTGCTGACTGATGAGGACTAGAGAGTGAACTTGCATAATATCAGAAAATGCCCTTGAATAAGGGAAAAGGTACTTTTTTTTGTTTTTTTTACACAGTGGTCACCACTTATCAAGGCCCGGAAGCCACTCAGGGATAAGGGTTATTGCAAGTACATTGCGTTATGTGGAGATTTGATGCAGTGTTTACTTAAGGGGACGGTTCATTAAGAATTTGTTAACGTTGGACTTGAACACATCCAAGTTGTAGTCAGGTGGGAAGCAGGCAGATGGAACAGAGTTAAAGGAACAGAAGAAGGAGAAGAAGATTATATTACTGTTTACTCTAATAATGAAATATTACATTTTGTGACCCAGAATTTATTTTTCTACATGGTCATCATCATTCTCAGTAAAATTTTGCTTTTGATGTCTCGATTGCAAAAGTCTGGGGTGCGTTTTGTTATTCATATCCCTGTTGGACACCCTAAAATGTTTGTTAATTGTTTCATAACTGCGCAGTCGAGAAACGTGACCGCTTCGTTATGTTAAGGATAAGTACGTTTGAAAACACGTTTAAAACTCCTGTCGATGGTTATCGTAATTGGCTCATTGTCTTTAGGTTTTGATTTTGATCTCAGCTCGAGTATAATTTTTTTTTTTTACTTACAAGAAATGAACTGTTTAGAAAGAAAAAAAAATAATACTCGCATGCACATGTATCAATTTCATTCAGTTTTTATTTCGTTTTTTTTTTCTTTTTTAATTTAACGTTACGTTTAATACCTACTGTATTTATGTTTATAATAAGAAATCTGCAAAAAAAAAAAAAAAAAAAAATTTTAAATGAAAAAAATAATATATAACATTTATGCGTATTTTACGACCGGGCAACGGCAGGCGGCCTGCTAGTACAAGCTACAACCATTGCTTTAGGTATGAACGATGAAGCAACCTACGCATGTTGCAAGGACAGCAGCATAAGATTATAATAAAGATATTATCATAAGATTATTCTGTTCGTTAAGAGAAAACCAATACAAAATTATCAGATGACCTCAATTCATTTATTTTCACGGGATTACGTTTTGTAGAGACCAGGACCCGCTCTCCCTACCAGGAAAATGATGACTGTTAAGCTAGTTAATTGATAGAAGCTTGTATATGTAACGCAATCCTTAGATCTTTACAGTTCATATACTTCGTAGACGGAAATTGCTATGCGTATTTGGGTAGTCACAGTGGTGATGTAGCAGCCAAAGTTTCAATCTTCTTCACTCGTTCCGTTTTTCTTTCTTTCTTTCTTTCTTTCTTTCTCTCTCTCTCTCTCTCTCTCTCGTTGTAGACATTTTCTTCTTCTTCTTCTTCTTCTTCTTCTTCTTCTTCTCAATAACAGATTTTGTAAATTTTATTTAAAAAAGAACAACAAAAATTCACTTGGGTTAAACAAAACCAAACTCTTTTTTGGAGGGGGGAAGGGGAGGGAGGTGAAGAGAAAGCTCTGTGACACTCGTCTAGCTGAAACCACTATCAATATTATCCCCGACTCTTTATCTGTGCCTAAACCTAAACGTAGATTCCATGAACAAAGTTTCTTTCTTAGAACTGCACGCCCGTGGGACTGTCTTCCGTTTGGCTCTTT
>NC_136504.1:101934818-101949818 GCF_053919585.1 Euprymna scolopes | reverse complement strand
AAAAACACTTGTAAACGTTTTTTTTTAATTTTTAAATTTTTTATTTTCATACTTTGTGGACCAGGCGCGAACGCAGACCACACAATTTTAATGAACCACCGTTCTACTAGATCAAACATACCCATTCCTGTGTCTCGATACATCTTCTATCACTATATGTAATCAGTTTTTAAAAATAGTCAACCATATAGGAGCCTATTCGTGACCACACACGCACACACACATATTCAGCTTTATATATATATATATATATATATATATATATATATATATATATATATATATATATATATATATATATGGTAGTGAGATCAAAACTATATATGCAGACGTGCTTCTCTCTCTCTCTCTCTCTCTCTATATATATATATATATATATATATATAGTAATTTATAAAATATATATGGCGATTAAGCTACACTGAATATTCCGCATTTCATCCACTCTAAGATTCAGTGTAGCTTAATCGCCATATATATTTTATAAATTACTAGCAAAAGTACCTGTCGTTGACTGGGTTCAAAAACAGCCTACAGAAAATGGACTCTGATTTATTAAAGTACTAGCGGGGGTGGGTACCCGGCCTTGCCCGAATGTTTGGAGGTGTGTGTGCTCGGGCGGGGATGGGGGGTGTTAATCAGAACATAAGAATAAGCGAAGTAAAAAAACAAAAAAGCAAACAGAAAAAGCGGGGGGTACCCGGGCGGTGGGGGGAGGTAATCAAAACATAAGAATAAGCGAAATAAATATGTTTAAATATTAAATAAAAATTAAAAAATCGAAAAAAAAACACAAAGAAACTAACGTAAGGCAAACGAACGATGTTTAATGCAAAAATAGGAAAACCAAAAACAAAAAAGAAAACAGAAAAACGAACGTTAAAACTTCTTTAAAAAATCTGAAAAATAAAAACCAAAAATAAATAAGCTTGTTTCAATATTAAAATTTTAAAAATCGGTGGGTACTCGGCGTTGCCCGGGTGTTTTTGGGTGTGTGTGGTCGGTCGGGGTGGGAGGTATTAATGAAAACCTAAGAATAAGCGAAGAAAAAAAAAACAGAAAAACGAAAGTTCCGTGAAAAATGGCTTAAATAACCCTGCTTCAATATTAGAATTTTAAAAATCGAAAAAAAAGACATCTCACACACGATTCGAACCCAAAACCTAATAATGACCCAGCGTTCTAACCAACTGACCTAACACGACGTACATGAAATTAGATCATTTTTTAAAATCTTTAAACTAAATCAGGCTACGACGTCGTATGACGCATGCGTAGAAGCGACTTCGTCATGATAGGACGGTTTTTGCTGACGCCCCCCACCCAGTAGAAAATTGCTGATTTCAGGGTGAAAAGAATTAACGTTTTTGGCCAATTTTTCGATATTTGTCGGGCGAAGGATGGGGCTTTCATATGAGACCAAATTTGTGAATTTGTGTTCTGTCTGTCGAAAGTTTTTAGCAGATACACAAACACACAAACACACATACATACATACATACATTCATACATACATTTTCGCTTTTATATCTATAGACTAGCGGGGGGGGGGCGGCGTTGCCCGAGTGTTTGGAGGTGTGTGTGGTTGCTAAGGAAAACCTAAGAATAAGTGAAGTAAAATAAGAAAACATAAAAACGAAGCGGGGGGGGGTACCGGGGGGGGGTAATCAAAACATCGAAAAAAAAAACACAAAAAGACTAACGTAAGGCAAACGTTAAGTTTAATATAATCATCGATAGAGAATTGTTTCTATAATAATAAATACGAAATCTGCATAAATTAAAATATCATATTTAAGCGTATCTGACGATTGGGCAACTCCGGGCGGTGTGCTAGTTTTAATTTTTAAATGTCCTAGTCATGTTGTTTTTTCTTTTTTAAATAACATTCTTTGAATTCATGTCTAATTTATGCGAACATGTTGATTTCAAACTAATTAATTAAACTCTCGTTATTTGATAGAAGGGCAAAGAAAAGGGAAAACCTGGTGGGGGGCGGTAAAGACTGGGATGGGGTCATTCGGCAGCCAATGGATCGGAGTGAGTCAACAATATTCGCGATGTTATGTTTTAATAGTGAATTTTATCTTTAGGATTGGATAAAAAAAAAAAAAAGTGGACTCCACCAGGCTAGACAGAAAGTGAATGAGTTAAAAATAGGATAAAAAAGGAGGAGGGTGAGAGGAAGAAAGATACGGAGGAAGGTAGGGGGAGAGAAAAGAAATTAGATTAGAACGGTAGATGGTGGAAAGGGGATATAGAGGTAAGTAGGAAGAAGGGAAAAGAGATTAATAAAGGGGGGGGCAACGAGAGAGGAACGGTGATAGAGAGGAAGGTAGATAGGGAAGAAATTAGTTTAGGAAGATGAAAGAAGAGAGGGATAGGAAGGAATGTAGGTAGGGTAGAGAAAAGAATAGTATTAAAAAGAGAGGGGGATAAAAAGAAAGGTAGGGGAAAGGTAAAGAAATAGGATTAGAGAGAGAGAGAGAGAGAGAGAGAGAGAGAGAGGGGGAAGAGTGATATAGAGTATTGTAGGAAAGAAAAGGAGATTCGAGAGAGAAAGATTCGAGAGAGAGAAAGATTCGAGAGAGAAAGTGAGAAAGAGGGAGGAAGAGAGATAGAGAGGACGGTAGGGAAGAGAAAAGAAATTAGATTCGGAAGAGAGAAGGGGAGAGGGGAAGGGAGGTAAAGAGGAAGGTAGCGGGGGGAGGTAAAAGGCAATCTTTTAAACAGACAATGGAATTAACAGTATCCTCTTTGCATTTTCAATTTATTCTTACAAGATTATTCGGCCAAATGGCGGAATCTGTCTCAGCACCGAATAGGAACAAACATTCCTTCGAGTTGCGCCATTTCACAAATCGAGAGTAAATTGGATACAAATAGTTTTCGCCGTTGGGGTAAAAATCATTTCCTCGTCTTAAATATAAGTTAAAACCAGCACCTTGCATTTCCGGTTTTCTTCTCATCGCACCGCATCAGTCACTTTCTATGTAATTTTATACACGCTGACTTACAAGAGGCTAAGTACTTTGCAATGTGTGTTTCTGCTCTAAGTATAACAACTCAATCAAAAATCCAATCCTTCGTTACTGTAGAAGAGGCGGTGAAGAAGTGATAAAAGTGTTGAACTCTGTTTTCTGACAAGGTTTTACGTGGCGGATAAATTTGCCATCACGCAGTATTAGGGATGAAACCCTGCTGACAGGGCTTTCATAAAAATCCAGGAAGAGTCAGCATTAGACTCCGTCGTCTTCTGTTTTTCTCTACATATATGTTATTGCTGTGAATTAAGTAGAACCCTCGGATACGGCATTAAAAATTAGTAACAAAATACAGTGCAGTATATAATACACATGCACATAATCAAACAACATTATAAATAACACCATAAGGCAGGGAAAATACCGTAACCAGGGACCGGAAAACATCGTATTCCACATCGTAACCTAAAAAACTGTATCCTAAGGAAGATGAGGGAATTGCATTATAGTATAAAGCGTTTGCTACTCTCTCAGTGGGATTACGTATTTGAAAGAGTACGTCTACTAAAAAAAAGAAGAATCTTTCAACAAGGACAAAATGCATGTATATGTGAATGCTGCAAATATACGGCATGATCATGCTGACACACTGGTTCCCGAACTTAAGCATCGTTGAGCCTAGTCTGTACTAAAATGGATGACCATTTGGAAATACTAGGTGCTGTATGTGTTGTCCGCTTATTTTGGCATTGTTTCAAGTCGTACTGGACTTTTTCTTGTCACTGGAATTAAACAGTGTCAACTCAGGGGAGGAATGATTAGGGATTGCCCTACTCTTGTTTCATGATTCAGTGTGTGTGTCATTCATCATCCCTCTAGGACGAACACCCATCCATCCAGCTAGCCGTCCAGCCAGCCATGCTGTGCATAAAAAATTCCTGCTTCATGATTCAGTGTGTATCATTCATCATCCCTCTAGGACGAACAGATGGTCATCTGACGGAAGGACATCTAACAATCCATGCTGTGAATATTAAAAATTTAATAAAAATTATTCCCGTCCCTTCGTAAGATGTATGTTTACTCTTAATCCAAACCCAAAACTTATTCCGCAATTGTATGTCTTAATTTCTTTCACTTCGTCTTTATCCGTTACACATACGCATTCCATTACCTTCTATGAATTACCTTTAAAAAATTACGATTTAATATCTATTAAGTAAATTCATAGAATATTTCAAAGCCATAACAAAATGAATGAATACCACAATTCTCCATCTATAGACTATATAATCATTATTAACTGAACTGTAGAGGTAGTGTAAAAATCGATTTTATTGTAGTATTAAGATGGTGGATGTCTGGCATTGCCAGGTCATAAAACATGCTTAAATATATCTTTAGTCATGCAGATTCCGTATTTATGACTAGCCTGGGTGCCCGGCGGTGCCCGGGTGATGTATGTTGAGAAAAAAAAAATGGTAGTAGGAAGGCAGGCAGGCTCGAACCCATACCGCGAAGGAGAAAAAGAATGTAAAAAAAAAAGTGACGTCTTTGCCGCTGCGTCCATTATCAAACTGGAAGTGGCGAAGGTTTAACTTAAGGCTAGTCAATCGAAAAGCGAGGATGACATTCGAAAATATCGGCGGAAAAAAGACCCCTCCCCTCCTTATAAAAAAGTGCCCAGTTGAGAGTGAAGGAATTAATGTTTTTAGCCAATTTTTCAATATTTGTCGTCTGAAGGGTCGAGCGTCAAAACGATGCCGATCTCATGAAAATCCGTCAGCTCTGTCGAAAGTTTTTGCGAGACATACATACATACATACATACATACATACATTTAAACAGACCGGTGAGATTTATGTTATAGATTAGAGTCAATTTTCAATTGAATGCTATATTGTACCTAATATATAGTAGTGGTTTTAAAAAAAATGACTCGGGTGCTATCAGATAGATTTCAAACCGAAACATTTAGTGCTCCATCTGCATCTCCTACCTATGTAGCTGTCGAGAGATAGGTAAGGAACATTTAATATTAAACGACTTGAATAAAAGAATTGAATTTGGGCATGCGCAGAAAGAAGTAAAAACATGTTGGCAAACTGAAATGAACATTTTGCATTTCAACTTGCCGATCTATGTCCGTACATGTTATTCAACCATTCACAGATTTTATTCACTGTAACCATCCTGTTAAACTTCAGTGTTATGCAATCAGTAGTTTAAGAGTTTATCGGTTAAATATTTACACATACACACAGAAACACACACGCATCTACTGTTTTATTTATATAGATTATTTGTGTAATATTTTCCAATTCTAAAAGTCGTTAAGATTTCTGTTATTTTGAAATGAAACAAATTCTGCAATGTATTTATTATGTTTAGGACCCTACGGTGGCGATTAAGTTCACTAGTATGAATTTTGACAAGGGTCACACTGAGTTCATAATCTATATATATATATATAAGCGAAAATGTGTGTATGTATGTATGTATGTTTGTATGTGTGTTTGTATGTCTCTCAAAAACTTTCGACACGGGTCACGGATTTTCACGAGATTCATATCATTTTTAAGCTCGATCCTTCGCCCGACAAATATCGAAAAATTGGCCAAAAACATTAATTCTTTCACCCTAAAATCATCAGTTTTCTACAGAGAGGGGTAAGCAAAAACCGTCCTCTCATGACAAGTTCGCTTCTACGTATGCGCAAATGACGTCGGAACATGATTTAGTTTAAATATTAAAAAAAAAGAACGAACTAATTTTGTCAACGTCGTCTTAGCTCAGTTCATTAGAGCATGGCCTCATTATCTAAAGGTTTTGGGTTCGAATCGTGGTGTGAGATGTCTTCTTTTTTTCTTTCGATTTTTAAAGGTTTAATATTGGAACAGGGTTATTTAAGCCATTTTTCACGTTCTATGTTTTCTTTTTTTTTTTTTTCATCTTTTTTAAAGAAGTTTTAACGTTCGTTTTTCTGGGGGTTTTCCCATCACATTCGCGTTTTCTTTTTGTATTTGTTTTTCCGATTTTTACATTTAATATCGTTCGTTTGCCTGACGTGAGTTTTTTTTTGTGTGTGTTTTTTCCGTTTTTTTTTTTTAAGTTTTAACATTTATTTTATATAAAATATTTAATAATTTACTATTTAATATTTAAAAATATTTACTTCGCTTATTCTTATGTTTTGATTAGCACCCCTCCCTACCGGAGCACACACACCTCTAAACACCCGGGCAACGCCGGGTACCCCCGCTTGTAATCTATAAAACAGAATCATTCTCATAAATGAGTGACGTCAAGTTGAAGTGGGGGGGGGGTAACAGGTCAAACGCCGTAGACAAAACATAAAAGAGTCAAGCAATAATGAATGATATCATGGTTTTCGAACTTACAGAAAACAAGGGTTCTTCAAATCAGTTTCTTCATGGAAGCCATGCGAATGAGACACTACCAATACTGTAGAAAATGTTGATAATCGCTAATTGCAGAATGTTAGCTGGATGTCTGCTTATGCATCATTCATTTCCGTTAAGTTAGAGTTAGGTTTAAGTTATTAAGTAAATAATTAGCTAAAAAAAACATTAGTCTCTCTCTCCCTTGAGTTCTTTCCTTCCAAATAAAACCGTGGACAAGAAAAAATAAGAAATCGAGACCAAAAAATATAAAAACAGTTTATTATGTTCTAGGTCAATGACGTAGAAATCCTTCTAAAGTCAAGTAATGTTTTTTTTTTTTAATTATTTTTGTTCCAACCCAGAGTTCTCCCTTTTGCGTTGGAGGTGGATATTTCTCACATTAAGAACCGACCTTGTGTTAAAATTTGCTCTTATGGGGAGGCAAGTAAATAGAAACAATAGATCCAAATTATATTGGACAAACAAAAGGCATTCATGTAGAATACTGTGGTGTATCAGCAAACGAAATGAAGGGCTTACCTGTGTTGCTCCATGTGAAAGAAGAGAGACAAAATGGCCGACTCACTTATACACTCGAAGTGCATGATGGGAAAAGCAGTGCATGATGGTGTAGGGGACTTGGTAAACATTCACTGATGACTCGTATCACAGTCGTGATGTGAGCATAGGTAAATGTTTCCCAACCCCTAACAAAAAATAAAAATGTTTGTCAAAAACAGTATTAAGGCGAAGATGATTTTAAAAAGTTAATGTATGACTTTTATTGAACAATAGCAAGAAATAATGAATCATGTTTTCTTGTTGACATGTTTTTTATGTGGATGTGGCGATGCAGCACACGAGCAAGAAAATAATAAATGTTCTTAAAAAAATGTTTATAACTGGTGTTTATAGTTGCTGGGACTAAAAGTGGTGGACGGATGTTTGTTTAAATAGACATTTGGTGAGAGTATTTATGGGCGCCGCTCCCATAGGTCGGTCAGTAGAACTGCTGACTGTCAACGCGATGGTTCTAGGTTCAATCCTCGACTTGGGAGAGGTGCTAGTCTAGCGGCACTGATGAGTTGTAATACAACAAAACAGGACTGTATGTCGATGACTAAAAATATATCTGTTGGTTGTTTTATGCCACATAGCGACAGAGTCAGTGGTGATTACAGCATGCTTGGCTTCGACTGTCTGGGTTTGGCAAGCAGTAGCCTTTTTATAGGTGATAGACTGGCTCCCAGTAAAAGCTGTTAGGGAAATATTTTTTAAATTCGCTTTCTTTGAATGCCGATTGGATGAAAACTTAAAACCTCTGTCACATGGGCTGCTTTTAACTACGCTAATACGAAAAGACAGAATTTTAGTTTTTATGCCCGCAGAATTTGTGTGAATGTATATAACAAATGTATGCGCAACTGGAACGCTCCTTGTCCAGCCACTCTAATGTCTGTGGCGAGTCGCTACAATGGGAAAGGCAGTTTTTTTTTTAAGTAGGGCATAAAAGAGAGTGAGCAGGTCATTAAGGCAGATTGGAGAAAAGAGAAAGGTGTACCTCTGCATTGGGTGAGCACTTTTAACCAGCCTACTCTTCCATAGAGCATGTTAAAATAATAATGTTATTATTTAAAACCCCATTTTTTACTTGGAAGGGGTTGGCATAATTAACTATTCTATTTGCTAAACACAAAATACTGTTAAAAATTAACATGTCTAAAAAAGAAGACATATTTTATCCATTCTGAACATGGGCGGGTGGGGGGCATACTTACCTAATCTGTACTTTCATTTAACAATTTAACGAACAAAACTATTGTTAAAAAGTAATTTAACTTGAAAATCCCACCCCAAAATGGTAAACTTTAACTATCTTCCCAAACTTCCCCCACTCCACCTCCTAAAACATTCAAAATCTCCGAAATGCAAACTTCACAAGATTTGGAACTTGAGATGTATGATTTTCGGAGATTGTTAAGATAATAACTCCCCCCTCAGAATAAAAATATAATTAACACAAAAAAATGACCTTATTTCGCAATGCGAACATACGAAAAAATTCAAATATGATCAATTCGAAATCACTTAGTGAAACTTAACACCCCGAAACTACATAAATAACATTTATAAATAATTTTCCTATTTTTTCTCGACTTTAGAATATTTCAGAATCATAAACCCCTATTTCCTTATCAGAAACGTTCCAATATTTTAAAGTTTATATATTTTCATAGAAAACCCGTAGCATAATGATTGCTCCCCTTTTTTTTTTTTTTTAACCATTTTCCAGATTAATGCTCATCTATGATTTTTTACAACCGATATTTTACTCCCTATTTTATAGATATGACTTTTACCCATTACTAATGTATTATTTTCTTCAATATTTGCCTTGCAGTTACAGTAGCCACCCATATTTAAATTGCTATCTAGGCATACCTAAAGTCCTTTTGAGTTCCCTGAAAACTTCCCATAATATGTTAATTAGTTTGAATTACTATAGTTTATCTATATAATCATAAAACTCAAATGACCTTGTAACGAGTGATGTAACCCACTTTATGGTTTACGACATCCAGTTGCGCATGCGCGCATAAACATTAACCCATAACAACGCAAACAAATAAACACAAATCGTTTCTTTTGCAGATTTTGATCTGCACACTAAAATATTAACGTTATTATTTCGAAATTATTATTTAACATGGGAAGAGTCGGGGTGTTTTGCAACTATTCTTTATTACAACTATACTGTCGCTATTTTCTTACAACTAAACAACTTTAACCCGTTGATAAACATAAGAACAATTGTAGTAAAGCCAAAACTACTACTACTACTACTACTACTACTACTACTACTACTACTCTCTATCCACCCCTTTTCATTTTTACCAATTTTCATAAAATTTCAACGATAGAATAGTATTATAATCTTAAAAAAAAAAAAACTGAATAAAAATGAAAAAAAATGAAAAACCTCAGACATGTGCATGTGAGTATTATGTTATTTCTAAACAGTTCACTTCTTGTAAGTAAAAAAAAAACTCCAACTGCGATCGAACCCAAACTCTAAAGACAGTGAGTAAAGTATGATAACCATAAATCCAGCTTGACACGATCTTTAGAAAGTATTTTCAAACAAAGTTACACTTCACATAAGGAAGCTGTCACGCACAGTTGTCAAACCGTTAAAAACAGATAAAAATCCAATCACTCTAATGTACCAATGTTTCAATTTTGACTCCTTAGCAGCCCAATTTTCCGGATGAAAATGGATTAAAATGTTTTCCACATGCCTGAATTGCCCTATATACAAAATTTCAAGCCTATAAATCAAATATTTCTGGAGTATATAGGTCGAGAAGTCTCTTCACACACATACATACACACATTCTCATTTTTATAGATATATAGGTGTACAGAGAACAAAACCTATAAATATATTTAAAAAAAAAAAACTATATATATATATATATATATATATATATATATATATATATAGTAATTTATAAAATATATATGGCGATTAAGCTACACTGAATATTCTGCGTTTCATCCACTATAGGATTCGTCAGGCTTATGCGCGAATTCTGTGGTTGTTTCTTGTTTTTATATATGTTGAGGATGAAACGCAGAATATTCAGTGTAGCTTAATCGCCATATATATTTTATAAATTACTAACTAGCTCTACCTACGTATTGAGCACTTTTGAAGTAAATACTTAAAGTTTACGCATAAATCTACACTTTCGTATATTAAATTTATGTGAGTAAATGAAGTATTTATATATATATATATAATATTTCTATAAAAGTAGGTTACAGTTGCTCTTAAATATGAAAACAGATAAAAATCTACTTCAATTCTACTTCACAAACCTGTTTTCACGAAAGATAAGTTTATATCGCATTGATTCATTATTCAATTGGCATATGTTGCATAAAGCATAGACGTTTTAGCTCTATTCAATATCTACAAGAAAATGTTCCGTAATCTATATAATTATAAAACTCAAATGACCTTGTAACGATGTATGTAACCCACTTTCCGGTTTACGACATCTGGTTGCGCATGCGCGCATAAAAATTAACTCATAACAACATAAACAAATAAACACAAATCGCTTTTTTTGCAGATTTTGACCTGCGCACTGAAATATTAACGTTATTATTTCGAAATTATCATTTAACATGGGAAGAGTGGGGTTTAAAATAACTTAAACGTAATGCAGAATGAACGATGTAAAAAAAAAAAAAAAAAAAGCAGATATATCAAAATTTGAATTTAACTATAATAATATTATGGTATCTGTTCAGTGTTAAGTTTTAACGTTCGATTTTCTGGGTTTTTTTTTCCCCATCACATTCGCGGTTTTTTTTTTGCTTTTGTTTTTCCGATTTTAAGAAATTCAACATCGTTCCTTTGCCTTACGTTAGTTTTTTTTTCTTTGTTTTGTTATTTTTTTTCGATTTTTTAAAGTTTTAACATTTTTTTATGTATATAATATTTAAACACGGTGATTACTTCACTTATTCTTTTGTTTTGATTGAACGCCCGGGCAACGCCAGATAACCCTGCTAGTCTATATATATATAAAAGCGAAAATGTGTGTATGTATGTATGTATGTTCGCTTTTTCTGTATGTCCGCAAAAGGATTTTTTTTCGGCGGCTTCTCGAGGCCGTCACTCATCTTTTAAATTTTTATATCACGTCGAAATCATACTATCTACGAGTTACGAACAGGCGTCGCCCGGCTATTTAATTTTCCCAACTTTGAAACGTTAAATATTTGACGCCTTTGGATCGCCGAATATTGCTTTCGTTTTTCGGGCCGGGATCAAAGTGTAGTATCTGTTCCGGCAGATACTACAAGCAAAGACCCTATGTGGGGGCAACCCCACATATAAGACCTTGGTCAATGTAGGGGCAACCCTTCATACCAATTGTCACTATCCAGCTCCCCTACTCCCCGGGGAGTTGGTCCCCATTTCCCCTTCACTCCTCACATTAAAAATCAGCCTTGTGCCTAATTTACTTGATGAGGGAGCAAATAAATACCCTGGCCCACGGCCAGTGGTCTCTAAAAAGCGATGTAATGTTTGGTCAACGTCGGCTTACTGTCGTCATATCAGATGGTTGCTTTCATTTTGAGATGAGACACTCCCCTAATAAATGGGGAGCTGTTTTTCCCCAAAGTCAGGTAAAAACAAACAAACCGGGCTATTGACCTCGTTACAAACTGTCCCGCAGAAAATGTTCACTGCTGAATAGCTATTGCTTACATCGTCGTCGTTGTCGTAACGCTCGCACAAAATGTTAACTCTACGACTTCCACTTGACGTCATTAAGTGCGGGCACCTGTCAATTCTCTTCTGAAATAAATTCAAACATCTGGTGCCATGTTTTTTCCCCATCTTTCGGGTTCGATCCTACCAACTTACCAAAACTTTTTTTACGCCCCCCCCCGGGTTTCTTTTTGATTTAAGGACCTCGTAACACTCGAACAACACCGGGTACTCCCACTAGCCTATTATATAAAGGGCAAAATGGGTGCAAGGGTTTGTGCATGTCCACAAAAGGCTTTTTTGGTGTGGTTTTCATGTCGGTTAGATTCCTAGATCATAATATCTCAGATTTGCAAATGGGTATTGTCTCTATTTTTTTTTTATTTAGTTTTAAAAAATTCCCTCATACTGAGACAATTACTATTCATTTAGATACAGCCAGAGTGCAACCTTTTTGGGGGAGCTGGTCTTCCCCCACATTAAAAACGACCTCATGTTTAATTTACTTTCATGGAGAAACAAGTAAATACCAAGACAGAAAAAGGGAAGCTTAACTGGTCCTAGGCCAGGTTTTAAAGCAACATTCATTTCTGCATATGCGTGGCGACTTCTTTGATTCTTAAGTTAATTCCCAACTCATGAATTCGCTATCCTCTTTGACCTAATGGTTAGCAAGGAAGACTAATTACCTTACGTTTTCGAGTTCGATCCCACCTCTCTCTCTATTATTTTTTTTTTCATGTTCTTTTCGTCCTTTGCTGTTCGGGATCGAGCCTGTCTGCTTACTACCACTTTTTTTTTTTTTTGCTCAACACAACACACACCTCCAAACACCGGGCACCCAAGCTAATATATATATATATATATATATATATATATATATATATAAAGTTTTGTGTCTGTATTCCAAAAATTCTGAGACCAGTTTGGTAGAGATCATTAAGCATGCACCTGGACAGGCTCACTTATATATATATATATATATATATATATATATATATATATATATATATTACATAAGGGTCACCATTTATCAAGGCCCGAAGGTCACTCGAGGATAAGGGTTATTGAGTGTACACTAGTCAATGCAATAATGTTGTAGTAATCATTAATAGTGGAAATTTGGTAAATTGGATTACCTAAGGGGACAGTTCATCAAGAATTTGTTTATGTTGGACTTGAAGACAACCAAATTGTAGTCAGTTGAAAAACAGGCAAACAGAACAGAGTTACAAGAAAGAAGCTTTGTTCATAGAATCTACGTTTTGGTTTAGGCACAGATAAAGAGTGGGGAAAATTATTGACAGTGGTTTCAGCTAAATGAGTGTTTTTCATGAAAGTTTGGCGAAGGGGGACCATAGATTGGAGCTCAGACGAGCACTTGCCATGGAAATAAAGATAAAGCAGAGACAGGCTGCAAATCTCTTTTGTGGGAAAGAGGTTGCAGGGAAGAGAAAAGGGTAACCCCACTCTAAGCTACGAAGTCTATTTTGAACTCAATGCAAGACAGGATAAGCTGCTTCTAGCAGCTGCTGCCTAGATGTAGCAACAGTACTCCATCCTTGGACATACCTGGCTTTTATATAGATAGAGAATTGCATTAGCAGTGAGATATCTAATGGAGTGGTAGAAGGATCCAACCATTTTTCCAGCGACCTTGGCAACAGATTTGATTTATGTGTTCCATTTTAGCTCAGGAATAAAGGTCAAGCCCAGAAGCTTGTCAAAACATGGAGCCTTCCCAAGACGAGAGCCATTCACTTCAATTGATGCCAGATGGGGGATCAGAGTGTTGATGGAACTTGGTTTTGGATGCATTAAAAGTAACCAGCTACCTCTTTCCCCATTGTACTATGCGTTCAAGATCAGAGGATAGAGAATCAGAGAGAACTTGGTCATTTACAGTCTTTGATGTGTTGCCATAGATGGTAGTGTCGTCAGCATAAATGTCTACAAATGATCGAAGGATGTGTTTTGGGAGATCATTAATGTAGATCAGGAAAATAGTTGGGCCCAGGATGGACCCCTGAGGGACTTCAGCATTAATACCGTGAGCTTCTAATTTCTACCCATCAACCACTACTCTTATGATCCTAGCAGAGAGAAATGATTTAATAATTGAGAAGACATTTCCAGCTATACTTGTGAAGTGGGCCATTATGCAATACCCTGTCAAAGGCCTTTGATATATCAAGAGCAATTACTTTAGAAAGAAGCCTTTGTCGAGAGATTCAGTAATCCTATAATATAATAATAATAATAATAATAATAATAATAATAATAATAATAATAATAATAATAATATATATATATATATATGTATGTATATATGTATATATGCTAGAACTGTTTCATCTTAAATGATACACAAATTATGCATAATATAAAAAATATGCGTGAATAGAACAGAGCATAATAGTTCAACAAAACCATAAAATAAATAGATTAAATATATAAATATATATATATTAATCATTAGTTGTCATATTTAAAAATAAACAAATTTTAATAAAAAAAAAGAAGATAACGACAAATGCTTTTTTGTTCTTACTTTTCAATTTTTCTATCAAAGTTAATGATTGGAGAATATTGAGTATCAAGCACGCCTCAGTAATGACAATGAAAACAATTTGTGTTTTGTGAATTCAAACTTCTACCCTAACCACCCTACTCACCAGATTTGCACCCCCTTTGACTTACATTTATTTTCAAACATGATGAAAGATCTGGCAGGATGAAGAAGTTACGGAAGCTGTGCATGGATAGTTATAGATTCAGAGTTATAAAGTAAAACGTGAAACCTTTGAATTGGCTCCCATTGTTTGGAAATTTTTTTAAATAAACTCGTAATGCCAGTTTTAAGATGAACTTTTATGTGCCTCAAATATTCTAAACTCTATTTGACCACAAATTATGGTTCACCCTGTATTCTGCAATAAAATAATTCCTAAAACAGGTATATTGAAATATATCATGAAATACAATCTTTAGATAGCTCAAGGGAGATCTTCAATTATGCACAGCCCTCATTGCCGACTTTGTTTATCACATTATATTGGCTTGGACAACAACCCCAACCTGACTCCGGATGCGCCAGATCGTCTCCTTGAAAGCTACCAGCAGGTGTGTATGTCGATATTGTAAAAAAACATCGTGTTCTGATAATCTCTGGTCTTTCTTTTTAATGACATGTCAGCAGGCTTCAGTCCATAATCAAATTTTCGTAGTAAAAAAAGAAGATAACGGTCAACTCTTTTGTTATCTATTCTTTCTTTTCAATATTTCTGTCAAAGTAGGTTAGAGTTGCTCTTAAATATGAAAA
>NC_136504.1:101912318-101929818 GCF_053919585.1 Euprymna scolopes | reverse complement strand
TACTCCCACAAAACTTCCTCCTTTGGAAGAAGCCAGTTAAATCTGAATAGGGTTAGTACTGACACATATATTGATACAGAAAGTATGGCGCCATTTTTAATTTTCCAATACATCGGTAAACAGCTGAATAAAGATGTTACATTAAATAAAAACACTACAAGATTATCCGGTTAGGTAGAAAAATAACTAATCTTGCCTTTGATAACATTTATTTGTTATACATTTGTTTTTTGATAACTTTTTCGAATCTATGTGTATAGTAAAACAAACCGGAAAATATATTAAAAACAAAATCCAATAAAGAATATAAGGTTCTACTAAATTGAACACGTAATTTGTGACCATCACCGAGAAAAATCTTGATAACAGGACTTATCAGGCAGAAGGAAAAATACGAACTACTTCGTCTACAGATCTAGGCAGTAGTGATCTATAGACAAAGTAGTTCGTATTTTCCCCTCTACCTGATAAGTCCTCCCACTCTCCCAGTCAAGACCTGGGAAATATATAACCATTACAACTTTATTGACATGACACCCTTATTAATTGGATTAAACGCTCATACCATTACACTTCACTATTCGAAAATAATGATTTCTCCCCAGTAACATTCCGTCTATTCTCATTGGCTGCCACCTTGAAATTCTGTTATTCCGGATCATAAAAAAACTAACTCATCAGCCCTTAACCAAGATGGAGATTCAATCGTCACACATTTATATAAAGCATTTATAATTTAGTTTAAAGCTGCGGCAATTATATTTTCTTTTCTTTTTTCTTTTTTCTTTTTACCAGTACATGTTATGGTATCGTTTGTAAAACATTTATCTTCTGCATTAAAAAAATAAACAAACTAAAACTTTAATAATTTTATTTAATAAGAACATATCGTTGACTCGATTGTCAAAGCTTATGAGATGAAAAATATGGACGAATCTCTGCCGTACGTCTAGAAAATTGATCCCTTCCCATCTAAATTACACGATTTAGACTTTATTCATGTTTATCTCACATATTAAAGACTTACCTTTCAGATTAAAAAATTGTTCATGACTTTTATCGTCGGGGATCACTTTTCAATTATAACGTTCTACTAAATTGAACACGTACTTTGTGACCGTCACCGTCATCAAGATTTTTCTCGGTGATGGTCAGAAATACGCGTTCAATTTAGTAGAACGTTATAATTGAAAACTGATCCCCGACAAAAAAAGTCATGCAATTTTTTTTTTTCCATTTATATAATTATTTTTTCTTAAACTTAAGTTTGTAATCAATGAGTTTGACGTTAAACATTAAAAAAATTGTAAATTGTGGAATTTAGAGGGGGTGGGGGCAATTACATAAACGTCCGCCGAATCTCTTACTAAAAATGTTTTCGTTTCTTTTTTGTGGAGGGGGGGGGTAATTATTTAAAATGTATTATAACGTGTTTCATTATTTTCGTTATTGAAAACAATGAATTTAGCGAGGGTCGCAAAAAATCGTTCCTTTCGGCAACCACGCATGCGCGTCTAGCAGTAGTGGTTAAAATAGAATAAAATAAGACATTATTTCTATGACGTTTACGTAGAGCATTGGATAACGGATCCATATCATAACCTGGGGGTGTAACGTTCGCGCCCATTCAACGGATAGTTTTTGTTGTTGTTGTTGAAAGTTTTAACATTTAAACAGTGTTATTTTTAGGATTATTTTACGTTCGCTTCTTTTTCCCCCGTTTTTATCACTTTTTTAAAAAAAAATTTCCAAGCTCCTTTTTTTGCGATAAATACATTATAACTTTTTGTGTTAATTTCTCCATTTTCTTAGTTTTTTTCTATTATCGATTTCCAACAGTTTTATTTTTTTCCCCCAGTTTATTTGTTTCGTATTCCTTTTTATTTGTTTTTTATCAAAATGAAACGAAAAACCTTCATTTTTTTCGGGGTGTTTTCTTTTTTGTATGTTTTGGGTTTTTTTTTAATTTTTTATTCTGGTTTTATTTTTTTTCTTACAGTGATACGTGACATAATTGAAACTAAGTATTGCAGTAATTAATTAAAAAAAAAAGTATAAATGATAAATACACGGAGGAAATTTCGTTTCATTTCCTTAGGATAGGATTCAGAAAAATAATCGTTTTTTTGTTTTTTTTTCTTTTAATGTCTTTTCTAGAAAGTTTTTAATTCTAATAATTTATACATCTATAAAAGTGAGAATGTGTGTGTGAGAACACTTCTCAGCCTATATACTCAACGAATTTTTAATCTACAGACTTGAAATTTGGTATATAGGTAATTCAGATATCTGGAAAACTTTTTAATAGATTTTAATCCGGGAAAAGGGGCTACTAAGGGGTCGAAATTGAAAAATTGATACATGGGAGTCATCGGATTTGTCTCTGTTTGCTAACTGTTTCATGATTGCGCATGTGCGAATGGTTCACATTATAGATTCCTTATGTCAAATATAAGTCAGTTTGAAAACACTTTTTGAAGGCGTGTCAAGCTGGCTGAATAGTTATCGCACTTGACTCACTGTCTTTAGGTTTTCATTTCGATCGCAGCTCAAGTATTTTTCTTTTTACTTACAAGGAGTGAACTGTTTAGAAAAAAAACGTAATACTCGCATGTATGTGTCTCAGTTTCTGTATGAATTTAAATATTTAAATAAATAGTTTTTGTGCAAGATGTGTAAGATAATGGAGATGGATGAAGACTCAGATGTGGAGAAAGTATATTCGGATGGTGAAGCTGCTGAGGTTGTTCAGAGGTTTTCTTACATTGGTGGAACAGATGCTAGTGTGATTGTAAGAGTTAAAAGTGGATGAAGTAAGTTCAGAGAACTTCTGACATTACTAACTAGCAGAGCGTTACCAAATGTCTATCCAAGTGGTTGTGGATGAGCAGAAATCCGAAATTCACATTATTAACACTGGGATGCCGCAGGGATCCATCCTGGGCCCAACTCTCTTCTTGATCTTCATAAACGACCTCCCAAATCACATTCTCCGTCCATTTGTCGACATCTATGACAAACGATACTAGCATCTACGGCAACACTTCAAAGGCCGATAAAGACCAGGATATTGCAGATTCTCTCTCTTTCAACCTGAAACATGTGGTACAATGGGGTAAAAAATGGCTAGTTGCCTGTAATGCATCCAGAACCAAACTGTTATCTTTTCACCACCAATGCTCAGATGCCTAGATAAAACACTCAGCTTTGACAAACTTTTGGAACTAACCTTTACTCTTGACTTGAAATGAAAAACCTACGTCAGATCCGTTACCAAAATCGCTGGAAAGATGGGATTGTTCTAACATTCCAGAAAATATAACATTCCCGACGCAGTTATCTACCTGTGCAAGAGTCAAATACAGCCTAAGAAGAATTACTGTTGCCAAATGTGGGGGGAGCTCCTAAAAGCACCCTTTCTCTGCCTTGACAGGGTATAGAACCATCTTCGCTATCTAGTGGACGATGACCTTTTTTGCCTCTCTACTTCCTTTTTCTCACAGAAGAGACATTAACATCTCTATTTCTGTTCTATGAATATTTATAGTAAGTGTTCAAATCAAGCTCCAATCTATGGTCTCTCTCCATAAAACATTCACAGCAAATACTCGTCTAGCTGAAATAACCGCCAACACTTTTCCCCACTCCCTTCTCTGTGCCTAAAACTAAACAAAAATTCTATGAGCAGAATTTCTTTCCTAGAACTGTCCGTATGTGGAATGCAATAGCGTTTGTCTGCTTTCCGGCCGACTATAACATGGTGGTCTTCAAGTCTAATGGAAATAAATTCCTATTGAGTCGTACATTTAAATAATCTAGCCTTACCCAAGTTTAACCGTGACTGACCTTGTCTCACCACCTACCTAACACTTAACCCTTATCCTTGAGTGGCTTTCAGGCCTTGATAAGTGGTGAGCCTATAAGTAAAAAGAAAAAAAAAACACTGTCAACAAAAGGAAGTGTCTATCAGGGATGTGTATGTCGTGTAATTTATGGAAGTAAAATCTGACCAGTGAGGGTTGAGGACATGCGTTGCATGGAGGAAAATATGAGCACGATGGATGTGTAACGTGATGAACTCAGAGGAAGATGAAATCTGGACAATATATGAAGATGCATGCAGAAGTATAGACTTCGATGGTCAGGGTCATGTTGAAAGAATGGATGAAATGTAGAACAGTTTGTTTTTTTTATGGAAATCGCTCCAGACAAGGCATAAAACCACTTGATGTAAGGAGCTAAAACATACTACTTCAAGATCAAAAACTAGCCAAGAAAGTGTTACAGGATGGATTTAGATCTAGAAAGCAGCAATTCTTTCTCCTATGTCAGAAACATCGCTCATGGAATATATATATATATATATTTTTTTTTTTACATAAGAGTCACCGATTATCAAGGCCCAGAAGCCACTCGGGGATAAGGATTAAAGAGTGTACAGTAGTTAATGGGACAATATCATCGGAATCGTTAGTAGTGGAAATTTGGTAAATTGGATTACTTAAGGAGAACGGCTCATCAAGAACTTGTTTACATTGGACTTGAAGACGACCATATTATAAGCAGCTGGAAAGCAGGCAAATGTAAGACAGTTCCACAAGTGTGCAGTTCAAAGAAAGAAACTTTGTTCATGGAATCTACGTTTTAGGTTTAGGTACGGATAAAGAGTGGGGGAAATTATTGATAGTGTTTTCAGCTAGACGAGTGTTTCTCATGAATTTTAGGCGAGGGGGGGGCCATAGATTGGAGCTCAGACGAGCACTTGTCATGAAAACTAAAGGACAAAATAAGGGAAGCGAGAGTTACAAGACTGCTGAAAGTAAAACCAAAGTATGAGGTTTTGTTCACAGGGGAAAAAGCAAGGAAAGCCTGAGAGGAAGTGATAAAAATTGATCCAAGAAAAAGAGGGATAAATAAAGACATTTTTTTTATTATTATTCAATCTTCACCCCAAACAAGGCAGGGGCCACTTTGAAGTAGGGGGCTACTATCGGGGACATAATTTGTGGGGGCATTATGAAGGGAGATGAGTAGAATGATGTTTGTTCACATTACACTTGAACTTCTGCATATCAGTACAGTTGGAAAATCAGTATCCCGGAAGGGAGTTCCAAAGACTTGCAGTTCTGAGGAAGAAACTATTGGAGTCAAAGTCTTTCTGACACCTAGGGATCTCTACTGTGAGACTTAGTTGCTTGTCAGGTTTGTCGGGGGTAGTCACGTCGAGGAGGTACAAGTGCTTGCAGTTCGTCAGAGCAGCCACCATTAAAGTATTTGTAGAACAGGCAGAGGGATGCAACATTTCGTCCATGGGACAGAGGCTGAAGTTTAGATGACAGTTCAGGACCTATCAGGTTGGCGACTCTCTTTTGAACCCTGTCCAGGAGTGAGAGACAAGCAGCAGATGCACCAGCCCAAATGTGACAGCAATACTCCATACATGTGCGAATGGTGGCCTTATAGAGGTACAGGATACTTTCAGGCGTAAGTAATTTTCTGGCACAGTAGAGAAAGCCCACCTACTTTGCAGCAGCCTTGGCAATGCTCTCAATGTATATATTCCAGTTCATGTTCCCTGTAAACGTTCGTCCGAAGAGTTTAAAGGAAGTACTTTCAGGCAGTGTATTCTTAGCCATCGCTATTGGTGGTAGAAAAGGTTTCTTGTAGTTATTGAAGGAAACAAGCTTAGTCTTGGCAGCATTGAATGTGACCATCCGTTTTTGTCCCCATTCCACTACAGATTGGAGGTCATCCTCTAGTGATTCTGCCATTTCTTTAGATATGTGTTCATTTGTTTTCCCCTCATGCCTGTTATAGAGGGTGGTGTCATCGGCAAATATACCCATCTCCGAAACAATTTTATCAGGGAGGTCATTTATGAATATCAGGAAAATAAAGGTCCAGGGATAGACCCCTGCGGTACTCCCGCATTTATCTCATATTGTTTAGATGTACAACTTGGATTTTTCTCTTACTTAAGAAGGATTTAATTACATTATGTATTCTTCCAGTGATACCATATGATCTAATTTTCCTTAGAAGACCATCGTGCCATACCCTGTCAAAAGCGTTAGATATATCAAGGGCTACCGCTCTATCCTCCCCTATTTTGTCCACTGAATGGTATATACATTCAGAGACGACAGTTAAGATATCTGCTGTTAAACTGGCTTGCCTGAATCTATATTGTTTGTTGGTCAGGAGTTTAGCAGCTGTTAGGTGTTGGACTAGGGCTTGATTAACTAAGGACTCAAATATTTTGGCAAAAAGCGGGAGGAGGCTAATGGGGCGATAATTTAGTGGGTCAGTTCTTTCACCAGAATTCTTGAAGACTGGTACCACAGAAGCGGTTTTCCAGCAGTCAGGAGAGCAAGATTCGTTAAGGCATTTATTGTAAAGTTTGGAGAGAACTGGAGCAACCTCAGCAGAGCATTTTTTTATTAGCACAGCTGGGATGAGATCTGGTCCACATGCTTTTGAGGTGTCTAGGTTTTTTATGATACCATGCACCTGAGAAGGGGTGATTTTCAAATCGTCTAGTGTGGCGTCTGTCCGCAAAGGAAAGTCGGGTAGGGAGTGGTGTGCCGGGTCCAATGTGCAGTTTGAGGCAAACCGACTGGCAAGCAGATTAGCCTTGTCGGTTGCCGTGCAAGCAACCTCATGATTGTTTGATAGTGGGGGAATTGTTGACTGCCTATTACTACACTGTTGTAGATTTTCCAAAAATCCCGGGTTCCTAATTTCTGTGCTTCAATGCGTTTCCTGGTGGTTTCAGTGTAATCTGTCTTAGCTGTCACTATTACTCACTTGCAATTATTTCTAACTTCTGTCCGTTTTAACTGGACTTATGTTGGTTGAATCTGCGGAACGCATGCTGCCTTTGAGCAATAGCAGCTGCACAAGCTGAGGTAAACCATTGAGGAGAGTGAAGTGTGCTATAGAATTTCCGTGTGGGAACATGTGCCTCAATTGCAGTTTTGAACCATTCAGTGGTCTCATTTGCACACTGTTCAGCTGGGAGATAAAAGATATTTTGCTATGGGGCATCTCTGATGAGTTCCCTGATGGCTTCCCAGTCGGCCTTTTTGTAATACCTCATTGTTTTGAGTAGCGGGTCTCCAGTTTTAGGGCGAGAATTTAGGGTGATTTCTACCATTATCACAGCGTGATCAGCATTCCCGAGTGGACTGTGGGCATTTGTTGTACAATCATTGGGAACTGTTTTCAGAAATAGATCTAGAAGTGAGGCATGTTGGTCTTGCTGGTCTGGGAAACGTGTCGGGAATGTAACCGTCTGGGATAGGGAATGGGATGTAGAGAAGACAAAGATAGGTAAATTTGGAAAAGATTAACAATGAAAGCATATGAAGTAGATGTTAAACCGAATGCTGCTGCTGCTGTTGTTGTTGTTGTTGTTGTCGTCGTCGTTGTCGTCGGCGGCGGCGGCGGTGGCGGCGGCGGCGGCGGCGGCGGCGGCGACGACGACAGCATTCATTTTCCCGATATTTTTCTGTTAAGAATTCTTTTTAGAAAAATATCTGGTACTCACGGGAGGGACCATATGAAGGTTGCCAACATTCCTAAGTGAAAGTGTTTTTGTAGAACCATCTGGATTCAAACATGGCGCATTCAAGTTGTCGAATGAAGCTGATGATGACGAAGACGATGATGATGATGATGATGATTACGCGGATGACGATGATGCTAATCATGTGGTATCCTGAAGAGGTCATGTTCTTTAGTAATAATGAACTTTGAAATACGTGTTCTTTATATTCAGACCTTGATGATGATTATTCTTGTATGAGACATGACAGTCAGCCATGCTAACTCTTTTCGCAGACAAATAATCCGGCATTATATCTCTTTTACAATCAATCAATCTTTTCTATCCGTAATTCGCTTTACGAAAATTCGCTTTGTGTAAAGAAGGATCAATTGTGTACGAAAGATCAAATCTTGAGCATTGAGACCGGGCCAACATCTCAGATAAATCATCGCCTTCATTAACCGATTTCTCATTGCTGTTCTTTCATTTGTGTGGAAAAAAAAAAAATCTCGAAAACTCAAAGTTGACCTTTACTTTCGAAGATAAATGTTTTCTTGTAAAAGATGATCAACTTTGAGCGTTCCATAAATTACCAAAACCTTTTTTTTTTTTTTTCAAATATGATGTTCATTAACTTTCAAGGGAGGTAATTTAAACGAAAGCTATTTTAGTTTTTAAAATAAAAATCAGTATTATATCTCTCGTAGTTTGTGTATCTGTTTGTTTGTCTGTCTGTCCGTTTCACGTTTTCTTGGAAACTAGTAAGCTGATATCGTCGAAATTTGATTTTTGTTATGATAAGATGCAGCGAACTAAGTATTATGGTGTCTGTTCGATGCATAGTTAGGATCTATATATTAATACGATAGCGCGTGTGTTATTTTCTGTGTCACGCTTACATCCGGGCCGTTTAATTGTAATGTACTTCCATTTCTTGTCACAAATAATTTTACCAAGAATTCTTCATAAGTTTTGGTTTCGGTTTTGATTATGGCTGAAGGAATTCAAGTTATATATACATACATATATTTTTTCACAAGTTTTTATTTCGGTTTCGATTCAAGCTAATGCACTCAAGTCATATGGATATATAGTTTTATTTTTGAAATCGCAACTTTATGATATATAAAAAGAAATCGATTGAACATTAACTCTATAATAATATATACGAAATCTGCAATAATTAAAATATAATATTGAAGCATACTTTACGACCGGGCTTTGCCAGGCGTTCGTGCTAGCTTAGTGAAATACTTTTGCAGTTTTAACAAAAGAGCTACAATAATATCAGAGTGTCTCCATTTACACTGAACATCTACAGAATGCCAACATCAATATATTACATATGAATGAGTCCCCTGTGGAATTTCCACAGGTCCTGCTAGTTAATAAGAATTATGACTTCGCCGTTCTGTCACAAGAGACAATGGACACCCCTGTAAGGGTAACTGCGCATGTAATTGTGAGGCAAGGATTGCGCAATCGCCAACCACATCTCTCCTAAATCGGCACGGCTTGAATCCAGTGGTACAGAGAGGTCCAAGGCTGACTGGAAACGATGCAAAGATTAGTAGAGAACATATACAATACCTGAAATTACTGAATTGTCACCCATTTTACTATGGTCAGGATCAATGTTGCTTAACTTTGTTGATTTAACGGGAACCGGTTTGTCAATATGATTATATTGTATATATTAATTAATAAGAATTAGTCACCACAATACCGCATTTACTCTCACATTTTCTTGGAAACTACTGGTCCGATCTGGTTGAAATTTTGTATAGACTTTTGTAAAGATAAGGTGCAGCGAACTAGGTTGGGGTTCGCCACCATTGGTGCCGGTCAACTTCTTCGTAAATTTGAATCAGACCACCCTCCTCCACCCCCATCTTCTCAGCCAGTCTTAATGAAATGTGGCATGATAGTGGTCCCCAACATAGCCCAAAATTTATCGGACTGTATCTCTTAACTTTGCCCTTCCAAAAGCACGCTGCCAAAAACAATGTAACGCATCATTAAGGGTCCTTTTTTCTTGAGATGCATATAATTCTTGTGAAAAATTTAAGATAATATTTTTCATTTTCAGATACGCACTAAAGATGCCATCCAAACGAAAAAGAAATGACACCGAGGAAGAAAGATTAGAAGCTGTTAGACAAAGAGTTGCTGTAATTTGCACCAATGGAAACGCTTCACGTGGAAAAAGATGCCTGGAGCTCAACAGAATTCGTTAAAGAGAAAGGAGAGCGAGGTTAAAAAATTGGGAAAAATGTCAACGTAATTATGCCGTATATACAATATATATATATATATATATATATATATATATATATATATATATATATAGCTGAAACAATAATGTAACTTAACAGAAAGATACGGTAATAAAAAATAAAACGCATATTTGCTCTACAACAGTATTGAGCACTTTCTTCAGTTTTTATTAATTACAATTTCTACAATATATATATATATATATATATATATATATATATATATATATAAAACCATTATATATACAAATGTAAATAAATATTGTATATATACAGGGTGACCCCAAAAAACGGGACCTAAATCTAGTTAGGCCCCATTTTTAGTGTTTTATCCGAATGAAATGAGACTGCTCATAACTAGTTTATTATATTTAAAACATCACATCAAAACACTAGGGTTTTTGAACTTTTTTTTCTCCATTCTACAGCATATGTTCTAGATGGCCTCCATTTAGCTTTCGTTTTGTTTTTTTGGGGTCACCCTGTATAAGTAAAACGCAATAGGGGTGCGAATTTGAGTCTGTGTTTAGATATAGGAATGAATGGAATATAATTATCCACTGACATGTGTTTCGTCATCTACGACTCATCAGAGTGGCTGAATCTAGCGAGATTCGAAATCGGGACCCGGATTTCGAATCTTGCTAGATTCAGCCACTCTGATGAGTTGTAGACGACGAAACACGTGTCAGTGCATAATTATATTTAAAAAAATTATATATATATATATATATATATATATATATATATATATATATATATATATATATAATGGTTATGTTTAAAAAGAAACGAATTTTCACAGTAAAAAAGAAAGATAACGGCTAGGCCAATCTTTTTATCTATTCTTTCTTTTCAATATTTCTGTCAAAGTAGGTTAGAGTTGCTCTTAAATACGAAAACAGATAAAAATCTACTTCAATTCTATTTTACAAACCTGTTTTCAAGAAAGATAAGTTTATATCGCATTGATTCATTATTCAATTGGCATATGTTGCATAAAGCATAGGCTTTTTAGCTCTATTCAATATCTACAAGAAAATGTAATATATATATATATATATATATATATATATATATATATTTCTGTAGAAATATATTTTTTTATAATATATATCAATCCTTATTTAAGAAGCTCAATGTAATTACAGAGCAATATAGAGAATAAATGACAAAAAGTTATATTCCAAAATTCGTGATGTTGACCATCTTATAATTTACTAGTATTTCAGCCCGGCGTTGCCCGTGTATTTGGATGTGTATGTTGAGCAAAAAAAAAAAAAGTGGTAGTAGGAAGGCAGGCTCGAACCCATACCGCGAAGGATGAAAAGAACAGGAACAAAATCTGACCTCTTTACGGTTACGACCACCGCCAAACCTGAAGTGACTTATGTTTAAATTAAGGCTAGACAATCGAAAGGAGAGGATATCTTTAAAAATATCGGCGAAAAAAGCGACCCCGCCCCTGTAGAAAAGTTCCTAGTCGAAGGTGAAGATATCAATGTTTTTAGCCAATTTTTCGATATTTATTGTAGGAAAGGCCGAGCTTTAAAACGATACTGATCTTGGTAAAATCCATCGCCTCTGTCAAAAGTTTTAGGCAGACATACATACATACATACATACATACATTTATATATTGGTAACTAAAGATTTTCGACCCAAACCAATGAAAAAGCTTTCCCTATCTCTGAATACCCTTTATGTAAAATTAAAAATGTTTAGACCAGAAATTGTCTGAGTAATTTGACCCCAGAGGTCAACATTTTTTAAAATTTGACCCCTATTATGACCTCTTAAAATTTATTGCTTTTGGCTCAAATCAAGTTATTAAGTTAGATTCATGTCCAAGGACCCTATATAAAAAATCTCAAGTGTTTAGACCCAAAATTGGCGGGGGAGTTGGATAGAGTTTTCAAAAGTCAAATCGTTGAACTTTGACCCCTTAACAGCTACATTTCTGGTCGAAAACGGATTACAAAGATTTTCCCAAATCTCAGTATCCTGTATATCAAATTTCGAGTCTGTAGACTGAAAATTGACAGAGTTATTGCGTTGGAAAATGTACACACACAGACACACAGACACAGACACACACACACACACACACACACACACACACACACACACACGTTCACTTTTATATATATACTAGATTTTCCTGACCTTCCAAACTTGTGTCACACTTTACTGCAATCGGAAGAAAAGTAAACCTACTTTAATTTTATATTGCTTGTAGTTTACTTGTTACTTCCGGTTGTATGAAGACTCCATTTTTTTTTCTGGTCCTGGATATGACCTTAAACTATATCCGATCGTGAGGTCCCAGTTTGCGGCCTTTGGGGAGTGTGCAACCACCCTTTAATTGCCGTTGCTCTCAGGTCCACTCTGACCCGGAGTAGTAATATCTGTTAGGGTCCCAACTATGGGTTAAATAGAAACCCGACTTGAATATATATATATATATATATATATATATATATATATATATATATATATATATATATATATATATATATATATTCTATTAAAAAGTGTTCTTCGAAATCACTGAATTCGGCATTAAATAACCTGAAAAGGTTGATATGGCGTAAAACAAAAACAACCAACCATTTTGTTCTAATAATTTTTCGGTATATCTACACATTTCAAGCGAGCTTTTCTTAAAATGGCACGCGTAATATTAAAGAGATTTCAACTCTAAATCGTCCAGCATTTACTAAATTTTACAAAACCAACAACATAAAACATGTTTATGCTTTCTTCAAGATCAGCACCTCTGTGTTGACAGCGTTTATCAAAAGACGTTCTGCGATCCTGTCGACTGAACGTTCAAAAAAAAAAAAAAACTTTAAAAATCACACCCACGTTTTTTTATACTTTCTCCTTTTTTTTTTACATAGGCATCACCACATTATCAAGGCCAAGAGGCCACTCAAGGATAAGGGTTAAAGAGTGGACAGTAGAAATTGGACAATATAGTAATCATTAGTAATGAAAATTTGGTAAATTTGATAACTTATATGGAACGGCTCATCAAGAACTTATTTACTTTAGACTTGAACACAACCATATTGTAGTCAGCCGGAAAGCAAAAAAAAAAAAAACGGAAGACAATTTCACAGGTGTGCAGTTCTAAGAAAGAAGCTTTGTTCATGGAATCTACGTTTAGGTTTAGGCACAGATAAAGAGTAGGGGGAATTATTGATAGTGTTTACAGCTAGACGACTGTTTCTTGTGAAAGTTAGGCGAAGGGGCACCATAGATTGAAGCTCAGTCGAACACTTTCCATGAAAATAACGATACATCAGAGACAAACTTGCAACATCTCCTCTGTGAGATAGAGGTTGCAGGGAAGAGAAAAGGACATCTCCTACGAGGCTACGAAGTCTATTTTGAACTCTATCAAGGCAGGACAAGTCCTTTCTAGCAGCTCCTGCCCAGATGTGGCAACAGTATTCCATCCATTGATTTTAAAAATGTAATACATCGTTTCATAAAAATATCTATATAAGTAAAAAAACCGAAGTAGATGTATATGTGTGTCTGTATGTTTATGTGTAAATATTTATTCGACAAACCCTTAAACGATTGGTCACATAAACGTGAAATTAACAGGAAATAGTAATCATAGACCAAAGATGGTTAAAAACGAGTTAAATTTTTGTTTGGATTGGTTCATAGTGCGTACAGTAATATGCCGGCAAGTTGAAATGAAAACTCTTAATTTCAATTTGCCGACATATTGTTTTTCTTTCTGCGCATGTCTAAATTAAATTCATTTATTCAAGTCGTTTAATATCATTTCTCTCGGATCTATCTCTCGACAGCTACATCGGCAAGAGATTCGTTCGGAACGCTTAATGTTTTGGTTTCGATTCTAGCTGATGGCACCTAAATTTTTTTTCTTTTCTTTTAAATGTTTGAAATTACCACTTAATGAAAAATATAATGATCAATAGAGAATTCGGTCTTTACAGATAAATACGAAATTTGCATGAATTGAAATATATTTAAGCGGTTTTACGACCGACAAAGCCGCCCTCGTTTTTTTTTTTTTTTATTATAAAAGTGCAGGTGAGCACTATTTTTATTTATTTATTAATTTTTTTTATTGTTTCCTTTCGTACAGCCGATAGGACAGCAGAAAGCTTTTTGAAAGTCTTTGTCAACACAGGCCTGCTGATCTTGAAGAAAGCCAATATTTATCTCCTATACACGAGTAAATTATGATCGCAGTCGCTTCTGGCCACTAAACTGCGGTTTAACCTCTAGGTATTTGTTTAGACACATGAGTCGCATTTTCTTGTCCGTCAGAGATCGAGGGACACACCCGCATTCACGGACCCTATGATGCATACCCAGCCACAAAAACACATGCGAGAATACACATCCACCGTCGCTGTCTCTATAGACTAAAACTTTCTGTAAATTATATATATATATGTGTGTGTGTGTGTGTGTGTGTGTGTGTGTGTGTGTGTGTGTGTGTGTGTGTAAATCAAATAACTGTTGACAGTTCTATATATATCATATTATATTATATTATGTTAGCAAAAGTACCCGTCGTTGACTGGGTTCAAAAACAGCCTACAGAAAATGGACTGTGATTTATGAAAGTATGATAGGTTATGAAAGGGAAGGGTTGTAAAGAGATAGCTTCGAATTTGGGGGTATCAAAACTAAAGCAAAATATGATGAAAGTAAAAATAAAATAGATAAACCCCATACCTGTTCACACTGAAACACTTATCACAATATTCTGTGGATCTATATTTAAAAAAATCTTGTTAAACTTTGTGACATATTTCCATTCTATGGAGGTCAGGTGCGAACGAACACCCCATAATTTTATTATACCATATTTCTTCAAACTGAAACATAATTATCAAAGTATACTTACGCAGACAAATATGAAAAGTCTTTATTAAAGTTTGTGCCTATTTCCATTCTATGAAGGCCAGGCGCGAACGCAGACCCCACAATTTTATTATACCATCCCTATTTAAGTTAAAACATACTTATCAAAGTATTATTATGAACATCTATATCAAAAACACTTGTAAACATTTTTTTTATTTAAAATTTTTTTTTCATACTTTGTGGACCAGGCGCATACGCAGACCCCACAATTTTAATGAATCATCATTATGCCAGATCAAAGATACCCATTCCTGTGTCTTGATACATCTTCTTTCGTTATATGTGATCAGTTTTCTATAATAGTTAACCATATAGGAGCCTATTCGTGACCAGACACACACACACACAGACGTTCAGCTTTATGTTATAGATTATATTATACTAGCAATGGGTGCCCGGCGTTGCCCGGGTGTTTGGAAGTGTATGCTGAGCAAAAAAAAAAAAATTCAATTTTTTTAACTTTGACCCCTATTATGACCCCTTAACATTTATTGTTTTTAGCTCAAATCAAGTTATTAAGTTAGATCCATGTCCAAGGACCCTATATCTAAAATTTCAAGTGTTTAGACCGAAAATTGTCGGAGGACTTTGGTAGAGTTCTCAAAGGTCAAATCTTTGAACTTTGACCTCTTACTCGCCAAATTTCTGGCCGAAAACCGATCCCACCGATTTTCCACAAATCTCAGTACCCTGTATATCAAATTTCGAGTCTGTAGACTTAAAATTGACAGAGTTATTGCATAGGGAAATGTACACACCCAAATACCCAGATACACACAGACAGACAGACACTTTCACATTTATAGATACACTAGCATGGGTGCCCGGCGTTGCCACGGTATTTGAAGATGTATATTGAGCAAAAAAAAAAAAAATGGTCAACTTTGTTAACTTTGACCCCTATTATGACCCCTTAACATTTATTGTTTTGAGCTCAAATCAAGTTATTAAGTTAGATCCATGTCCAAGGAACCTATATAAAAAATCTCAAGTGTTTAGACCCAAAATTGGCGAAGGAGTTTGGTAGAGTTCTCAAAGGTCAAATCGTTGAACTTTGACCACGTAATCGCCAAATCTCTGGCCGAGAACCGATCACATCGATTTTCCCAAATCTCAGTACCCTGTATATCAAATTTCGAGTCTGTAGACTTAAAATTGACAGAGTTATTGCGTAGGAAAATGTACATACACAGACACACAGATACACAGATACATAGACAGACAGACACTTTCATTTTCATAGATATATAGATAGATAGACTAGCATGGGTACCCGGCGTTTCCCGGGTATTTGGAGGGGTATTTTGAGCAAAAAAAGAAGTGGTCAATGTTTTTAACTTTGACCCCTATTATGACCACTTAAAATTTTCTGTTTTGGGCTTAAATCAAGTTATTAAATTAGATCCATGTCCAAGGAACCTATATCTAAAATTTCAAGTGTTTAGACCCAAAATTGTCGGAGGAGTTTGGTAGAGTTCTCAAAGGTCAAATCGTTGAACTTTGACCACTTAATCGCCAAATTTCTGGCCGAAAATCAATCACATCGATTTTCCCAAATCTCAGTACCCTGTATGTCAAATTTCGAGTCTGTAGACTGAAAATTGACAGAGTTATTGCGTAGGGAAATGTACAGACACAACACAGAGATACACAGATACACAGACAGACTGAGACTTTCACTTTTATAGATATATAGATAGATAGATTCCTTTAATTCAGTTGACTTATACAATTTTAGAATTGTATAAGTCAACTGAATTAAAGGAATAAATTATAAGATGGTCAACATCACGAATTTTGGAATTCATCTTTTTGTCATTTATTTTTTATTTTTTTATTTTTTATTACATTTTCACCCAAAACAAGGCACATTGCCACTTTGGTGTAGACGGCTACTATCAGGGGAAACATCTACTGGGGTACTATGTAGGGATTAGGGCAGCGAGATGTTGGTTCACGTTGCACTTGAACTTATGCATGTCAGTACAGTTGGGGAAGCAGTGACCTGGAATGGAATTCCAAAGTCTAGCAGTTCTGGGGAAGAAACTACTGGAGTAGAAAGATCTTTTACATCTAGGGATCTCTACAGTGTGGGGGTGGGATTTTGCAGCTTGTCGGGTCTGTCGAGGGTGTTTACGTCGTGGGGGCACAAGTGCTTGCAGTTCTTCAGAACATTCACCATTATAATACTTGTAGAACAGGCAGAGGGATGCAACGTTTCGACGATGGCTGAAGTTTAGATGCCAGTTTAGGGCCTATCAGATTTGCGACTCTCTTTTGAACCCTGTCAAGGAGCGAGAGACTAGTAGCCGATGCACCGGCCCAAATATGACAGCAATACTCCATACATGGGCGAATAGTGGCCTTATAGAGGTACAGGATACTTTCGGGTGTTAGAAGTTTTCTAGCACGGTAGAGAGAGCCCACCTTCCTTGCAGCGGCCCTGGCAATGCCCTCGATGTAATTGTTCCAACTCATGTTTCCTGTGAACGTTAGGCCAAGGAGCTTGAGAGACGTATTCTCAGATAAAGAGTCGTTGGCCATTGCTATAGGTGGCAGAGAAGGTTTCTTGTAATTATTGAATGAAACCAGTTTTGTCTTGGTGGCATTGAACGTTACCATCCATCTCAGAGGCAATTTTGTCAGGGAGGTCATTTATGAATATCAGGAACAGCAGAGGTCCAAGGATAGATCCCTGGGGCACTCCCGCATTTATATCATATTGTTTAGATGTACGACCGTCGAGGACAAC
>NC_136504.1:101864818-101907318 GCF_053919585.1 Euprymna scolopes | reverse complement strand
TAGCGGTTGTCACTAAGTTTGTATACTTGGGTAGCACACTGAGTATGTCCGGTGCCCTGGATGATGAGGTATCGTTATGGATCAGCAGGGCAAGTGATGCCTTCGGAAAGTTGGACGGGTGTTTGTGAAGATGTCATGGTATCTTGCTGCCAACTAAGATTAAGATTTATGCCACATGCGTTCTCTCTACTCTTCTCTATGGTTGTGAAACTTGGACAACATACAGGGAGCATTTGAGACGTCTCGAGCAGTTTAACCAGATGTGCCTACGGCGAATCTTGGGTTGGCAGATGTATGTCAGTGATGTGGAGGTGCTTGAACGGATCCAATGCCTTAGCATTGAGGCTCATGTTATCAAGCATAGATTGAGATGGTGTGGACATGTGGTGAGGATGTTAGACAGTCAACTTCCAAACAACTCCTTTATGGCGAGCTCGCAGAGGGAAGACGTCTGACTCAAAAGCATAAATTGAGATTCAAGAATTGTTTAAGGTCCACATTAAAAAATGTGACATTGATGAAAGAACCTGGGAGAGTCTTGCTTTGGATCGCGGAGGGTGGAGAAAGGCCTTGCGGGGAAATGTGGGCAAGTTTGAGGTAGATCAAACCCAGTATGAGTGGTTGAAGCGCAATATCTGGAAAGGGAGGGTGAAAGGAGCCGTGGATGGGAGGGGGCGTCAAATTGTTCTGGAGTGTGAGGTGTGTGGAAGATTATGTCTGAGCAGAGCTGGGCTGATGAGCCACCAGACTACCCATTGGCGCAGTGGGCCGCAAAGCAGTCTTGAGTTGCCAGAATTAACCTGTGTCAACTGCGGGCGGACGTACAAAGCGGCAGGTGATTTGAAACAGCATTTGATCCTACATAAAAAAGAATATCAAGAACGTGCTGCTAGTGGTGCACATGTCTGTACAATGCGTGCCAAGGAATGCAAGAGTTTGGCAGGGCATAAAAGCCACATTCGTGCGGCCCATCACTGAATGTTTTTGTGTTTCTATATATCCCTTTCTTTTTTCTTTTTTTTTGTGCCATCATGTGTATATGCATGTATGTTATGTCAGGTCATGTTATATGCTACGTGTACCATGTAAACCAGTACTACCTGTGTCAGGTCATGTCATATGCTACTGGTATCATGTAAATGTAACCCAGTACTACCTGCCTCATGGTCGGGTCACTGGCAACTAAACTGGTGCCCCCACCAGACCTGTTTGGTGAGGAGGGTGGCTAGTCTCCCTGAAGGATTAAAAAGCAAGACCTTCCAAAGGGCGAATGAACCCTTTTTCGGGGTCAATGGCCAACTAGCACCATGTGTATTTGTGTGTATGTATGTGTGTGTTGGAGTGGCGAAGACTCCCGTAAGCCGTGGTGAAGGCAACCTTTCTAGGAGAAGCAAATGTCTGATTTAAAAAACCAGAAAGCGGGAGGCCAGTACCTGCATTAAGCTGGTCTGCAGTTTAACTTGTTGCTGGCTATCTTGCTCTTGCTTGTTGCTGGATCTCAACATTTTGAACCGAGAGAGAGAGACTTAGCTGTTGTACAAAGCTAAGACTCTGTAACATCATCTATGTACAGATACTCCCTCAGGTGTTTGTCTATTAAAATGGTCCTGTGGCGATGGAAATCATTTTTGGGATCATGGACTTTAAGTGTCTGAGAGAGTGGCACTCGCCTGACAAGACGTTGCAATCATCATGCATGTATGTATGTATGTATGTATGTATGTGTGTACATATTGTACAGCATAATCATGTTGACACACCAGTTCTCACCAGATAACCGAATTTAAGCAATGTTGAGCCTAGCTAGTACCAGATGGGTGATCGTTTAGGAATTCTAGGCATTGTATGTGCTCTCTGCTTATCTCGGCATTGTTTCCAGTCGTCCTGAACCTCCACTTTCCACTGGTATTTAACAATGTCGACTCCGTGGTGTGGTTGGAGATTGCGCAACTCTTGCCGCAAAAATTTCACGCTCAGGCACCCTTACATTGGGTATCCATAGTCTGTCAAGACTGAAGGAAACCTTTTTTATGTATGTGTGTATGTGTTTATGTCTGTGTGTATGTGTGTGTGTATGTGTGTATGTCTGTGTGTATGTGTGTGCTTTATATCTGACCTTCTCTGATAAATTAATATTTATATTTTTAAATAATGAAGTATCTATTAATTTTTGTGTACTGTATCCTATTCACGTGCACTAAATAACATATTGAGTTTCGATTTTTGCCTTCTTTTCTTTCTTTTTTCTTCGATAGATAAAGAATTTGTGTCCCAATTCCTTAATTCCAGAATGCTACATTATCATCTAATCATCTTTTGAGCTCTCACCATTAATTTGACAAGAAAGCAATAAGCCATGCACAAATATTTGAAACAGCCAATGGCATCAGAGATGTATTATATTAATAATGTTGTTTAAAATGAAAACGTCATTCAGTGTTTCTATAAGGATTCTTTTTCTTTCTTTTTTCTTCTTTTTTTCTTTTTTCTTCTTTTTTCTTCTTTTTTCTTTTTCTTTTTCTTTTCTTTTTTTGTCTTTTTTGCTTTGAGTCTTTGTAGCACCATTGTGCAAAATGATACACACGCGCGTGCGCATATATATACATATATATATATATATATATATATATATATATATATATATATATATATATATATATATATACTAGCAAAAGTACCCGTCGTTGACTAGGTTCAAAAACAGCCTACAGAAAATGGACTCTGATTTATGAAAGTACTTGCGGGGGGGGGGGTACCCGGCGTTGCCCGGGTGCTTTTGGGTGTGTGTGGTCGGGCGGGGGTGGGGGGGTGTTAATGAAAACCTATGAATAAGCAAAGTAAAAAAAAAAAAACAGAAAAACGAACGTTAAAAAAATCTGAAAAACACGTGAAAAATGGCTTAAATAACCCTGCTTTAATATTAAAATTTAAAAAATCGAAAAAAAAAAAAGACATCTCACACCACGAATCAGCAGTTTTCTACAAGGGGGTGGGGGTCAGCAAAAAACGTCCTCTCATAACGAGTTCGCTTCTACTCATGCATCATACGACGTCGTAAACTGACTTATTTTAAATATTTGAAAAAGCAACAGAATTTCGGCGGCGGCGTCTTAGCTCAGTTGCTTAGAGCGCGGCCTCATTATCTAAAGATTTTGAGTTCGAATCGTGGTGTGAGATGTCTTTTTTTTCTCGATTTTTTAAATTTAATAAAGACTTTTCATATCTATCTGCGTAAGTATTCTTTGATAATTATTTTTTAGTTTGAAGAAATATGGTATAATAAAATTATGGGGTGTTCGTTCGCACCTGACCTCCATAGAATGGAAATATGTCACAAAGTTTAACAAGGTTTTTTAATATAGATCCACAGAATATTGTGATAAGTGTTTCAGCGTGAACAGGTATGGTATAATAAATTATGGGGTTTATCTATTTTATTTTTACAGTCATTATATTTTGCTTTGGTTTTGATACCCCAAAATTCGAAGCTATCTCTTTACAACCTTTCATTTTCATAACTTATTATACTTTCATAAATCAGAGTCCATTTTCTGTAGGCTGTTTTTGAACCAGGTCAACGACAGGTACATTTGCTAGTATATATATATATATATATATATATATATATATATATATATATATATATATATATATATATATTATTTAGGTAAAAATGCGCTTTCGTATAAATAATTGAATTCATTTAAGAAAATATCGCTAACAAAGACAAATAAAAACATGTACATAAAAGTGATATATTTAGTATTCCTGCGAGGTTAGCCGCGTGGTAGAGGTTCAGGTTTCTTATGAGGTCCCGATTTCAAATCCCGCTGATTCAGACACTCTGATGAGTCGTAGACGATGAAACATGTGTCAGTGGATAATTATATTTTAAAAATAATATATATATATATATGTATATATATATATATATATATATATATATATATAATTTCATAGAGACCGCAGAGGTAATTTTTTTATAATTTTGCCCCCAATTTTGACCCCTTAACATTTATTATTTTGGTCTCAAATCAAAATAAAATGTTTTACCCATGTCCAAGTTACCTACATCTAAAATTTCAAGTCTTTACATCCAAAATTGGAATTTGGTAGAATCCACAAAGGTCAGCTCAAATTTTCGACCCAAACCGATTAAAAAGCTTGCGCTATCTTTGAATGTTTAGACCAAAAATTAGCTGCGTAATTTGGTAGAGACCGCAGAGGTTAATTTTTTAAAAACTTTGACCCCAATTATTACCCCTGAATATTTATTATTTTGGGCTCAAATCAAATTATAAAGTTAGATCCATGTCCACGTAACCTATATCTAAAATTTCAAGTGTTTAGACCAAAAATTGGCGGAGGAGTTGGGTAGAGTTTTCAAAGGTCAAATTGTTGAACTTTGACCCCTTAACAGCCAAATTTCTGGCCTAAAACCGATTAAAAAGATTTTCCCAAATCTCAATGCCCCTTATTTCAAATCTCGAGTGTGTAGACCGAAAATTGACAGAGTAGTTTGGTAGGGAAGTGTACACAGACACACACACACACACACATACACACACACACACACACACACACACACTTTCACTTTTTCGAATATATAGATATATACAGTAGTGTCCGACACTAAGAGAGAAAATTTTAAAACGTAATATTTGTTAGAAATAACTGTGAAAAGCTGAAATTTTGACAACTAGTAGTCGTTATCATCCATTTTGCAAAGGTTAAAAAAAAAGTAACCAATGAAGTGTAATGTTCTGTTTACATTCGTCAGTACAGAAATTCCGTAATAATAGACGATTTTTATTTTTTTAAATTTTTATTATTACATTTTCACCCCAAACAAGGCACATTGCCACTTTGGTGTAGGGGGCTACTATCAGGGGCAGCAACTACTGGGGCACTATGTTGGTATTTGGGCAGCAACATGTCGGTTCACGTTGCACTTGAACTTCTGCATGTCAGTACAGTTGGGGAGGCAGGGACCTGGAATGGAATTCCAGAGTTTAGCGGTTCTGGGGAAGAAACTATTGGAGTAGAAAGATCTTTTACATCTAGGGATCTCAACTGCGTGGGGGTGGGGTTTAGCTGCCTGTCGGGTTTGTCGAGGATGTCTACGTCGTGGGGGCACAAGTGTCTGCAGTTCGTCAGAGCATTAACCATTAAAATACTTGTAGAACAGGTAGAGGGATGCAACGTTTCGTCAATGGGACAGAGGCTGAAGCTTAGATGCCAGTTCAGGGCCTATCAGATTGGCAACTCTTTTTTTTAACCTTGTCTAGGAGCGAGAGACTAGTAGCAGATGCACCAGCCCAAATGTGACAACAATACTCCATACATGGGTGAATGGTGGCCTTATAGAGGTACAGGATACTTTCAGGTGTCAGTAGTTTTCTAGCACGGTAGAGACAGCCTACCTGTTTTGCAGCGGCCCTGGCAATGTCTTCAATATAATTGTTCCAACTTATGTTTCCTGTGAACGTTAGGCCAAGCAGTTTGAAAGATGTACTCTCCGACAGGGAGTCACTGGCCATTGCTATTGGTGACAGAGAAGGTTTCTTGTAATTATTGAAGGAAACCAGTTTAGTCTTGGCAGCATTGAATGTGACCATCCATTTATGTCTCCATTCCACTACAGATTGGAGGTCATCCTCTAGTATTTTTGCCATTTCTTTAGATATGTGTTCATTTATTTTCCTGTCATGCCTGTTATAGAGTGTAGTGTCATCAGCATATATACTCATCTCAGAGGCAGTTTTGTCGGGGAGGTCATTAATAAATATTAGGAACAATAGAGGTCCAAGGATAGACCCCTGAGGCACTCCCGCATTTATATCACACTGTTTAGATGTACGACCGTCGAGGACAACCTGGATTTTTCTCTTATCTAAGAAGGATTTAATTATGTTAAGTATTCTACCAGTGATACCGTATGATTTAATCTTCCTGAGGAGACCCTTGTGCCATACCCTGTCAAAAGCCTTAGATATATCTAGAGCTACCGCTCTGCCGTTAAGAGATTACAGTAAGGATGTCAGCTGTGGAACGGGCATTTCTAAATCCATATTGTTTGTCAGTCAGAAGTTTAACATCTGTAAGGTGCCGGACTAGAGCATGGTTAATTGTGGTCTCAAATATTTTAGCGAAAAGTGGGAGGATGCTAATGGGGCGATAATTTGATGGGTCAGTTCTTTCGCAAGAATTCTTGAATATTGGTACCACAGAAGCAGTTTTCCAACAGCCTGGAAAGCATGATTCATTAAGGCATTTGTTGTAGAGTTTGGAGAGAACTGGGGCTACTTTGGCTGAGCACTTTTTTAATAGCACAGCTGGGATAAGATCGGGTCCACATGCTTTTGAAGTGTCAAGGTTTTTTATGATAGCATGTACCTGAGCAGGGGTGATTTTTAGATCGTCTAGCGTGGCGTCTGTCCGCAAAGGAAAGTCAGGCAGGGGGTGGTTAGTAGGGTCCAGTGTGGAGTTCGAGGCAAACCGGCTGGCAAGCATATTAGCCTTGTCAGTTGCTGAGCAAACAACCTCGTGATTGTTGGTTAGCGGGGGAATTGTTGATTGCCCATTATTTACTACACTGTTGTAGATTTTCCAGAAGTCACGATTTCCTAATTTTTGTGCTTCGATGCGTTTTTTAGTGGTTTCAGTAAATTCTCTCTTAGCTGTCACTATTTCTTTCTTAACGTTACTTCTAGCTTCTATATACTTCTGTTTGTTTGAACTGGACTTATGTCGGTTAAATCTGCGGTATGCATGCTGCCTTTGAGCAATGGCAGTTACGCAAGTCGAAGTAAACCATTGGGGAGAGTGGGGCTTGCTATAAAATTTCCGCATGGGAACATGTGCTTCCATTGCTGTTTTGAACCATTCAGCGGTCTCGTTTGTGCACTGTTCAGCAGGAAGAGAAAAAATATTTCCCCATGGGGCATCTCTGATAAGATCTCTGATGGGTTCTCAGTCATAATATTATAATATCTCGTTGTTTTGAGCACTGGCTCTTCAGTTTTGGGTCTAGAATTAAGGGCAATATCTACCATTATCACTGCATGGTCAGCGTTCCAGAGTGGGCTGTCAGCATTTGTTGTACAATCCTCGGGAACAGTAGTCAGAAACAGATCTAGAAGTGATGCTTGTTGTTCTTGCTGGTCAGGGAAACGGGTTGGAAACGTAACCATTTGTGATAGGGAGTGAGATATAGCAAAACTATGTGTTGTGCTGCCCGCTGCATCTGTGTGAGTAGAGAATCCAAGCCAGTTTTTGTGGTGAGCATTAAAGTCACCAAATACATGTACCTGTGTGCTAGTGTCAAGGGAGAGTGGTGTGTCTATGCTGTCAGAGACTTTGTTTATTATGGTGCAGTCCTGGGTCGAGGGAGAGCGGTAGAGAAAATAAAAGTAGCTAATGTTGTGTTGTGTGTTTAGTCTAAAGCATATAAAGGCTTGATCGTCCGATTCTAGGTTTGTTTCTCTAGTCAGGGGGAGGGTGTTACGAATGTAGACTCCAAGTCCGTGCATGTGTCTGTCAGAGTCCTTATGGCAGAGTGGGAGATGGCCAGGCATGTTAAAGTAGTTAGAGGAGATGGAGGAGTGTAGGTTAGTCTCGCTTAGTGCTAAGATATCCGGGGTATTTGTTAGGAGAAATGCTTCAACATCAGTTAAATTAGTTCTAAGCCCACGGATGTTAGTGAATGCAAGCCTCAAGGGAGGAGGCAAGTTGGATTTGTTTGTTCCTAAGCCTGGTTTAAGCTTATTTTTTATTGTACTGTCATCATGTTTTTAAAGAGTTTCAGTTAGGTGAGGGGGAGCTGAACAAGAGGTTATGCAGGGTAACAGACATGCAACACAAGTAGACCATTTGGTGGCCTTTCTTCAACTAGGACTGTGGCCTCGGAAAAGCCCATCGGGGATGAGTGCAGGGTCCCTTTCCATGCGCGACATGGCACTACAAACATCCCGATATTATACAACTGATGATGGAACAGCCGCTCTAAGCGCTACCAAAGAGTTAGGGCACCTGTACTACCAGTTGGAAACAGCAGCCAGGAACTGTCAATCTGGTACCCTCAGCCCATCAGAAGATCACCCCAATCTAATTGCACAGGCATGCGTGGTACTCAAGCACTCCCAAGTGTCCAGTTATGAGGGGTGGGATGTGTCGGGAGTGGGGGAACGGCATTCAATGCCCTAGACAAGAAACAAGATCTACCACTAAGTGTTTTGTCGATTCACTTGTGATAGTGTCTCTGCGCCTGACTAACAGGCAAAGAAGGAGTATGCAAACCTTGAATCCAAGTCTTATGTACCCAGGCTTCTTATCATTTCACTTTAAAACGCAAAAGAATTCTTTAATGTAAACGCAAGTAAGGAGGTTCTAACTTTGAATGTTCGATTTGATTTTTAGAACTTATTGGAACTGGTTGCTTATTTATTTCCCCATGAAAATAAAATGTGTCCCAAGGTCGTTTTTATTTTGGGAGAAAACCAGTTTCCCCAAAAGGGGGCACTCTTACAGTGTGCAAAGATAAAATCATCTCAGTATAGAAAGTTTTCCCCCTCCATTGACTAAGAACAATTTAATTTGGGTGCAGCATCAGAGCAACCACCGCACCCCGCCCACCAGGCCTGTTCTGTCAGTCTTTTTCGATTAAGGAATTAGTAGTAGTGGCGAATGGTCAGTATTCATAGGTAACTGGCTTCTGAGGTCACTAACGAACCACAATATGGGGAGAGTAATTGGGTCTCATAGAAGTAGAGAGTGTGGGGAGATACGACAAACATTTTAGAATATTGTGACTTGTTTGAAAGGCGACGTAGTTTATTGCAGGTTTTGGGGTTTTATGGCTTCAAGTATTTTTAGCTTTTTAACATGTTTTTATGATGCATCAAAGATTTGTCTTATGTCGGAATGAGGACAGTTATGTTTTTATTGTAGATCGTAAAAAAATTTGCATTGCAATCTACATTATGCATGGTTAGACGTCGGGATAGGGTAGTGGTTTTGTAACCAACTATACTACCTGTTTCTAGATTGTTATAGAAGTTACAGTCCCCCCCCCCCAAAGTGCATTTAAACTTATAAATCATGTTTTTGTTTTTTTTCTAATGATTTTAGGGTAGTATAGGGGACATTTGTTTAACCCCCTAACAAGGCGTATCACACTTGGATGTAACGGGCTACTATTTGGAACCATACCTAGGAAAGATTAACAAGATGTTTGTTTATCTTACATTTAAACTTTTGCATATCAGTACAGCTAGGGAAGCAGGTAGCAGGAAGGGAATTTCAAAGTCTAGCTGTTCGAGGGAAGAAACTATTAGAGTAGAAAGCAAAAGTGCAACAAGTTCATCAGAACACATTCTATTAAAATATTTGTAAAACAGGCACAGAGATGCAACATTGTGGTGATGGGACAGGGGTTGGATCTTAGTTGACAAAGTGGAACCGATTAGATTGAAAACTCTTTTTTGGACCTTATCCAAGAGCAAGGGGCTAGTGGTAGATGCACCAGCCCAGATGTGGCAACAATACTCCATGCATGGGCGAATGGTGGCCTTGTAGAGGTACAGGACACTCTAAGGTGTGAGTAGTGTTCTAGCATGATAGAGGGAGCCCACCTTCTTTGCTTTTCTATTTTTAGTACAAGGTTAAGTCTTAGAGTTGTCATAGTAAATAATGATTCTAATTTTATTGTCATTGTCAGTTGGGGATATGTATCTGTGTACGATTTATGGATTTTTCTTTTAATTTGATTTTCTCCTGATTTTAAGTTTGATTACATTTAATTGTAGTAGAATATGTGAATAGAATTCGGGATGTGATGCTGCATGGTATTATTACTATTTGTATTATTGTTATTTGTATTATTATTATTTGTAGTAGTATTTTTAAAGTCCTGAAACATTGATTTTATTTGTTCATTGACAATATAGATAGAAAATCTATTATTGATAAAGACTTGTTTCATTTTTTTTTGGGGGGGGGGGTCCCCTGACAAAAGGAGGGTAGACCTGTACATTCACCCTTGTCTGTTCATCCGTTCGTCTGTTCGTCTGTTCGCACTTTTCTCAATAACTACACTTTTGCGCAAACATTAAACATGGTATGAATAAAAAAGTAACAGAATGGATTTTCCGGGAAAACTCCGGTTGACCCCCTAGGGGTACATTTCAGGTTAAAATGGCTAAAATTGACACTTTAGTGCTTATTAAAAAAATTGATGCCTTGAAGTTTTATAAAACTTTCTGAAAAGTTGTAACTAACTGATTTCTATATAATTTTGTTTGTCTATACTTCGCAATAACTCTTGCGTGTACCCCAGGGGCTCTTCTAGGGCTAATAAAAACACTCCAGTTTTGGTACTATTTTACCATATTTATCCAAAATTTTCTGTGTATGTCTATTTAGCAGCTTTGCATGGTGCTGAACTGAAATTTAAATATGTTAAGGCCTTGGGGACTTTTGAGGTTAAATACGGGCGGAGAGGCAAATAATAGACTTTCATTTTTTTTTTTTTTTTTTTTTTTTGCATGGTGCAGAACTCAAAATTATATATTTAAAGGCTTAAAACTTCACCGTTTGTTCATTTTCATCAGGATTTGACATCCCCTAAGGACTTTTGGGGCTAAATGGGGGTGGGTAGGCAAATTTTTTATGCCTCGTTCACTGTGCACTCACGGGGGGACCATGAATGCTTCACACGTTTTTTTTTTTAATGAAGGAGATTAATTTTTCTTGGTTTGCGAGATACAAGCATTATACAGAGTAGCTCAAAAGTCACATTTTCGTATCAGTATTATATGCAGGTTGGGACATAAGTCACTTTGCAAAAACATAAATAGCATTTTTGCAATTATGTTTGTTGTTCCTTTGTTATTTATTTTTTCTAAAATCCGATTGCTGCATCGGAAAGGCCAGTTAAAAATACATAATATACTTTGTTATTTTCTTTAATTTAATCCCTTTTTTAGAATTTATTAGACAAAATTTAACTTTTATTTTACCGTGCCAATAAATATGATCATCACTGTATATATATATATATATATATATATATATAAATATACCTATGTGTACACACATACATGCACACATATATATATATATATATATATATATATATATATATATATATATATATATATATATATATACATATCTGTGTGATCGTTTATGTATATTCATGTTTGTTTAATTTATTTATTTGTTTGTTTTCTATTGTCATCGTTAGTTTTAAAGCTATTTTGTATCGCTATCCTAGAGTAAGTTTTATTTTGTGAACACAGTTGTTTGCTATTTCTCGTCTACAGTTTAAAAAAAAAAAAGGAAGGAAAAGATCTACCTTAAACCACTAACATAGTTCTAAAACAGATTCTTTTGTTCGATAAAATGCATGCCCATTGGCTGATAGGAAGGGGCGCGGTGGATACTAGAAAGCTGATTGGCTAACTAGAAATCCTCAACATATATAAAAACAAGAAGCAACCACAGAATTCGCGCATAAGCCTGACGAATCCTATAGTGGATGAAATGCAGAATATTCAGTGTAGCTTAATCGCCATATATATTTTATAAATTACTAACTAGCTCTACCTACGTATTTAGCACTTTTGAATAAATACTTAAAGTTTACGCATAAATCTATACTTTCGTATATTAAATTTATGTGAGTAAATGAAGTAGTTATATATATATATATATATATATATATATATATTTGCCCAAAACCTCTGGCTTTTATGGAGGAGAGACTAAAACTTGCTGCAATGGTTTCAAATCATCTGAAATAATAGCAAGAGGAGACTTGATTCCAAATATTTTTCGTATGTTATATCTCCTCTCTCTTGGAAATAGATTACGATTGTGAATATCTCCAGTATCAAATAAACCTTACACACTGTAAAATTTACTTTATGTATGAAAAACAAAGAGGGGAGATATAACATATGAGAAATATTTGAAACCATAGCAGCAAGTTTTTGTCTCTGTTCCATAAAGGTCAGAGATTTTGGGGAAATATCAGATATTTTGTAATTCATATGCAAAACTAGAAAAACAAATGACTGAAACATTTTATGGTTATAAGAAGATGCCGAAAATAGGCTCTGGATGATGGGTGACCCTCTTAATGTGCGACCTTAAGGGCAAATGTCACATAGCCCACTACACAATGCAGGTCATTACATTTCCAACGAACCGTCAATCATTAAATTCTGATCAATAATATATATATATATATATATATATATATATATATATATATATATAATGGATGGTACCAATGTTTTTTAATTTTATGAAATACTAGCTGTACCCTGCCACGCGTTGCTCAGTTTGTTTAAATGGAACACAAAAACAGAAAAGACAAAATATATGTTTATTTTCTCAAGATTTTTTTTTTTTACACAGTGATCACCACTTATCAAGGCCCGGAAGCCACTCAGGGATAAGGGTTATTGCAAGTACATTACCTTAGTGTGGAGCTTTGATGAAGTGTTTACTTAAGGGGGCGGTTCATTAGGAATTTGTTAACATTGGACTTGAAGACATCTAAGTTGTAGTCCGGAGGGAAGCAGGCAGACAGAACAGAGTTCCACAGGTGTGCAGTTTTAAGAAAGAAGCTTTGTTCATGGAATCCGCATTTTGATTTAGGCACAGATATAGAGTGGGGGAAATTTTTCACAGTGGATTCAGCTAGATGGGTGTTTATCGTGAAAGATTGGCGAGGGAGATTGGAGTTCAGACGAGCATCTGCCATGGAAATAACGATAAAACAAGGATAGGCTCGCAACGTCTCTTCTGTGGGAGAGAGGTTGCAGGGAAGAGAAAAGGGCATCCCCCACTAAGCCACGAAGTCTATTTTGTACTCTGTCAAGGCAGGATAGGCTGTTTTTAGCAGCTCCTGCTGGATACACAATACTTTGAGGTGTCCCTTTTTCTGTGCAGATGTAGAGATTTTCTGATTTTCCAACTGTAGAACACGCTACATATACTTGTCCATGTGAGAAGATATCATGGTGTAGATGTAAGTCACACAAATGTAAAAATTGTCCCTGAACCGTGTTAATGGTTATTGCAAACGCCAAGCGAATTGTGAAGCGCAATATCTTAGATTAAAATGATATATCCGTTTAAATCATACAATGAACGTTCACTGCCTGTTCTTCCTGGCGGTTAATAGAGGGGAAAACACGAGGGTTAAATTTTACTATAGACATGTATGTGAACACGCACTGGAAAAAGTAAAAAAAAAATTAGCCGATTTTCTTTTTGTAGGTAAGTATAGTTTTTTATCAAAGATAGACTGATGGAAAAATTGAAAGGTAAACTGTTTAAAGAATAAGCCACCAAAGTAAGTGGGAGACCAATGATGATTCAGAATAAAGAAAGAAAGGAGAAAAGAATGTACAGATGTTGTAGGATAAGTTTTCAAAGAAAGGAAATAGTTTGTTAAGCTATTGGTTTATTTTTTTTTTAATTCCAAGAAAATATAATATGTTGCTTTCAAATATAATTCATGAGAATATTCTTAAACATGTTGGTGTTTTTTTTTTCTTTATTATTGCTAATTCGGAAATCGAAATATTGATTTGCAAGTGAATTGCCATGTGTCACAGTAATGAAAGTAGCAAAAACTTACGAAAAACGATGAGGGGAAATGAATGATTAAATGAAATAGTTTTCGAAGAAATAAGAAATTTTAGCTATTTCCCTTGCGGTTACGTCACATGTCACGTGACCAAACAAACATAGCTGAAATCATATTTTCGTGTAATCATTGAAGATCGAAATAATTGTGACATGACAATTAGTATATTACATTGGTTATTGTTGCGATTGACAAAAGATGTAAGGAGTTCTCATGTTTTTTTTTTTTTGTTTTTAATTAAATATCAACTTTTCGGCTGGCCGATTTCACTACAATAATGAAGAAGCACCCTTTTTATCGGTAGACCTGTGCAATGAAAAACCTCGTATATAATTTTTGGTACTCTTGCATGATTTGATCTATATCCTCGGGATTTCTCCTCAATTATGATTTGGGCTTGACCAGCATCACCGGAGAAGCCGAGCAAAGTAACAGATGCTGACGAATTTCCAAACAAACAAACCGGAAAAATAGAAATACAATTAATATAAAATAATAACCTACTGTAAATTTACCGAAGATATTATTATTATTATTATTATTATTATTATTATTATTATTATTATTATTATTATTATTATTATTATCATCATCATCATCATCATCATTATTATTATCATCATCATCATCATCATCATTATCATGATTATTATTATCATCATCATCATCATCATCCTTATTATCATCATCATCATCATCATTATCATTATTATTATTATCATCATCATCATCATCATCATTATTATCATCATCATCATCATCATCATCATCATTATCATCATCATCATCATCATTATTATCATCATCATCATTATCATCATTATCATTATTATTATTATTATTATTATTATTATTACGAATGCGAACAAAAAAATAATAAAAAGACATTTATGAAATACAAATGAACATTGAAACACATGCGCCCTCTGGGTTCAATGCATCTTGCTGAAACAGAAGAATGGGGAGACTCTTTCAAAACTCGGAAAATATACAATAGACGAACGAACAACCTATGAAAGTAACGAAGACACGGACACAAAGTTAATTTTATTATAAAAATTAAACTACGGTGGGAGGGGGTGAGATTAAATAAAATAAATAAATAAAAAAAACAAGTTACAAGGACGTGGAAGGGGTATCTTAATCTACTATCTGAAAATGCCGACGAGAAATATATCGATACAAAAAAAAAATACATCAATACAAACAAAACCATGGCAAAATGAACTCGCCAACTTAATATACAAGAGAGAGGTATGCAGAGAAAGGAGACTTACAATCTTTACTTTTCTTTTCTTTCGTTTCAAGCGGTTGGTTTAAATTCGTCTCTTCGTTTATCATATTTCACGTGACCAAACACGAATATTCGAATATATATTTGTAAAGTTCGCCGTTTATCGCTATCGACATCACCTCCTTTCACTGTTGATGTGGGGTTTTCGATGTTGTCTCTTTTTACAGCGAAACAGTAATATATATATATATATATATATATATATATATATATATATATATATATATATATATATATATATATTGCGTATTTAGGCAGCATGTTTCCATTCAGACAGATATTGTTAAATAGCAGAGTGTTTTTGCTAAATGTTCGTTTTTTGACATTTTTCCATTTTTCGAATGGTCATTCTTATGTCTCGGTTGACAGTAATCAAAAACTGCCTGGAGACGACTGAAGAAAATCTGTTGAAAGTACTTGCAAAAAAAAGTAAAAACAGATGGACGAAAGAGACTATGGAACTTTCCTATACAAATTCGACCAAGAAATAAGAATGACCATTCGAAAAATGAAAAAATTACAAAAATGATCATTAAGCAAAAACACTCCGTGCTATTTAACAATATCTGTCTGAATATATATATATATATATATATATATATATATATATATATATATATATATATATATATATATAGTAATGTGATTGATAATTTAGAAATCAAATTATAAGCTGAAAAGCTATAGCAAGCATCTATATGAGTACTTTGACCATAGTTCATGATTTCAAAAGGCGAAAAATTAAAAGATACATCTGCCTTACTTTTAATGCTAGGTTTATTTATGGTGTCTTTTACATATAATAAAAACTCTTCCCAATATTTGCTGATGAGGAAACCTTATTTGTTAAAAACATTATATATAATAATTATTGTCCGTAACTTGATGTCTCCGTGGCTTAATATCTATCACAATAAAAACACTGTTTTCCGAAACGATCGTACAAATTATTGCCTTTGTTGTTGTTTCTTCTTATGAAACGGATTTTTAATTTAATTATAATTTGATTTTTAAATTATCAATCACAGTACTAAATATTAAATTAGCTCTAGGATATTTACCTATTGAGCTTATTATATATCTAAATTACAACGAGCACTTTTTCTTTCCCTGTATTTTAATTAAACTAGTAATTTTACTATTACATTAAAATATACTCTGCTCTTTAGACTATTGTTCTAATCTCCTTTAAATTAAATATATATATATATATATATATATATATATATATATATATATATATCCTCATTAAGCCTTATCCTCGAGTGGCCTACAGGTTTTGATAAGTGGTGATTGTAATATATATATATATATATATATATATATATATATATTACAAGGGAATCACCACTTATCAAGACCTGAAGGCCACTCGAGGATAAGGCTTAATGAGTGTACACAGGTCATCAGCATAACAGTGTAGTAAACGTTAATGGAGTAAATTTGGTATAATTTGATATTTAACAAGAATCTCAACAAGAATTTGTTTACATTGGACTTGAAGACAACCATATTTGTTGGAAAGCAGGCCAGCAGAACACAGTTCCACAGACTGGCAGTTCTAGAAAAGAAACTTTGTTCATGGAATCTGCGTTTAGATTTAGGCACAGATTGAGAGTGGGAATTATTGATTGTGGTTGTAGCTAGTCGAGTGATTTTTGTGAAGGTTTGAGGGAGAGCATAGATTGGAACTCAGACGAGCATTTACCATGAAAATAATGAAATATCTATCTATAATCTCCTCTTAATGTCTAATATATATATAGCCTTTGAGACTTTACACGACCGGTCGCCACAGTCGATTGAAAATTTCTTGGGGCGACTAAAAGTCGCAAATCACTCGCCCGCCAGTCGATAAAATTTCTTTAAATAAACAACGGGAAAAATTCATTTATTTTGCGACCATCAAATATGCGGTGACTTAGAATCACCTATGTCTCATCATTTGTGAATTCTTTCATCTCTAGCTGTGAGACCGTTGGAATATCGTATTGAAAAAAGAGTGGCCACGCTAAAGGTCAACAAGAGGTCAAATTTACACATTCGACGTGTAGTCAAAATGTCGCCTTCATTTAGTTCTCTGATTTTGAAAATCATTTGGAAAAAAAATTATTCTACGCTACAACTACATACACTTAATGCTTACAAAAGTAAAGACGAACATTTGAAAGAGGAAAAAAACGCATCATTCCGTCAAGCACGCACCGAAAATTAAATTATACAAGTAAGTAATCATGTTTTTCTCAATTATATAAATTCAGATATTTGCATGCTCTTTTTTGCGCAACTTTCAAAAAAATCACCAATACCCAATTTTAAAAATAGTATTCTAAATTTTAGAATCTTGTTCCGAGGTGAATTAGAAACAAAAGAGACCAATTTCTGTTCTATATCAAAGTTTATTTTCCATAAATTACAAAGAAAAATTGACTAGTTCATTTCAGCTAAATGGCATTTTTTTTTTATATCGGAGATTTCGGGCCACAGAGATCTCGTACCAGGAGATTTCAGTCCACAATCGTGAATACCCGGAGATTTCGTAACAGTTATTTTTTTTTTCAACACCCACGGTTTAGGCTAGATATTTGTATGAAATTTTACGACATAATTTGGGTATCGGAAGAATAGTTTGTTGATATTTTTATTAAGAATAAAGAAGAAAAAAAACTTTAATTGAATGATTTTTCGGCCAACACATTTTATTCAACACCTACGGTTTAGTCCTGCACGAGCAATGGACCATTGGTTTGCCAAAAAGAATCTACATTAAAAAAAAATTGCGCTTTGAAAATCAAAACGATATCACACAAAAGGAATTTGAGACTGTTTGGGGGAATTCGTCGATTGAATAAATTTCACGATTTTACTCATTCATCCAAAATTTTCGCTTCAGTTTTAATGATTGTTATAGTAAATAATTATATATATAGTGCAACGGAGAAGGATGCGAGTAGCCAGTCACTGCATGAGACACAGCGAAGAGGAATCCAACAAGCTAGTTCTCTGGATACAAATAAATGGACACCAAAACCCTGGTAGAATGACCTACATTGACGACCTGCTACAGGACACAGGATTGAAGTGTTTGAGATCTGCAAACTGTCATGCGAGATCGAGAGAACTGGAGAAGTCCTGTAGATTCGGTGGTGAAGCGTCCTAAAAGACGACGTATATATATATATATATATATATATATATATATATATATATATATATATATATATACATATATATATATATATATATATATATATATATATATATATATATATATATACTAGCAAAAGTACCTGTCGTTGACTGGGTTCAAAAACAGCCTACAAAAAAATGGACTCTGATTTATGAAAGTATGATAGCTTATGAAAATGAAAGGTTGTAAAGAGATAGCTTTGGGGGTATCAAAACCAAAGCAAAATATGATGAAAGTAAAATTAAAATAGATAAACCCCATAATTTATTATGTCATACCTGTTCACACTGAAACACTTATCACAATATTCTGTGGATCTATATTAAAAAACCTTGTTAAACTTTGTGACATATTTCGCTTCTATGGAGGTCAGGCGCGAACGAACACCCCGTAATTTTATCATACCATATTTCTTCAAACCGAAACATAATTATCAAAGTATACTTACGCAGATAGATATGAAAAGTCTTTATTAAAGTTTGTGCCTACTTCCATTTTATGGAGGCCAGGTGCAAACGCAGTCCCCACAATTTTATTATACCATCCCTATTTAAGGTAAAACATTTAAGTTAAATTAAAGTATTATTATGTACATCTATATCAAAAACACTTGTAAACGTTTTTTTCTTTTATTTTTAAATTTTTTATTTCCATACTCTGTGGACCAGGCTCGTACGCAGACCCCACAATTTTAATGAATCATCATTATGCCAGATCAAACATACCCATTCCTGTGTCTCGATACATCTTCTATTATTATATGTGATCAATTTTCTATAATAGTCAACCATATAGGAGCCTATTCGTGACCAGACACACACACACACACACACACACACACACACACACACACACACACACACACACACACACACACACACACACACACACGTTCAGCTTTAAAGACGGAAGGAGGCATGGCTTTGGAAATCTTTTTACCCAAATACGATGTTCAGCATGTTAAAAATATACCTTTTGTTGGAAAAGTCTCATGGATAAACATCTGAAGGAGTTGATGGGGACAGGATATTTTTATGGAAACATAAATCGTAAAATTGCCAACTCATCAATGAAACAGCTGTAATGGAAAAAATCCAGGAAATAAACGTCTTTGAATTTTCAACCAAAGTTTACACTATATATATCCTGCATCACTTCTACAGAGAAGTGATTTTTTTTTAATTTAATAACGAGTCACTTTTTTTTTAATGTCGAATCCGATCAATTTTTGGTAAAAGCTTTTATGTTTCAGGTTCTTTATATCTTTAAATATTTATTCATGGCGTTTGGTTTGGCTGTTGTGTTTTATGGCATATCAACGCTTTTCTGATTATTTAATGACGAATCCAGTAAAAAGTTTTGTTTCTTGAATTCTTTATATCTTTAGATATTTATTCATGGTGTTCAGGCTGGAAGAAGAAGAAGAAGAAGAAGAAGAAGAAGAAGAAGAAGAAGAAGAAGAAGATGATGATGATGATGATGATGATGATGATGATGATGATGATGATGATGATGATAGAGAAAAAAGAAGGAGGAGAAGAAGAAGCATGAATAGTATAATAGTACGAAGAAGACGAAAAAGAACAAGAAAGAGGAAAAAGAAGAATGGGACAAATGAAGAAGAAGAACAACAAAAAGATTGTAATAAATTTTGTGTAGTGAACGTATGTACTGAGTTTTATTTCTGCATTGAATGACCTGAGTGTGTGGGCGTGCCCTTTAAGTCGATATCTGAACCAATAAAAATAACGTTTATCGAATTAAGGCTGCAGCTATATACAAACCTTTCCAGACGTCATCCTATAAATCTACTGTTTACGGATGTGATATGAATCTGTATCCGGTAATAGGCACACACACACACACACGCGCGCGCGCACACACACACATTTTCTTGAATAATGAAGAAGAACTCGGTGAAGTAAACACTGCCCATTTTGTAGAAAGGAAGTCATTTTTGTGGCACTTGTATGGCTACACAAAACTGCACTTGGATCACAGGTGCAATGCTGCATATTTAGTGCGATACATAGATGCATGCGTTGTGTCATTGAATGTATATATAATTTTCTAGGTTGCACTTTTGAAATGCTTGCAAAATCATATATACACCTGACAATTCTTTTGTCGTTGTTTTCCAAATCTACACAGACGAATTTGTTCAACATTCAAGTTTATTTTAAATTCGCTGTTGACCACTGACATGAGAGAGTCGAAATAAAATTTAACGGTAAGTGTATCTTGACCAATGTGCGGACTGTATGTCTTTGCATTTTTAATTCATCTGCAACCTGTTTTATTGCATTACAGGTCTTTTCAGCAGAGTTTGCACTATGTTCATTATTTATCGATTTTTGATTCTTGCAATTTCGTTTAGTATTTCTGCCAATTGGATTCTCTTACCCCTTCATAATTTTTTGCCAGCGGAATCGTCTGACGAAAAAGAAAATACAATTTTACTGAGATGAAAAAAGTTATAAAATGTGAGCTTCTAATTATCCTAAATGATTAAACCAATATCAATACTTGAGGGACACCAAGGCTGACCTGTTGTATACGGCAAACAATTTAACTAAGAATTAGTAGATTCCACAACAGTATATAGGGAGCCTTTTTGGATACGAGGTTCCATGCTTTGATTGTGAACCACTTGAGACTTTGTAATAGTTATGTTCATATCATATGGTGTTCTCTTATATTATGTCAGTTTTTTATGTCCATAGATTAACAGCTGATAAATCTCAATATTTTATTCTTGTAATATTGAGTGGCTGATCCCATTTCACTATTCAGAATGATGTAAACGTTGGCAACGTTGCATGTTTAGTGGGGTGCGTAGTTCCAATACATGCAGACAACTGACTTGCAATGGTGCAACGATTTAGCTAAGAGATGATAGACCATCCAAGTAATGACTGACTTCTTTGAAGTAATAAACCCTTCTTAGATATGAGGCTCCATGTTTTGATTGTGAGCCACTTGATATCTTCTAAAAGTTATGTTTATATCAGATGATACCCTTCCCCCTATTCAGTCAGTAATAATTCATGTAGTTTTGCCTTTATTGTGATCGACTTATGGCACAGTTTACCATCTTCATGAAAGAGCATGTTCTTCATTTGTGGCCATTTTTTTTATAATTGCTTCCTTTAGGTGTACGAATAATGATATTATAACATTTGTATATTTGTGTATTTTATCGCTTTGGACGGCTTGTGACCTGCTGTTGTCCACTCAGTTGACTGCCGATTTGACTCCAGAGTGAATTTGGTAGATCCATGTTTCATCCATTGTCACATATTGATGTAAAAACTCCTTTTTGTTGCGTTGAAACAGTTGTAAACAACATTCTTTTGTTTACTGTTTTTTCACTCCAAACAAGGCACAAAGCCATTTAGTCGTGAAGAGCTAGTATTTGGGACCAGATTTGCTGGAATACTATTTAGGGAGTTGGGTAGCGAGATGTCTATTTACATTATACTTGAATTTTTTCATATCAGTACAGTCAAGGAAGCAAGGACCCGAGAGGGAATTCCAAAGTGCAGCAGTCTGAGAGAAAAAAAGGTATTTGAGCAGAAGACTTTATGGCATCTAAGGATCTCTACAGTGTAGGAGTGGAATTTTGTTGCTTGTCGGGTTTGTCAAAGGTATTGTCATTGAGGGTGTACTAGTGCCTTGAGTTCGTCAGAGCACTTGCCATTGAAATACTTGTAAAAAAGTCACAAGAATGCCACATTTCGGTGATGGGACAGAGGTTGGAATTTAGTTGATAGTGTGGGACCTATTAGGTTGGCGACTCTTTTTTGAACCTTGTCTGGGAATGAGAGACTAGTGGCAGATGCACCAGTTCAGATGTGGCAACCATACTCCATGCATGGACGAATGGTGAGTTTTTAGAGATACAAGATACTCTCAGGTGTAAGTAACCTTCTAGCACTATACAGATAGCTCACCTTTCTCGCAGCAGCCTTGGCAATTACCTCAATGTATTTGTTCCAATTGATGTTGCCTGCGAATGTTAACCCTAGGAGCTTGAGGGAAGTCCTTTCAGACAGTGTATCATTAGCTATTGCAATCAGTGATTGAGAAGGTTTTGTGTAATTATTAAAGGAAAAAAGCTTAGTCTTGGCAGCATTAAACGTTACCAACCAGTTACGGCACCATTCCACAACAGTTCTGAATCACTGACACATTGTTTTTGATTGACTGCGAGCAAATGCAGCTCCCACTCTGAACACAATTTTTTCATTGACAAAATTTTCATGCAAAATGGTCAATACATTGCCTTCTGCAACGGGAAAATACGAGTGGCGTTTCAAAAGTGATGCCTCCTTTTTTTTGTTTCGCCTGAATGGATCAGAGAGAATTGCAAATTGCATTATTATGTTGACTGAACTTATGCATTCATGACCTGAAAGTTTCATCTCTCTGTAGCAGATATTGATGGTGTAAGACTCTAGGAAAGCAACCCCTGTCATGGACGTGTGTCAGAAACAGAAATGCATAATTGAATTCCTAGCAAAAGTGCATTAAGAATTTTTAAATAGAATTTTCAACTGAAATTCAATTTTTATTGTATCTTTTTTTATCAATATTAAGAGGAAGGCCCCAAAACGGTGCATATTCTCTCCTGATGATCTGACAGTATCTGGAGGTCCAAGTGAAATACTCCACAAGTGCAAAATAGCTGATTAACACGCTTATATACAAATCTACATGGTAAGTTTTTGTTTTTTGCCAAACAACAATATTTTCTGTTGGTCACTCGTTTCAAGAAAAGCCATCCTTTATAAAACTGTTAGATTAAAATACGAACGCCCTCCCCTCCTTACATCAAGAATGGGTTTTTAAATAAGGATGCTATTATTTCAGCACAGTCCGTATTCTGCATAAGTAACATTCTCCGTGATTATGCCATTGTACCCCAAGATTAAAATTGCCTCAGTCTAGAAAGATTTTCCTGTTCACTGACTGAAGAAAAATAAAGCATAATATCAGAAGTGTTATTTAGAAATGTCTGATCTATTTACTGCTTCCTTTGTTTCAGCTCGTTTAACTCATTGGTCTAGTGGTCTCCGTCAATTCATTGTTTTGATACATCATTCTAAACAGATTCCTACTCCAGTAGCTTCTTTCTAAGAACTGCAATCTTGTGGAACTCTCTACCTGCTGATTGTTTTTCCTCCTACTAGTGTTGGGACGATTAATTCGAATCGGAATTGGGAATCAGAAAAATCTTAACTTCGAAATCGGTGCTGGAAAAATGTTTATATTTTCGGATGCCAAAAACGATCTTTTTAATTATCTTTATCATTTTATTTTGTTTAAAACAAAATCTCCCACTGCTGGTAGCAATGATAAAGTAACAAACATGTATTGATTTTAAATTAACACTAAAACCAAAATCTATGAATAACCCCCACCACAAGTGTGTTTTATGTTCTAAAAAATATCTGCACATTTAACATGCATTTTCTGAAATAATTATCCGAAATAAATAACGACTCTATTGTTAAATATTTAGAAATTTATAAAGAGTCAGAAGCGGTAATTGTACCAAAATCGGGAATTTAACACTAAACCGGTACTTGTATAGGAATCAGGAAAAATACTGGAATTGGCCCATCACTAGTCAATACTGTAGGCAAAACGTCACACTGAGTCATCAATTCGAGTTGGTGCAAACTTCAGCAACGCCACCTTGCAGGATGTCTTTAAATTCAATTTATCCGAAATAAATAACGACTTTATTGTTAAATATTTAGAAATTTATAAAGAATCAGAAGCGGTAATTGTACCAAAATCGGGAATTTAACACTAAACCGGTACTTGTATAGGAATCGGGAAAAATATTTGGAATTGTCCCATCACTAGTCAATACTGTAGCCAAAACGTCACACTGAGTCATCAATTCGAGTTGGTGCAAACTTCAGCAACGCCACCTTGCAGGATGTCTTCAAATTCAACTGAAGGTCAAAGATGGCCGATTATTGATTTTACGTAACAAAGAATTCGTTCAAATAATTTAATTAAAAAAAAAACAAAGAATGACTTTGGACATTTGATGGAAATTAAGTGGAAATGAATTTTCAGTAAATATGAGATCGAAATTACTTTAAATTGGATTTTTATTTTATATATATATATATTTTTATCTTTTGACTATATTTATTCGTTTATAATGATTACAATGAATTTTACAAAAAAATTTCACAAAAAATATCAAAAAAAAAAAATTACATAACGAATCCAGTCCAAGGCCAAATCGTGTTGTCGTTCGTCATCTTTTTGGTCTATTCTCATGAATCAGTTTCGGTTACTACATTACGGCATCCTACTTTAGTTATCCCCAGATTTTAACGTTTTTTTTATCCCCCCCCCCAAAAAAAATGTTTCGACTCAAAAGTTGAAAAAAAAAAGTGTTTCAACTCAAAAGTTGAAAAGCTATGAAGACGGGATTAGTACCATTAAAACGAGCGGCCTTTATTGTTTTTCCACTATTCTGAATGCCCGTTTGCTTTTGATGCCTCAGCTGTAAAAATCTGTGGCACATTTTGTCACTCTGTTGCAACTCTGAAAATCGACGAACCCATCTCCTAACTGTGCTGACATCAGCGGCGTCAGCTTCGTAAGCGTTCAAGAGAATTTATTAAAAACATGCTCCAGAATTTATTTTTCTACATAGTCTCCACCATTTTCAATGCGCTTTTGCCAGGAATTCAATGACTCACCTCTGCTTCTGATGCACGTCCATGAGAGGAGTTGCTTACTTAGATTAATCTCCAAAAAAATTTTCTATTTCTAATCTGCACGTTTTTCAAGGTCAGTGTTGTCTTCTTACCTTTATATAATGCTTGCTTTTTCTCCTCTTCTGACGAGAAGCATTAAGCTTCAAAATACTATGGCCCAAAGAGGTTAATCCCTTATTCTTCTTTTCATAACCCTTATTGACTTGATAATGTAATAAAGTTCCTATGTAAATTCACGCTTTATCTTTTTAATTTATTCTATTGTTTCCTCGCCTTAACCAGGTAGAGCTTTTTTATCTATATAGGTTTACCTTAAAATTGAAAAAAATTCAGCTTAATTTTATTACGTTTTAAGCTCCTTTAGGGTTGAATTTCTCTTGTCTATCTCGATATGTTGACTGAAGAGATTATACCTCTTTCGTCTAAGAATATACCCCCCATCTAATGAGTTTATAAAAGTATACCACTATGATGTAACATGTAAATCCCTCAATAACAAATGCCACCTACTATATCCGTTAATTCCTACCAGCACCGGACTACAACTTGAATGTCTTCAAGTCCAACGTTAACAAATTCCTAATTAACCGCCCCCTTAAGTAAACACTTCATCAAATCTCCACACTAACGTAATGTACTTGCAATAACCCTTATCCCTGAGTGGCTTCCGGGCCTTGATAAGTGGTGATCACTGTGTAAAAAAAAAGAAGCAAGTGAAAAATCTCTCAATAACAAATACCCCCTACTATATCCGTTAATTCCTACTAGCAAGTGAAGAATCTCTCAATAACAAATACCACCTACTATATCCGTTAATTCCTACTAGCAAGTGAAGAATCTCTCAATAACAAATACCACCTACTATATCCGTTAATTCCTACCAGCAAGTGAAAAATCTCTCAATAACAAATACCACCTACTATATCCGTTAATTCCTACCAGCAAGTGAAAAATCTCTCAATAACAAATACCACCTACTATATCCGTTAATTCCTACCAGCAAGTGAAAAATCTCTCAATAAATACCACCTACTATATCCGTTAATTCCTACCAGCAAGTGAAAAATCTCTTAATAACAAATACCACCTACTATATCCGTTAATTCCTACCATCAAGTGAAAAATCTCTCAAAAACAAATACCCCCTACTATATCCGTTAATTCCTACCAGCAAGTGAAAAATCTCTCAATAACAAATACCACCTACTATATTCGTTAATTCCTACCAGCAAGTGAAAAACCTCTCAATAACAAATACCCCCTACAATACCCGTTAATTCCTACCAGTAAATGAAAAATGCAGAAAGACTAGCAGTATCCCACTACGACCTAAAGTCCATTTACTTCCTTAGCCATAATGTCTTCTTTGACGAATTTTAAAGCGCCCTAATTAATCTAAGAAAACTAAATTCAAGAAGAGAAAGAACTATATTAACCCTGCTGTAAATGAAATCAATAATTTCACAAAAAAAGTAAACACTTAACCTGACATTTTTGTATCCGCTGATAAAATAAAAAATAAATTAAAAATTGTCAATCCCTTATGCACAACAGCTCTCCCAAACTCGATTGATCACATTAATAATAAGGCCAAATCTTTACTTAAATCTCTGAAATTACTTAATCATACTGAAATTGTAACTCCAGCCACTGCTAGATTTTCCCTTAAAGACCATAGAAAAACTTGCAGCTGTTACAATATTTTTTACTCACAATGGGGTAGGTATTTATTTGCTTCTCCACCTAAGCAAAATATGACACAAGGTCGTTTTTTATGTGTAGTGAAGGGGGAGGTGGAGGGGAAGGGGGAATGTTATATAGGGTTGCCCCTACATGGACCACTAACCAATTGCCACAAGGGCAATCGTCTCTATGGGAGATTCTATTTATAAATGCTGCTGCTAGGAACTGACGAATCAAATTAATTCACGTTCTGCTATCAACCAATCAGAATTGCTCCATAAAAATTAAACCTTTTTAGCAACGTTGCACATATTTTATTTTTTTTGTGTGTCAACACGAGAAGGATCTTTTGCTCTGTGGCTGTAAAATTATAAAGTCTGGAACCTGTACAGCACAGCTGTCATCTCCAGGACTTGTATCGAATAACTACCCATCGGAAACTTTTCTGAAACTAACACATGGCTTATAATTCAAGACCATCAAACTTATATGTCTGTCTAAATCTGAGTTAGGAAAAATCAGCAAAAATAACAATTTGGCAAACATCAGAAAATGTAATTAATTGGTTTTCTAATCTTAAACATAAATCCCATTTAAGATTTGTCACATATGATATTGATAACTAATTATCAATTTATTCCCGCTATCCTCCTTAACAAGGCCCTAATTTTAGAGAAAAATAATTCAAACCTTACTGACCTTGAAATTAATCTTTTTCTACTTGCCAGAAACTATCTCCTCACTTTTGACAACAAACTTTGAACCAGAAAAGATACCCCCAGACAATTTTGATATTATTATGGGAATGTGACTCAACTAGATTACTAACAGATTTGGCTTATTCCTTTTAAATGAACATAGAATTAGATTTAAAAACAGGAATTGGAAGGGTGGTTTATACAGAGGTAACACACTTTTCGTTACTAGGGCTAGAGATAGAACATACAATAGAAACATAACTGAAATCTGAAATTTTTTCAAAGAGTTCGAATTAACTATCATTTTTGACTGTGAGAAAAAAAAATTCTAATTTCCTCGATATCACTTAAATTCTGGATAGCTTAGCCCTCATCATAAACCAAAACTATCTTTATTTTACATCCATAAAGTATCAAACCAACCTAAATCCATCATTCTACAGCTATCTACAATAGATTGTCGAAACTTTCGGTCAATTCGTCGATTTTCAAAAAAAATTCTCACTTTTATAATAATGGCTGGTTTAATTCAGGTTATTTTCAAGAAATCTCCTAATTTCTTGGTAACTCTTATAAACCTAAGAATCACTCGGGAATTGCTACCCATAATATAGCGATTAACAAAACAAATTTTAAAAACGAAACTAATCACTTTAAAAAATAAAAACAATATATATAAACAACTAAACCATAAACCACCAACTGGCATAAAAAAAAATCTTATTGAAACTAACAAACCTCGAAAACTAAAATAAAAATAAGTTATGTTTTAATCCTCCTTATAATAATAATGATAATAGTGTTAAAACCAATATCCCTAAAGAATTTATTAAAATCTTAGAAAATTCTTTTAAACACCCTCATAAATATAATTATATCATGAATAAAAAGTCATAATCTCTTTCTTCACTAATATGCCTAATTTAGCACAGAAATAACATTTAAATTATATAATCTGAGAATTTATTCTATACTAACTCACCTAAATGCAATTGCCAAATCTCCGTCCAATGCCACCTCGATAATAATTGCATATATAGAGATGTGATTTATTTCTATACCATTATTGAACTCTCTCATACTATAGACCCTAATTTTCACCATACCCGTGCCATGGTCGTATGTGCGCACTGTTCGAAAGGAAAAAGGGGTTGAAAGGAAGAATAATCACCATAGCAAAAAGCTAGTGAGTCACGTTCAAAAACACACAGAAATTATGATTAGCACATACCCACACGCCACATGCAAACCTGAAAAGAGAAAAAAAAGATTTCAAACAAGAATGTGTTCGATTGTGTTGATCGCCAAAACGAGGCGCCAGTCAAACAGCATGGCGAACACCCTGTAATGGGCATGTATGGAATTATTGAAAACGTCTGCTTCCTTAACTGGTTGGCACAAGACGAAGCAATATCTGTCATCCGAGAAAATTTATGAGACTGGATTTATTGCATCTCAAAACAAACGACTTACCTCCTCACGAGGATTAGCAGATACCCACTATATCTGACTTTTAACATGTTTTGCATAAGGGCTGTTGTCGAATGATTTCTGTTTGGAAACGCTTAAGATTACATGTGTTCTATGAACTGTTTGCATATGTATGCCTCGACTAAAAACTTATCAGTGGATTACTCGAAGTCAGGTTGGTGATTTTATATTTCTTGCTACCTCCATTTTAAATGAAAGGAAAATGATCGAAGGAATCTCAATATTGTGTCCAACGTCAGTTAATTAAATTTAAATGGCTTTGTCGCTAATATATTTGTGTCATATCTTTGATCCCATCCCCCTCCATGTGAAGTGCGTCGTTCAGTTGTAGTGTTGTAGTGTTATCCTTAACTTTACAGAAACTATTCAGCCAGCTAAGCGGTCTCGTGATCCAAGCCCTGACTAGTCTTCCGATGTGCATTCAACCTGAAGGGCCCTCTTGTGTTTTAAGCCTTATAGAGCCTTCGAATGATGAAATGTTGAAAGACCTTTTGCTGGTACATTTTCCTTTTATTCCTTGTTATAAGCTACATATTTTTATTACAGTTGTAGTGTCGTTCAGTTCTAGTGTCGTTCAGTTGTAGTGTCGTTCAGTTGTAGTGTTGTTCAGTTGTAGTGTTGTTCAGTTGTAGTGTCGTTCAGTTGTAGTGTCGTTCAGTTGTAGTGTTGTTCAGTTATAGTGTTGTTCAGTTGTAGTGTCGTTTAGTTGTAGTGTTGTTCAGTTGTAGTGTCGTTTAGTTATAGTGTCGTTAAATTTTAGTGTTGTTCAGTTGTAGTGTTGTTCAGTTGTAGTGTCGTTTAGTTGGAGTGTTGTTCAGTTGTAGTGTCGTTCAGTTGTAGTGTTGTTCAGTTGTAGTGTTGTTCAGTTGTAGTGTTGTTCAGTTGTAGTGTCGTTCAGTTGTAGTGTTGTTTAGTTGTAGTGTCGTTTAGTTGTAGTGTTGTTCAGTTGTAGGGCCGTTCAGTTGTAGTGTCGTTCAATTGTAGTGTCGTTCAGTTGTAGTGTTGTTCAGTTGTAGTGTCGTTTAGTTGTAGTGTTGTTCAGTTGTAGTGTCGTTCAATTGTGGTGTCGTTCAGTTGTAGTGCTGTTCAGTTGTAGTGTCGTTTAGTTGTAGTGCTGTTCAGTTGTAGTGTCGTTTAGTTGTAGTGTTGTTCAGTTGTAGTGTCGTTTAGTTGTAGTGCTGTTCAGTTGTAGTGTCGTTCAGTTGTAGTGTCGTTTAGTTGTAGTGGCGTTTAGTTGTAGTGTCGTTTAGTTGTAGTGTTGTTAAGTTGTAGTGTCGTTCAGTTGTAGTGTCGTTCAGTTGTAGTGTTGTTCAGTTGTAGTGTTGTTCAGTTGTAGTGTCGTTCAGTTGTAGTGTTGTTTAGTTGTAGTGTCGTTTAGTTGTAGTGTCGTTCAGTTGTAGTGTCGTTCAGTTGTAGTGTCGTTCAGTTGTAGTGTTGTTAAGTTGTAGTGTCGTTCAGTTGCAGTGTCGTTCAGTTGTAGTGACGTTTAGTTGTAGTATTGTTAAGTTGTAGTATCGTTCAGTTGTAGTGTTGTTCAGTTGTAGTGTTGTTCAGTTGTAGTGTCGTTCAGTTGTAGTGTCGTTCAGTTGTAGTGTCGTACAGTTGAAGTGTTGTTCAGTTGTAGTGTCGTTTAGTTGTAGTGTTGTTCAGTTGTAGTGTCGTTCAGTTGTAGTGTCGTTCGATTGTAATATTGTTCAGTTGTAGTGTTGTTCAGTTGTAGTGTTGTTCAGTTGTAGTGTCGTTTAGTTGTAGTGTCGTTTAGTTGTAGTGTCGTTCAGTTGTAGTATTGTTCAGTTGTAGTGTTGTTCAGTTTCAGTGTTGTTCAGTTTCAGTGTCGTTTAGTTGTAGTGTCGTTTAGTTGTAGTGTCGTTCAGTTGTAGTATTGTTAAGTTGTAGTGTTGTTCAGTTGTAGTGTCGTTCAGTTGTAGTGTCGTTCAGTTGTAGTGTCGTTCAGTTGTAGTATTGTTCAGTTGCAGTGTTGTTCGGTTGTCCTGTTGTTCAGTTGTAGTGTTGTTCAGTTGTAGTGTCGTTTAGTTGTAGTGTCGTTCAGTTGTAGTATTGTTCAGTTGCAGTGTTGTTCAGTTGTAGTGTTGTTCAGTTGTAGTGTTGTTCAGTTTTAGTGTCGTTTAGTTGTAGTGTCGTTTAGTTGTAGTGTCGTTCAGTTGTAGTATTGTTCAGTTGTAGTGTTGTTCAGTTGTAGTGTCGTTCAGTTGTAGTGTCGTTTAGTTGTAGTGTCGTTCAGTTGTTGTATTGTTCAGTTGTAGTGTTGTTTAGTTGTAGTGTTGTTCAGTTGTGGTGTCGTTTAGTTGTAGTGTCGTTCAGTTGTAGTATTGTTCAGTTGTAGTGTTGTTCAGTTGTAGTGTTGTTCAGTTGTAGTGTCGTTTAGTTGTAGTGTCGGTTGATTGTAGTTTCGTTCAGTTGTAGTGTCGTTCAGTTCTAGTGTTGTTCAGTTGTAGTGTTGTTTAGTTGTAGTGTCGTTCAGTTGTAATGTTGTTCAGTTGTAGTGTCATTCAGTTGTAGTGTCGTTTAATTGTAGTATCGTTCAGTTGTAGTATCGTTCAGTTGTAGTGTCGTTCAGTTGTAGTGTCGTTTAGTTGTAGTGTCTTTCATTTGTAGTGTCGTTCAGTTGTAGTGTCGTTCAGTTGTAGTGTTGTTCAGTTGTAGTGTCGTTCAGTTGTATTGTCGTTCAGTTGTAGTGTCGTTCAGTTGTAGTGTAGTTCAGTTGTAGTGTTGTTCAGTTGTAGTGTCGTTCAATTGTTGTGTCGTTCAGTTGTAGTGTTGTTCAGTATTAGTTTTGTTCAGTTGTAGTGTCGTTCAGTTGTAGTGTTGTTCAGTTGTAGTGTCGTTCCGTTGTAGTGTTGTTCAGTTGTAGTGTCGTTTAATTGAATATCGTTCAGTTGTAGTGTCGTTTAGTTGTAGTGTTGTTCAGTTGTAGTGTCGTTTATTTGTAGTGTCGTTCAGTTGTAGTATTGTTCAATTGTAGTTTTGTTCAGTTGTAGTGTTGTTCAGTTGTAGTGTTGTTCAGTTGTAGTGTCGTTCAGTTGTAGTGTTGTTCAGTTGTAGTGTTGTTTAGTTGTAGTGTCGTTCAGTTGTAGTGTTGTTCAGTTGTAGTGTTGTTCAGTTGTAGTGTCGTTCAGTTGTACTGTCGTTTGATTGTAGTATTGTTCAGTTGTAGTGTCGTTCAGTTGTAGTGTTGTTCAGTTGTTGTGTTGTTTAGTTGTAGTGTCGTTCAGTTGTAGTATTGTTCAGTTGTAGTGTTGTTCAGTTGTAGTGTCGTTCATATGTAGTGTCGCTCAGTTGTAGTGTCGTTTAATTGTAGTATCGTTCAGTTGTAGTGTCGTTCAGTTGTAGTTTTGTTCAGTTGCAGTGTTGTTCAGTTGTAGTGTCGTTCAGTTGCAGTGTTGTTCAGTTGTAGTGTTGTTCAGTTGTAGTGTCGTTCAGTTGTAGTGTCGTTCAGTTGTAGTGTCGTTTAATTGTAGTATCGTTCAGTTGTAGTGTCGTTCAGTTGTAGTGTCGTTTAGTTGTAGTGTCGTTCAGTTGTAGTGTCGTTCAGTTGTAGTGTTGTTCAGTTGTAGTGTTGTTCAGTTGTAGCATCGTTCAGTTGTAGTGTTGTTTAGTTGTAGTGTCGTTCAGTTGTAGTGTCGTTCAGTTTTTGTGTCGTTTAGTTGTAGCGTTGTTCAGTTGTAATGTCGTTTAGTTGTATTGTCGTTTAGTTGTATCGTCGTTCAGTTGTAGTGTCGTTCAGTTGTAGTGCTGTTCAGTTATAGTGTTGTTCAGTTATAGTGTCGTTCAGTTATAGTGTCGTTCAGTTGTAGTGTCGTTCAGTTGCAGTGTCGTTTAGTTGTTAATTTTCCATGGAAAAATAAAAGTAATGGAAAAAATGATAAAATTCAACTGGATTTTTTTCCATTTTTCTCGCTTTGTAACTCTTTTTGCTTTCCACTTGCCTGCCAGAAGATCTAATGGACATACATATATTTGTTTTCTTTCTTTTTCCTATACCCAACTCAATATCATATGAAAGCCCTTGCCCCCAGGTCTCTGACGTTTGCCAGGAGATAGTTGGGTGATGCTACTTCGATGGTGGACTCCTCTGCCTTTAAAACAAGCCAGAGCAGAGCCAAATAACCACAATCTGAGTGCTAGGACTGGAGTTAAACTACACACTCAGAATCAGATTGAAGATGTAATACCTCTTCATCTACTACAAACTATATTTCACTTTCCCACCTATATCCAGCATTAATCTCTTTGGTAATAACTCGAACCACTATTCTCCTACCTTTTTAAAAAATAATTACTCTCCCATCCTACCAACCAATTGTCACAATCAATCCTCTTTCTGACCTAATAAGTCGATCTATTACCTATCAATAATGCCAATCCAACATTAGCTAAACTTGTTAAAAATTTTAAATCTGATAATACACCCTTCTCTTTAAAATGAGTCATCTTGAAAACATATAAATTCTACACCCCTGACTCGAAAAGTTGTCAACTCTGCCTCTCAAAAAATAAAAATATGAATGTGGTCAATTCCAAGAATGAGTTCATATCTTATTGCTGACATAAGAGAAAATTTAAATATGTCCAATCTTTAGCCCCACTGATACGTCACCTTTATATTCCCCTTTATCTTAATAATTTTACTTTTTATCCTCTCTTTTATCCCTGATATTGTCCTTATATTGTCCATGCTTATTTCTACCTAAAACCTTTGTGTGTATAACCCCCCCTTAGGAATGTGATTCCTTTAAGTTACTTACAGCCGATATATATATATATATATATATATATATATATATATATATACATATATATATACACATATATATATATACATATATATATATATATATATACATATATATATACACATATATATATACATATATATATATATATATATATATATATATATATATATATATATATAAAATGAATAAGTAAGTAATCCGAAAATAAGAAGTCAGCTCTCCCCCCTACTATCACGTAAGAAATCACTGCAAACATAATAGCAGGAAAAGTATGCTGAATAAAATATTAAATCGAGTAATCGTTTTAACATGTGAAGAACGCTCGCGGCTGACTGGTAGTGTTCGTTCTAAAACCTGGAATCCAAGATTACTTTGTTTCGTTTAAGTAACCTCTCGACTAGTTGCCACCCCCAACCAAAAAGGAAAAAAAGGGGGGGGGGAGGAAAAAGGAAAAAAGGGGGGGAGGAAAAAGGAAAAAAAATAAAATAAAATAAAAAGAAATAAAAAAATGGCATAAGTAACCCATAGAATAGCTGTAATCGAAAGAGAGAAAAGATTTTACCACTTCCATTGATTGTAACAGATTTTGGCCATGAACTCTCAGCAGAAAAAATATACGGATCTAAGATTATCGAGGAAGTGGATAGGTAATAGGCCTATAACACATCAGAGATATCATGCTGCAGTCCGTGCATAATACATTCGCATGAAATGTCTTTATTTTTAATCCTATTAAGGTCAAACTCAGAGGGGGAAAATGAGTTCATTTTATTTATATAGAGAATAGAATAATAGAGAAGAGAAGAAGATATATTGTTCTATTTTCTTATATATTGTTCTGTATATTTTTTAGTGTTTATTACTTTTTATTTCCCTTCCCTGTTTTATCCTAAACATATCCCCCCCCCCGATAAATTTTCTCCAGTTTTAATCTGAAAAAATTGTTCCATTTCTAATCTAAATGTTTTCAAAGTCGATGTTGTCTTTTTACTTTTGCATCTGTATAATGCTGAATTTCTTTCCTCTTCTGACGAAAAACATTTAACTTCGAAATACCTTTTCTGTACTCTTATTGACTTGACAAAGTTGTTTAAAGAATATTTAGCTGACAAGGACAATTATTTTTAAGGAAGAAGAATGACTCATCTTTTTAAAATAGTATTATTTTTAATAGCATTATCTCTTACATTCATTTATTTTTTTAAATTATTATTATTATTATTATTATTATTATTATTATTATTATTATTATCTAGTCACTAGGACTAGTCACACAAGCCATCATCACCGATTGTTCTTTGAGAACAACTTGTGGTGTCCCCTGGAGTCTGAGTGACAACAAGTCTCCCCAGACTTCCAGTATTCTCCACTTCTTTCGATAACCTTAGCAAAAGAATTTGCGTTATCACAACAGCCGCTTACCATTGGTTTCTCGTTGGTGGCGACCATTGGTGGAATTTGAGTGGCAATAAGCATCTCCAAGATCGCAGTCCTCTTTGCGCTCAGCCAGCAGAGTTCTGGCTAGTGCTTTCTCTCCTCGGTCTTTCCATCCTCATTGACCCTCCTCATTATTTGGTATGGTGCCGGTTTATGGCGACACTCACAAAAAAAAAAAAAAAAAAAAAAAAGGTGGGGAGCGCAGTATCTTACAATTATACAGTTTCAGTTATCATTATTATTATTAACAATAAATTATACTGCTTAATATAGAAAACACCGTGGAATTTCCACGGGTTCCACTAGTAGTAAATAATATTTTATGAGAAAAGCTAAAGATGAGCGAGTGGTTGTTTTTTTTTTTTCTTTGGCCACCACACGGGAGGGGGAAGGGTGTACAAGAGGCAATATATGTGACATAAGTGTTGCCAGCTGATTAGCTGTGCAGAAAATATAAAGACGGTTTCTTTCACAGGGGATGGCAAAGGGGGCAAGACGGGATTCTCTCGTACAGATAGGCAGCCTCTTGTTTACCTCAGCGCCTGATCTTGACAGCTGCATGTCACTAGTTGTGGAAGGTCACTACCTTCGGCCTAAATATGCAAGATGTCTCAACGGATATCGGAACAAAGATTACCTGTGAAAAATGAACACGATATTTGTTAATCTTCTATTCCTCAACATACGAAGCAAGAGATTTGGAGTCAGCACCTATCTAGGCCAAGCGTCACTCGAGGATGAGAATTAATTAGATGAGAAATGATGAGAAACACTATAGGAGTACTAACATGTATATATCAATACGATAGCGTGTGTGTTATTTTCTGTGTCACGCTTACACCCAGGTCGTTTAATTGTTATATACTTCCATTGCGTCATAAATAATCTTACCAAAAAGTTTGCGTTTCAGTTTCGATTACAGCTGATGGCACTTAAGTCATCTATCTTTTTTTTTATAAATAATTTTATCAAAAATTCTTCATACGTTTTAGTTTCGGTTTCAATTATGGCTGAAGGAACTCAATTTATATATATATATATATATATATATATATATATATATATATATATATATATATATATATATATATATATATATATATATATATACCAGTGGTGAATATATATATAAAAGTGGTAATATATATATAATATATATATACATACATTTTTTCCATAAGTTTTTATTTTGGTTTCGATTCAAGCTAATGCACCCAAGTCATATGGATATATCTTTTTTATTTTTTTAAATCGCAACTTTATAATATATAAAAATCGATAGAACATTAACTCTATAATAATATATACGAAATCTGCAAGAATTAAAATATCATATTTAAGCGTACTTTACGACTGGGCTTTCATGCTAGCTTAGATAAATACTTTTGCAGTTTTAACAAAAAAGCTACAATAATATCAAGGGGGTCTCCATTTACGCTGAACATCCACAGAACGCCAACATCAATATATTACATCTGAATAAGTCCCTTGTGGAATTTCCACAGGTCTTGCTAATGATTAATGATCATGCTTCCAAATTTTTTAGATAAGGATTGATTATTTGTATTATTTAGATTTTTCAGACTGCTGCTCTCATCTTGAGTGTTATTTTCACAATGTTTCGGCCAATATATCCTCCGATTATCTTCAGATATACTTTTTTGTCGAACTTCTGAATCTTCCTTTCAACTTCACAAGAACTGATACTCGAGATTGACGCTACAATCCTCCGTGCAGACGACACTTAGAATACAATATCGAATTTTTTTTTTTTTATTTTTTTTTTTTATTACATTTTCACCCCAAACAAGGCAAATTGCCACTTTGGTGTAGGGGGCTACTATCAGGGGCAACAACTACTGGGGTACTATGTAGGGATTTGGGCAGCAAGGTGTCGGTTCACGTTACACTTGAACTTCTGCACGTCAGTACTGTTGGGGAAGCAGGGACCTGGAATGGAATTCCAGAGTCTAGCGGTTCTGGGGAAGAAACTATTGGAGTAAAAAGATCTTTTACATCTAGGGATCTCTACAGTGTGGGGGTGGGATTTAGCAGCCTGTCGGGTTTGTCGAGGGTGCACACATCGTGGGGGCACAAGTGATTGCAGTTCGTCAGAGCATTCACCACTAAAATACTTGTAGAAAAGGCAGAGGGATGCAACATTTCGTCGATGGGACAGAGGCTGAAGCTTAGATGCCAGTTCAGGGCCTATCAGGTTTGCGACTCTCTTTTGAACCTTGTCAAGGAGCGAGAGACTAGTAGCAGATGCACCAGCCCAGATGTGGCAGCAATACTCCATACATGGGCGAATGGTGGCCTTATAGAGGTACAGGATACTTTCGGGTGTTAGTAGTTTTCTAGCACGGTAGAGAGAGCCCACCTTTCTTGCAGCGGCCCTGGCAATGCCTTCAATGTAATTGTTCCAACTCATGTTTCCTGTGAACGTTAGGCCAAGGAGTTTGAAAGATGGACTCTCAGATAAAGAGTCGTTGGTCATTGCTATGGGTGGTAGAGGGGGTTTCTTGTAATTATTGAATGAAACTAGTTTAGTCTTGGCAGCATTGAACGCGACCAACCACTTTTGTCCCCATTCCACTACAGATTGGAGGTCTTCCTCTAGTGTTTCTGCCATTTCTTTAGAAATGTGTTCATTCGTCTTCCTGTCGTGCCTGCCATAGAGTGTAGTGTCATCAGCATATATACCCATCTCAGAGGCAATGTTGTCGGGGAGGTCATTTATGAATATCAGGAACAATAGAGGTCCAAGGATAGAACCCTGGGGCACCCCCGCATTTATATCATATTGTTTAGATGTACGACCGTCGAGGACTTCTACCCAGGATCCTGGATATGACCTAAAACTATATCCGATGGTGAGGCCCCAGCTTGCGGGCCTTGGGGAGTGTGGAGCCACCCTTTAATTGCCATTGCTCCCAGGTCCACTCTGACTCGGAGTGGTAGTACCTGTTAGGGTTCCAACTATGGGTTAAATAGAATCCGACTTAAAAAACAAATATACCCTATGAAAAATCGTTCCTCAAAATAACTAGATTCAGAATTAAATAACCTGAAAAAGGTTGATATGCCGGAAAATAAAAACAACCAACCAACTTCTACCCAGCCATAGCTGACAAAATGAGAGCATGCTGCCCCCCCCCCACAGATTAAATAAAGTCTTACATTCAAAATTCCATTCAGATTCCCGAGTTTGACAAGATACACCTGAAGAAGGTTGGAGGTTATATCGGCCAAAATATTGTGAAATAAACACTGAAGATGAGAACAGTAGTCCAAAGAATCCAAATAACATAATATAATGGATTATTTTTTTATACTAGCGAGGGGAGAGGGCGCCTGGCTTTGCCTGGGCGTAAAATACGCTTAAATATTATATTTTAATTCGTCCAGATTTCGTATATATTATTATAGAGTCATGATTTTAAAAGTAAAAAAAAATGTATTTGGGTGCCATCAGCTAGAATCGAAACTGAAACATTCAAAGTTGGTGACGTTACCACTGGACCAACGTGACGCACATATAAACTGATTAAAAATTAAGAATAAACTAAAATTATTGTACAAAATGTTTAACAATTTTTTCAATTTTAACCCATTTTTGACCCCTTAAAACCTGTTTTAACCGGCTAAAGATCCATAAAAGAACGGCTCATAAAGAATCCAATCATTTGAGGCCCCTAGCGCCGCCCTGCAACTTTTAGTTTCGGAGGAGATAGAGTTTGAAAATATGGAGGCAGACAGACAGACAGACAGACATTTAACCGTTTATACATTAAATTTCTTATTAATCCTGAACAAAGCAATTTGCCACTGAGACATAAGAGCTACTGTGAATTAAGGACCATACCTACAGAGACACTCTAAGTAGGGAGTTAAGCAGCAAGATGTCTGTTTACATTTAAATTTCCGCATGATAGTATAATCAGCGAAGCAGTAAACAGGAAGTATTTTTTTTATTACATTTTTTTTTTACATTTTCACCCCAAACAAGGCAAATTGCCACTTTGGTGTAGGGGGCTACTATCAGGGGCAACAACTACTGGGGTACTATGTAGGGATTTGGGCAGCAAGATGTCCGTTCATGTTACGAACTTCTGCACGTCAGTACTGTTGGGGAAGCAGGGACCTGGAATGGAATTCCAGAGTCTAGCGGTTCTGGGGAAGAAACTATTAGAGCAAAAAAATCTTTTACATCTAGGGATCTTTACAGTGTGGGGGTGGGATTTAGCAGCCTGTCGGGTTTGTCGAGGGTGCTCACATCGTGGGGGCACAAGTGATTGCAGTTCGTCAGAGCATTCACCACTAAAATACTTGTAGATAAGGCAGAGGGATGCAACGTTTCGTCGATGGGACAGAGGCTGAAGCTTAGACGCCAGTTCAGGGCCTATCAGGTTTGCGACTCTCTTTTGAACCTTGTCAAAGAGCGAGAGACTAGTAGCAGATGCACCAGCCCAAATGTGACAACAATACTCCATACATGGGCGAATGGTGGCCTTATAGAGGTACAGGAGGGAGGGAATTTCAAAGTCTAGCAGTTTGAGATATGAAATTATTATAGTAGAAGGCTTTCTGCCATCTAGGGACCTCTATAATTAAGGAGTGGGATTTTGCTATTTGTCCGATTTAGTTGGGGATAGTTACATTGAGGAAAGGCCCAATGGTACAAGTTCATCAGAGCATATTTCATTAAAGAATTTGTAGAATAAACACAGGGATGCAACATATAGGTTGGAGCTAGGTTGACAGTGCAAAGTGTATGAGATTGGAAATTTTGTTTTGGACCCTGTCTAATAGGGAGAGACTAGTGGTTGGAGCACCAGCCCAAATGTGGCAACAATATTCCATGCATTAGCAAATAATGTCTTTATTGGGATTTGTTAGAAACTGGTAAGTGTGAGTAATTTTCTAGCATGGTAGAGAGAGTATACCTTCTTTTACAGCAGCTTTTGCAATGTCATCAATGTATTTGTTCCAATTCATGTTACCTGTGAATATTAAACTGAAGAGTTTGGGGTTGAATGTGTTAACATTAGATTGAAAGACAACCAAGTTGTAATCAGCAGGGAAGCAGTCTGACAGGAATGTGTTCCTCAGCTGGAAATCTCTTTCTTCCTCCATATTCGGCATATGAAGAGAGAAAGGGAAAACTTTTTTATGTTGTGTTAGTAAAACGAGTTCTTACTATGAATGTTTTACCAAGGATTAAAGCTCAGCCGAGCATCTTTCATGGAAATAACAATAGAATAGAGAGAGAGAGACTAGTAACATCTCTTCAGTGATAAAAGAGTTGCAGGGAAGATGTCATCAATGTATTTGTTCCAATTCATGTTTCCTGTGAACCTTAAGCTGAAGAATTCTGACAAGAATTTGTTAACGTTAGATTGAAAGACAACCAAGTTGTAATCAGCAGGGAAACAGTCTGGCAGAAATGTGTTCCACAGCTGGAAAGCTCCTTCTCCCTCCATATTAGGCACATAGAGTTAGAAAGGAAAGACTTTTATGCAGTAATAGTAGGACGAGTTCTTACTATGAATGTTTTACAAAGAGAAAACAAGGATTAAAGCTCAGTCGAGCACATTTCATGGAAATAACAATAGAGTAGAGAGAGAGACTAGCAACACCACTTCTGTGAGAAAAGGTATTGTAGGAAAGAGACAAGACCAGTCCCCACTAGATTTCGAAATCGATTATGTCTTCTGTGAAAACAGGAAAGTGTGCTCTGTGCAGCACTTTCTCACATGTGGCAGCAATATTCCATCTTTGGACGTTTATGACTTTTATAAGTAGGGAAATGCATCTGTAGGCACATACTTTCTGGAGTGATAGAATGATCCAACTATTTTTTCCAGAAACCGCGAAAAAATTACTTTTATATAAGTAGAATATTGCATCTGAAGTCATGTAAATTCTGGAGTGATAAAGTGATCCAACCATTTTGCCAACAACCTTAATAACCTTATTTTAGACTGGAGGGAGGCGCTCAACCATGCCAGTTGTAAAATATGTTTTAATATATTTTAATTCATGCAGATCTCATATTTATCATTAGCCAATTCTCTATTGAATATTATATTGTACCTAATATATAGTACTGGTTTCAAGAGATTAAAAAAAATGATCTGGGTGCCATTAGCTAGAATCGAAACCGAAACATTTAGCACTCCAGCCACATTCCCTATAGTTTTAGTTATCGACAGAGAAATAAGAAAGATTTAAAATTAAACCAACTCAAGCTATGAATGAATTTGCACATGCGCAAAAGTAATAGAAATATGTCAGCAACTTGAAATGAACATTTTGTATTTCATCTTACCGACATATTTCTGTATGGGTTATTCATGCATCCAAACAAAGATTTTACTCGTTATAAACCGCCCTTGGTGTATGATGACTATTTCCTGTTTATTTTAGTGCTATGTATTATGTGACCAGTAGTTTAATAGTTTATCGGTTAAATAGTTACACACAAACACACACACGCATACATCTACAGTTTTATTTATATAGATTTGAAGTGAAAATCGGGCCTAAAAGCTTATCTGAATACAAGGCTTCTTCAAGTAGAATGATACTGTTTTTCAGCTAGATTAAAACAGGGATCCAAGCATTGGTGGTGAAAGGAGAGATGCTTTTCTTCATTTCTTTCAGTTATCCGACACCAGTAGGTGTAAGTGACGTGGTGACAATTTTTTCTTTCTTTCTTTGTTTACTTGCCTCCCCACGAGGGCAGAGTTAGGACATGAGGTCGGTTTTTAGTGTGGGTGGAAATCAGCTCCTCAAAAAGGGTCACTCTGGTCAGTAACGAAATTTAAAAAAAAAATGTATCAGTCACGAAGAATTTCTCCTCCATTAACCGAGACCAAAAAAGTGAAGTGAAAAAAGTCAAGAACAGATGGTGTTTATTTGCTCCCCCACCGAGCAAATTAGGCACAAGGCCGATTTTTAATGTGAGGAGTGAAGGGAGGGGGAAGGGGAAAAGGGGACCAGCTCCCGAGAGGTGGGAATTGGGAGCTGGTTAAAGGTCAGGCATGTGGGGTTGCCCCCACATCTGGTCTTTGCTAGTCATAACTAGTCATAGCTTGCAGTATCTGCCGGAACAGATACTACACTTTGATCCTGGCTCTCGGTCGGCCATTGCCAACCGAAATTCAATCCATGATAGACAAGTTTTGAGGATAAGGGTTAATGAGTTCGACATGTAAACTTTCTACTTTTCTTTACAAAGGAGTCACCACTTATCAAGGCTAGGAGGCCACTCGAGGATAAGGGCTAATGAGTGTACAGTAGTCAAGGGAACGATATTGTAGAAATTTACAAGTATTTTAATGGTGGATGCTCCGACGAACTACAAGCTCTTATGCCCCCTCAATGTAAATACCTGCAACAAACCCAACATGCAGCAAAGTCCCACTCCTACACAGCAGAGATTCCTAGTTTAAGAAAGCCTTCTACTCTAATAGTTTCTTCCGCATAACGGTTAGACTTTGGAATTCCCTCCTGGATTCTTGCTTCCCCAACTG
>NC_136504.1:101852318-101859818 GCF_053919585.1 Euprymna scolopes | reverse complement strand
CTCAGCCAATTTTTGGTCTAAACATTTGGAATTTTACATAAAGTGTATTCAGACATAGGGCAAGCTTTTTAATCGGTTTTTGGTTGAAAATTTGGCTGCCAAGGGATCAAAGTTCCAAAGATTTTACATTTGCGGTCTCTGGCAAACTATTTAGCCAATTTAGAGTCTAAACATTTGAAATTTTACATAAAAGGTATTCAGACACGCAGCAAACTTTTTAATGAGCTTTTGGGCGAAAATTTTGCTGCCAAGAAGTGAAAGTTGAAAGAGTTGACCATTGCACTCTACCAAACTCCTTTGCCAATTTGAAATTTTAGATGTAGGTTACCTGGACCTGAATCAAACTTTTTAATATATATATATATATATATATATATATATATATATATATATATATATATATATATATATAAGAGCAAATAGCTAATAAAACATGTAAAAAAACGCTTTGAAAAAGAGTTAAAAACATATTTAATCTGAAAAGGAAACACTTAATAAGTCGATAGTCCTTAATCCGTGGAGTTTCGAAGAAATACTTTCCTTCTCATCGGAGGGTAAGAATTAACAAAATGCAGGATCGGATTTTGCATACAAAAGTATTTGATGAAACTGCAAGTAAGTCAAAGATCTTACTTGATAACAAAAAGTGAAGCAGAGGGAATATGGTGAAGAAAAAGGTGATTTCACGTGAATGGATAGTCAGGTGAAAGGAAAAGCATCCAATGACGGTAAAATCCAAAAATGTACGTCCAAGAAAGTTAATTTAATTTTCCATTCGCACAAGTAAAATCCAAGAAAATCGTATAATTGGAAGATTGTCCAAATAATCCAAGAAGCTTAAATCCGTGGAATAATTCACAAATATGTACAAGCTCCATCTCCTACTTGGATTTATCGAGTTTTGCATCTGGTTGAGATTACTTTATAAATATTAATTCTTTTATATTTATAATATACTTTAGTTTTACCATCTTGGATTATTTTGGTAAATTTAATTGTAATATTTATTATATATATATATATATATATATATATATATATATATATATATATATATATATATATATAAGTAGATTGTAGTTTGCTTGAAGCATTGCTGAAGAAAATTATAAGGTAAAATTAAAAGCCAAGAACAATGCGAGATTTTTTTTTATAGAGTAAAATTAAATGAAAACAAAAGAAATAAATTTCTTTTTTTTGTTTGTTTTTTCTTTTTCACACAAATTTTAACTCTAAACAACAGTATTTTTTTTCTGTTGTATTCAATGGTGTTATAAATCTCAATATATTTCAGACTTATTAGTCCTTTTTCAAGAGAAGACAGCGGAAAGTGTTCAAAATTGGAAAAGCAGCCGCAGAGTTTGCCACGTGATACCGCGAAATATAGAACAAAAAAAAAAATGACGTTAAGAGAACGATAAAATAAATCAGTTGATGTTTGAAATACTTGTTGCGTTTGTGAATCAAGGGAGATGACTATTCAAGCAAGAGTTTTTTTTTTGTTTTTTTGTTTTTTTTTATTATTATTTTAATTATTGTTTTTCTTATGTTTTAAACTTATATTATAAAAGCGGAGCTCAATTCCAGTCTATTGCTTAGTGTGGGAGTATTTTTTGAAATAATTAAGGATTCGAGGATACGAAGTTGACCTACGTTTCTTGAAGAAGCAAGAATGTTGATGTGAAAATCTGGTTCTGAATTAATGCAAGTGCGAATATGTTTATAGAACGACGAAGCAGTAGTGTTTAAGTGCTCTTTAATGCGGTGGTGAAGCAATCTGGTAGTGCTTCCGATGTAAGATGCACTGCATTTAGCGCATTGTAGGTCATAAACAACGTGGTTTTTAAAGCATAAACCTGTGTGTGATATTGGGCAATTAGAGAGTGAACAAGGGGAAGGTGTATGCGATGGATGTTTTCGGTTGAGCTGTTGTCTTAAAGTAGATCCAGTGTGGATGAGTTGAATGTTGAGTCACTCGCTGCGGATGGCTTTTCGGATTGAAGATGAGATTTTGTCACTGAGGAAGGGTAGTTTTAGAAAACAATTGTTAGAGAAGGGTCGGGTGTTGCGTTTTTTCTTTTTAAGTGAGGATAGGATCGTATGAGGGTAGCCGTTTAGTGAGAGGGTCCGTAGGAAATTGTTAGTGTGTGTATGTTTGTCGGAGATGTTAGTGCATTTGTCTTGTATGCGTGAGATTTCGGCATGTGCGTAGTTTAGTTTGTCCTTGAGAGGTAGTGCAGATTTGAAATGTACGAAGAGGCGTTTGCTGGCGGGTTTTCTGTAGAATTCAGTGCATATGGCACCATTTTTTTAATTTGTATTTTAAAATGAAGTAGAGAAAGAGATTCAGAAGAGTCTGGGTGTTCTATAGTAAATTTTAAGTTTGGGTCGGCGTTATTGAATTTGTGGAAAATGTTAATAGCTTCTTCGCGGGAGTATGTGATAATTAAAATGTCATCGATATATCTAGTAAAAAGGAGATAAGAGTAGCAGGTACTAAGGGTGTGTCTTTCGAGTTTGTCCATATAAGCAATGTCAAGAATACCGGATAGACTGGAGCCCATGGGTAGTACAGATACTTGTTTGAACGTGTTTTGTAGGAAAGTAAAGTAAGTGTTGTCTACTATAATACGGAGGAGTTGTAAGAGATCTCCTGGAGTAATTCCGAAGCATTGTGGGTTTTTAGATGCTATAATGTCTGCCATGAGATTGATGGCTGGATGTGCAGGAATGGAGGTGTATAAAGAAACGACGTCTAGGCTAAATGGGTATCTGTATAGTTTGAGTAGATTGTGTGGTAGATCGTTGAGTCTGTTAATTACTTGGTTGGAACTACTAACATGGGCTGGGAAGGTAGAGAGTAGAGGTTTAAGTAGGCGGGATATTAACCAAGAGATTTTATAAAGGGGACCGTTAACGCTTGAAACAATGGGTCTGATCTGTGTGTGTGTGCTATTTTTGTGGGTTTTAATAAGGTGATAAAAGGTAGGTAATTTGCTGTATTTAGTAATAAAATTTAGTCTGTGTTGTTTTGGGAGATTTCTTTTAAAACAAATTTGAGACCATGTCTTGTTAATGTTGTTCTCAATACGAGCAGCAGTGATATTATGTGCTGGGGTGTAAAGGTCGGTATTGGAAAGATGCTCTATAGCAAGGTTGTTATAAGATTCCTGTGATATAACGCAAAATTCTCTGCCCTTATCAGAGGGTAAGTAAACTAAATCTTTGTCTTTAAGGGATTTAAGGGTAAGGTATTGGTTCCTGGTAAGATTGGGGGAAATATGGTGTTGTTCGCGTTCAAGTATTCTGAAGATTTTATGCTTTAACCTTTAAAAACCACGTTGTTTACGACCTACAATGCGCTAAATGCAGTGCATCTTACATCGGAAGCACTACCAGATTGCTTCACCACCGCATTAAAGAGCACTTAAACACTACTGCTTCGTCGTTCTATAAACATATTCGCACTTGCATTAATTCAGAACCAGATTTTCACATCAACATTCTTGCTTCTTCAAGAAACGTAGGTCAACTTCGTATCCTCGAATCCTTAATTATTTCAAAAAATACTCCCACACTAAGCAATAGACTGGAATTGAGCTCCGCTTTTATAATATAAGTTTAAAACATAAGAAAAACAATAATTAAAATAATAATAAAAAAACAAAAACAAAAAAAAAACTCTTGCTTGAATAGTCATCTCCCTTGATTCACAAACGCAACAAGTATTTCAAACATCAACTGATTTATTTTAACGTTCTCTTAACGTCATTTTTTTTTGTTCTCTATTTCGCGGTATCACGTGGCAAACTCTGCGGCTGCTTTTCCAATTTTGAACACTTTTCCGCTGTCTTCTCTTGAAAAAGGACTAATAAGTCTGAAATATATTGAGATTTATAACACCATTGAATACAACAGAAAAAAAATACTGTTGTTTAGAGTTAAAATTTGTGTGAAAAAGAAAAAACAAACAAAAAAAAAAGAAATTTATTTCTTTTGTTTTCATTTAATTTTACTCTATAAAAAAAAAATCTCGCATTGTTCTTGGCTTTTAATTTTACCTTTATATATATATATATCTTTATTCGATTGGCAAAATTTTAGAATATTATAAAGAAGTGAACCATTACGTAAATTCAATCAACTAAAAAATGGAAAACGGGGTGAGGAAAAGAAAAAAAAATATAATGGGGCAAGTTATATGTACAATTCAATAAAATAAATAAGTCGATTAAAAACGATCGTTAAAATACACCCTAAACGAAAAGCGCTTTGGGTGTATTTTAACGATCGTTTTTAATCGACTTATTTATTTTATTGAATTGTGCATATAACTTGCCCCATTATATATATATTTTTTTCTTTTCCTCACCCCGTTTTCCATTTTTTAGTTGTTTGAATTTACGCGATGGTTCACTTCTTTATAATTATATATATAAATATATATATATATATATATATATATATATATATATATATATATATATATATATATATACACGCATAAAGTTATGAAGAGTACATAGGGCCCGAGCAAAGCCGAGCTGAACTGCTAGTTGTTAATAAAATAGAAGCCCCGCAGTAGGAAAGAAGAGGAAGGAATAGGAGTAATGTTAGAGTTCAGTTCAAAATAAATACATACAGACAGACAGACAGACAGACAGAAAGAAAGAAACATCCCTTTATATACAGATAGACACCCTGACTCATGACCCTCTGATCACTGGCAGTAACCACACCTCAATTTTTTAAAATCAGATAAATGACACTGAACCAATACCACGCATGCTTCTGTTTAAATCTTTGTGCGTTTATAATTTTTATTCTTAATTTCAACATACTATGAATGAAACAGAAGGCCGCTACCATATGTCGTGCATGTCATTCACTGTCTGACCAAAAGAAGAAAGAAACCAAGATTTTTTTTTTTATATTATTAATTTTACGATGATGAATTGGTAGGGGGAAGACATGTACACAGAAATTCACTGACGGACTCGAGGGTTCTGCTCACCAAAACGAAAAACTCCCAACTCAATTCAGGCCACTGTTATGTAATCGCCTGTGACCTTCGACATCTGATCTCTTTCTTTTTACAATTGATTCTATACCTGTATTGTTTTATTGTTTTATTGTTTTATTAGAAATTTCAATGATAATTTTTGTTTGACGTTCGATTGTCATCAGCTTCATTCACTCGCTTTTGTTTTTTTAGCTATATGGTTTTTTGAAATGTCAATTCTGTTTGAGGTCTGATTATATGGCTTTTTTTGAAATGTCAATTCTGTTTGACGTCTGATTATATGGCTTGTCGAAATGTCAATTCTGTTTGACGTCTGATTATATGGCTTGTCGAAATGTCAATTCTGTTTGACGTCTGATTATATGGCTTGTCGAAATGTCAATTCTGTTTGACGTCTGATTATATGGCTTGTCGAAATGTCAATTCTGTTTGACGTCTGATTATATGGTTTTTCGAAATGCCAATTCTGTTTGACGTCTGATTATATGGCTTTTTTTGAAATGTCAATTCTGTTTGACGTCTGATTATATGGCTTGTCGAAATGTCAATTCTGTTTGACGTCTGATTATATGGCTTGTCGAAATGTCAATTCTGTTTGACGTCTGATTATATGGCTTGTCGAAATGTCAATTCTGTTTGACGTCTGATTATATGGCTTGTCGAAATGTCAATTCTGTTTGACGTCTGATTATATGGTTTTTCGAAATGCCAATTCTGTTTGACGTCTGATTATATGGTTTTTTGAAATGCCAATTCTGTTTGACGTCTGATTATATGGTTTTTGGAAATGTCAATTCTGTTTGACGTCTGATTATATGGATTTTGGGAATTTCAATTCTGTTTGACGTCTGATTATATGGTTTTTCGAAATGTCAATTCTGTTTGACGTCTGATTATATGGTTTTTTGAAATGTCAATTCTGTTTGACGTCTGATTATATGGTTTTTCGAAATGTCAATTCTGTTTGACGTCTGATTATATGGTTTTTCGAAATGTCAATTCTGTTTGACGTCTGATTATATGGTTTTTTGAAATGTCAATTCTGTTTGACGTCTGATTATATGGTTTTTGGAAATGTCAATTCTGTTTGACGTCTGATTATATGGTATTTCGAAATGTCAATTCTGTTTGACGTCTGATTATATGGTTTATGAAATGTCAATTCTGTTTGACGTCTGATTATATGGTTTTTCGAAATGTCAATTCTGTTTGACGTCTAATTATATGGTTTTTCGAAATGTCAATTCTGTTTGACGTCTGATTATATGGTTTTTTTGAAATGTCAATTCTGTTTGACGTCTGATTATATGGTTTTTTGAAATGTCAATTCTGTTTGACGTCTGATTATATGGTTTTTCGAAATGTCAATTCTGTTTGACGTCTGATTATATGGTTTTTCGAAATGTCAATTCTGTTTGACGTCTGATTAGCATTCACTACATTCTCAGAATTTTCGGTACACATGATTAAACAGTATGTCTGGCTAAAACTCAAACAGAACAGAACAAACACCCATATTCATTCATGGCATTAGTTTCCTTGATATCTTTCTAGTTAAAATTTTTTTCTAGAAAGATATTGGATACTTACAGGAGGAACCATGTGAAGGTTGCCAACATTCTAAGTGAAAGCGTTTCTTGAGAACTGGATTCGAACTTGGTACACCTATGTTGCCAGTCTGTGTCATTAACCACATACCACGTTTACTTAATTTCATCTATTAAGACATTTTAACACAGATTATTTGTAAATATTTAAAATAACTATTTTTTTTTAACTATTACTTAAACTTAAATTAGTTAAGATTTTAACTATTATTTAAAATAATCGTCGACCAGCACATTATTCGGCATTGCCCGGCCAACATCTAACACAACATGACACTTGAGAATAACCGACATTTCGTGCTGATAGAGAAGCTCCTCAAGGAGCTACCTGTGAGTTTGGACTTTTGTACTATCACCGGGGAAAGTGCCGACCAGAAAAGCATTACCACCTCCCCTTCTATCAAGGGTACTTAACTACCTGAATTATCTTTCAGCTATCAGATAAACTAAGCCTCAAAAAGACCCCATCATAAGTGTTTAATCCAAACACCAACCCCCAGAACACTCGGATACCTAGTACCGTCCCTTTCCCTGCATGCATCCTTACATAATAATGTTAGTAGTAGTAGTGGTAGTAGTAACAGTACATAATTAAATTGAAAATAATTAATTGAATATTCATAAAAGTTTATTAAACAAAATTCTACACTATCAATCGAATGGGAACAATAACAACTATAAACCAAGTAGGTCAATTAATATATTATACCATTGCTAATACAATAATCAATAATCAATAAAAATTAAAATAATCACAGATCAATGTGCAGATGTTGTTGATCAGCAACAAGTTAAGAAACACCTAGTAATGTTACTAGAAACGATCAGTCTTTAACCTTCCTCCTAAAGGATCTTAGGGACCCCCCACCT
>NC_136504.1:101819818-101847318 GCF_053919585.1 Euprymna scolopes | reverse complement strand
AGTATTTTCAAATATTTTAAAGTAAGCATTTTTCACAGCAGCGTTTTTTTTTACGATTGGTGAATTATCAATATTTTAGCATGGGGCGTAATTCATTTCTTTGAAATATATTTAAAACTTCATTTTTTTGTTTTTTATAACATTTTAACTGTAAATGATTTACATAACGAGTTTGTTTTACTGTACACATAGATTTGAAAAAGTTGTCCAAAAACAAATATATAACAAATAAATGTTATCAAAGGCAAGATAAGTTACAAACATGCCGACATTTTTCTTTTTAAAATATATTGATAAACATTGTATGATTTTCGAAACGATTACACGTTTTAAAGTGAGTAAAACCACTAAAAACCTTCCCAGATAGGTAGAAGAGTAACTTATCTTGCCTTTGATAACATTTATTTGTGATATATTTGTTTTTTGACAACTTTTTTGAATCTATGTGTACAGTAATACAAACCTAAAATTTAATTTAACTTGAAAATAATATTTAAAACACACGTGCGTACACTGCACAAGCACCGTTATTATCATAATAATAATAGTAATAATAATAATAATAATAATAATAATAATAATAGTAATAATAATAATAATAATAATAGTAATAATAATAATAGTAATAATAATAATAATAATAATAGTAATAATAATAATAATAATAATAGTAATAATAATAATAATAATAATAATAGTAATAGTAATAATAATAATAATAATAATAATAATAATAGTAATAATAATAATAATAATAATAATAATAAAAACTGGTGTAGATGACATCCACTGGCGCCACACCACACCAACTAGTTGTGAAGGCTCAGGGAGGATGGAAAGACCGAGGTGAGAGAGTACTGACCAAATCTCCACTGGAAGTGTGCAGTTCAAATCTGGTACCTTGGGGAGGCATTTTGTCACCCAAACCCCAGGAAACACCAATGGCCTATGCCAATGAGAAATCAGTGACAACGGCTGTTGCGATAACATGCAATCATCTGCACAAGTGGTCAAAAGGTGGAGAACACTGGAAATCTGGGGAGACTTGTTACTTGGTTTCCAGGGAACACCACAGGTTACTGCCAGTGAGCAATCACTGATGATGGCTTGTGAGACAACTAATACGCTACACATTTTGATGAAAAACATGGGGAAAAAATGGACATAGAACAGAAAACCAAAACTTTAAATATAATTTCTGTATTTAAAGTAATAGTTATTTAAATATTTCAACATATAATCTTGTGGAGAAAATCCAGCTTCCCAATAAGGGGCACTCTGGATAGGAACAAAAATAATCTCAGTCATGAAAGATTTCTTCTCCACTGACCGAAGAAAAAAAAAGGTAAAGTGTAGCATCAAAACAGATACTACACTGATCTTGTTCCGAAGGCCAAAAAATATTTGTTTAATATGTTTCTTTAATTGTTTGTTCCCTAAATTCATAATTCAGTTTTATCAGTATTAAATTGTATATTGCTTTAAAATCACTTAATTTTACATAGAAAATGTTTATATTTTATATTGAATAAAGTTCAGTTTAAGTATTAATCGAACTGTGTTCCTTTTCTTTTTAAAAATGTTTTATTGCTCTTTTACAAATGGCCCTCGTATAGTACTGACAGTCTGACAAATCTTACCTACATTGCCTGCAGACATTTTCCAGTTAACAGGCCTTCTTCTTACTCTCGGTGGCCGTGGCTGAGCTTGATTTTAACTGAATGATTAATGAAATTAACAAAGTTTGATTACGAGTTCGTCTACCAACGTGATTTAACCGTGAAACAGATTTGATAAGAATGGATGAATCCCCAATCAACAAGCCGCTCGAATTTTTGTGCAAAAAGCAATTGAATAACGCGGTGGAAATCGTTTGGAAGGCTGCGTAAAGAGAATTCCATATCTATTTTCTCTATTACAGCAGTTGAAATAGTGTGCACAGGACCGGGCTGACCGGTCAGAACTCACGTGGAGGCATGCACTCAACAGATTGAAAAAGCGATAGCGCAGCGACAGCAAGGAGAGGAGTGAGTGACATCATCATCATCATCAGCATCATGAACAGCAGCAGCCAAGGAGATTTCTGATAATTTCTCTGGCCGCCTCACTGGGGGGTGGGGTGGGGTGGGGAGAGCTCTAGCATGTCTGAACTGAGACACCAGAAACACGGACAAAAGGTCATCATCATCATCATTGCCCCCCCCCACCATCACTACAATTGTAATCATCACTACCACCACCGTTACCCTACTGCCATTACCATTATAATCATCATCATCATCGCCCTACCACTACTATCATCGTCATCATTATCATGGTTAAGGATATGTACTGACAACGTGGGTGTGCCAAGTTCGAAGCCAATTCGTTCCACAGAAACGCTTTCGTTTAGAGATGTTGGCAACCATCACGGCGTCTCTGCCACAAATACCTGACGCTTTTCTCGAAACAATTCTAACTAGAAAGATATCGAGGAAACGAATGCCAAAAATAATAATCTAATCCATTGAATGTCAACAACAACAACAGCAATAGCGACAAGATCATCATCATCAAAACCACCATCACAATCATCATCATCCTCCTCATCATCATCACAATCATCATCCTCATCATCATCATCATCATCATCATCATCATCATCATCATCATCATCATCATCAAAACCACCATCACAATCATCATCATCCTCCTCATCATCATCACAATCATTATCATCATCATCATCATCATCATCAGAGAAAAAGATGTTAATAAAATTGGATGTAAGTAGGATCCAATATTCAGGATTTTAGAAGAATGGAATAAGTACACAGATAATTAAATGTGAGATTTTATTACAATTAAAAAAAAAAAAGAAGAAAAGGAAAAAAAATGATATAGAATCGCCAGAACCTAATGTGTTTACATGTTGTGACACGTCATGACCTTATGCTTCAACCCTAAACGGAAGTTTTGGCCTCCACATCTACACACAAGTGAACCTTAATTTCAGGGGACTCCAGACATCTACTTCCATGTCAAACTAGAAAACCACAAAAGAAAACAAAAAAAAAAAGAAACGTACGATCAGAAAAATCATTTTGAACCAATGAACATCAACACAATGATGGTAGAAGTAAAATCATGAACTCAAAAACAACATTTTTTTATGGAGTAACAAGTCACCATATATCAAGGCCCAAAGGCTATTCAAGGATAAAGGTAAATGAGTTTTTCAGGTGGATAGTGAGGATGGTGGTAATTCTTGGGAGGTCCACTCTACGGATAATAATAAACTCTTTCACTTACTATAAAGACCTATGCATTATTCATAGATTATGCACAAGTCATGCCTACTTTGCAGCTGGACTGGCATATACCAACATTCTTAATTTGATGTATTTGCTTTTCCGTTCAATATATTTTGTTTACACTAATTATCGAGTCATGTCTTTCTTCCAAACCTTTACAGGACCAGAATGTATGTAGATTCCTCGAGGATGAGTCAGGATAAGTGAACTAACTCTTTTAAAAAAGTCAGAGTTATGTCCCTTTAGTAAGTGCCCACAAAACAAAGACGGTTAACACTAGTCAGGATGTGATTGTGTAAAAGTACATTCCAACAAAAATTTGTTAGCATTGGACTTGAAAACAACTCTGTTGTAACTATAACGTTTCTGAATTTTTTAGATGAGGATTGGTTATTCGTATTATTTGGATGCTTCAGGCTACTGTTCTCATCTTGAGTATTTGCAATCTGCAAGGACCCGTGGCACAGTGGTTAAAAATTCAGTTGCAAAAGTGACCTTTTTCTGAAGGTTGGAGGTCCAATACTCAGTGTAGGTGACCAGAAATACAATTATGAATTATTTATGACTTCTTTCCAGTCACGGTTGATGAAATAAGAGCATGCTACCCCGCAGGTTAAATAAAGGATTTTGTTCTGAAATTCGATGCAGATTCTCGATGTTGGCAGAGAGATTATTAAGTTCGACAAGATACTACTGAAGAAGGTCAGAGGTTACATCGACCAAAACATTATGAAAATAATACTCAAAATGAGAACAGTAGTCCAAATGATACTAATAACCCTGTTGTAGCCAGCTGGGAAGCAGCCTCTGGCTATTGTATTCTGCAGATGGGTAGTTCTTGGAAGGAAACTCTACTCATAGAAGTTTGGTTTAGTTTTAGGTATACAAAGGTAGAAAGGGATATTATTTACAGTGGTTGTAGCAAGACAAGTTTTGTTGTGAATTGCATAAACTCAATTTATGGGGTGCCTTCAATAAGTTTCCAGACTTGTTTTTATATAGTTTATAGACGTTTTTTTAGGCATTTAAAATTGTCAAAGACTCTTGAAAATTCAGTATGTTATTGTTAGACATCTTATGAGATGACTGACCAATTTTTATGATTTCAGGTTCAAATGAACAGCTACAGTAGGAATTGGAATACACACTAATAAAGCCTGATTGTCACAGCTGGTGAATTTCAAAAATTGCAATCTGGACGTGAGAACATTTCAGAAGAACGATATGCAATAAAATTCTTTTTTAAACTTGGAAAAAATGCCATACAAACGTATGGAATGCTTCAGACTGCTTTTGGACCGTCTTGCATGCATTTAGCATTAGTTTTTGAGTGGCATAAGAGATTCAAGGAAGGCAGGAAGTCTGTGAAGGATGATGATAGGTGTCGGAGGAGTAAAGAGTTGATTGGTCAAATAAAGAATTTTATGGATAAGGACCGTTGTGTGTTTATAGAGACAATAACTGCATAGTTTGATGTCAGTGTGGGAACTGTGCACACAATTATTCATGAGGAACTGAAGATGCGGAAGATTTGCAAACCAGTCCACAACTCCATCCTTATCACAAACTATTTAACCAAGATGTGCATCAAGACAGTTCCTCACCCTCCCTATGGTCCAAACCTTGCTCCCTGTGACTTTTTGGTTATTCCCTAATCCCAAGAAAAACCTTAGAGACTGTCGTTATGAGACAAATGAAGAGATAAAAAAGGCTGTGACAAGTGTCATTGACATGATCACACAAGAGAACTTCATTGGAGCATTCCAGAAGTTGTTGGAACGGTACAATAGGTGCATTGCAGCCGGAGGAGATTACTTCGAAGGAGGCTAAAGTTTCATGTGTGTACTATCAATAAAAGTGCCCATATGAAAAAGGTCTGGAAACTTATTAAAAGGACCTTGTATTTATTATTCATTTAGCCAGGTTTCTTTTCTTTTTTTTTTTTTTTTTTTTTTTAGAAGTGTCACTGCTTATTAAGGTCCAAAGGTCACTCGAGGATAATGGCTAACTGAGTGTCAGGTGAACAATGAGACACTACCATGATGATCGGCAATGATGGAACTTGGGTAGTGTTTGCTTATTGCAGAGGACATCTCAACAGGAACTTGTTGACATTAGAAAACAGACATATTATAGTCAGTTAGGAAGCAGTCTTGCAGTATTATGTTCAACAGGTGGGTAGTTCTTAAAAGGAAATTATACTTAGGAAGTTTTGTTTTATTTTATCTAGACAGGTTTAGAAAGGGATTTTATTTACTTGTAGACAAAATCACAAAAAATGATCCAGTAGAAAAAAAATATTTACAAGTAAAATTAACATTTATGGAGTTTATTGATTTATAGCATTTAATCGTGTGTTTTAATATTGAAGAGCTCTTAAAATCCAGGGAAGGTAACTGCAATCGATAAATTTGACAATCCAATATTTCAAAATACAAAATGTTTTTATGAACATTTTTTTTTTTTGTAAAAACTGGATCTAGCACATCTTCTATCAGATTATTTTTTGTAAATTTCGACTTGACATGTAAGTATGTGATAATGTTTTCACCTGAAATGCGTTTGTTTCAAAATCCATTATTCTGCAGAAGCACTTTTACTTATTGTGCATTTATTTTTTATGCCCGTTTTTTGTTTTTTGGGTTTTTGTTTTTTTGGTGATTCTAAAAAAGCGCAAGTAATGTTTGTTGTCTAGATTTTGGAAACAGGTAAATGTTTATCTACTATATTTATTTTTACATGCAGAATGATTAATGTGTTGGAACGATTCATCAGAATCAGAATTGGGACTTGGGAAAAATGGAACTCTTTGGTATATCGGAATCAGTATCGGAATCAGAAAAATTTGTGCCTATTTTTCAATGCCCAAAGCAATTCTTTTATATATATATTTTACAAACATAATTCTGCAATTTTGGTACCGATGATTAAATGATGAATATTTTCGGTTATAAACAACAAGTAAAACAAAAATCTATAATTCCCAGCATGCACTTTTTTTACGTTGGTGAGAAAATATGCAAGTGGGTTTTTACGGTAATCCGAAAATTAAATAAAATAATTTAAAAGAATAGGAATCAATAATTGTTTCAGTATTTTTTTTATAAAATTAAACGGTATGATTAAAGAAAATTGGAAGGTTCTACTTATAGAAACTGGTGATAGGAATTGACCAATCAAATGGAGCCATGCTCTGCTAGCAACCAACCAGACACTGAAAGCACTCAAAACATATTTGATATTTTAGAATTCCCACACATAATTTTTATTGTCAACACAAAAAAAAAAAAAAAAAAAAAAAACTCTTGCTCTTCAACTGTAAACTTTTACAGTTCAAAACTTATACAGATCTGCTACCCACCAAAAAGTTTAAAATTAAACATGGCTTTCAATTCCAAACATCTATTGATCCAACATTCTTTCAATGTGAACATACCATCAAAGTCTCCTGTGCTGCACACATCTTTCTATACTGATCATAAAAATATTGGATTTTTTTAGAATTTCCACAAATAATGTTTTGTGTCCACATGAGAAAGGTCTTTGCTCTTTACCTGCAAAATTTTAAAATTCAAGACTTATACAGATCAGCTACCCACCAAAAACCCTGTTTTTCATCATGGGACTTATACAGATCAGTTATCTATCAAAAACTTTCTTTCATCTCCAGGACTTATACAGATCAGCTACCCACTGAAAACTCTTTTTCATCTCCAAGACTTATACAGATTAGCTACCCATCAAAAACTATTCTAAAATTAAACATGGCTTTCAATTTAAAAATAATTGTATTGGAATTGGAAATTTAGCAGAGAATCGGTAATTGCATCGAAATCACAAAAAAAAAAAAAAAAAATATATTGTGATCGTCCTATCACTGATACATTATCAAAACAGAACACTTTGTGTGGAAAGCACTTCCTCTCAATTGTATACACAGTTTTCATGAGTTGAATATTATGACGTCAAGCCGGACAGACGTGCCATGTCCGCTTCTCAACCAGGCAGAAGGCTTGACGCACGCACAAAAAATTGGATGTGAGAACCAATTAATTGGACAGATATGTGCGCGTCCACTGTGTCGGCATGCAGCGATGTTTCTTATTAAATAACTGTTATGGCTCTGGAAGGGTCACTAAGGAAAACATGGAAACGTAGATGGGTTAGAAAAGGTAAAATATATTGAAACAAAAAACAGCATATATAAATAGCAACCGTCATGATTAAGTACCGCTAAGATGGCGGACTACGAAGGTACACTGACCACGCTGAGGCATAACTCTCAGTCAATTTATACAGTTTGGAAGAGTTCATATCTTGTGCATGGAGGAGTCCCAGCAACAATAACTCATTCCTGGTAGTTTGCTGTTTTTATTGTGAATATTTTTAAGTCGATTGAAGGCTGTACACCATATATACAAGGGTCGTTCCAAAAGTAAGGCCTCCTATTTTTTTAAGTCAAAAACTAAATCATTAAAAAGCTACAAAGACAGGCATGATACTATTAAACCGCACAACCTTATTTTCCAGAATTCATTTTTCTACATCGTCACCATCAGTTTCAAAGTACTTTTGCCAGCCTCTTTTGATACTTTGGTCGGAAAAGTCCAGAACACAATTTGTCACTCACATTTCTGTCACCTCTGAAATCGACGAACCCATCTCTTAAACGCTGACATCAACTGCATTGGCCTCGTAAACGTTCAACAGACACTGGTGAATGTTGCTCGGTTCAATTTTTTCTACATGGAGGAATTAATCTTGATTTTTTTTATGCTTTCTTAGAGCCTCACACCGTCAATATGATATGATATTCTGTGTAGAAAAAAAAAAAAATCAATATTGTAGCAGTTTTACTTCATGGTAAAATAAATTGTCCCAATTTTGAAACCATCCTGACCTTGCATCCTCTGATTTGTATGTCTTCCCATCCATGAAGATATTTTTGAAAGGATGATGCAATCTTAATTTCCATAGTCACGTCATGGTTTGAGTTACATTAACTTAAAACGTTGTGCAAATAACACTCATGATGAGAACAGTATATATATATATATATATGATGATTGCAACGTCTTGTCAGACGAGTGCCACTCCCTCAGACATTTAAAATCCATGAACTCAAATGTCTGAGGGAGTATCTATACAAATATGATGTTACAGAGTCTTAGCTTTGTACGACAGCTAAGTCTCTCTCTCGGTTCAAAATGTTGAGATCCAGCAACAAGCAAGAGCAAGATAGCCAACAACAAATTAAACTGCAGACCAGCTTAATGCGGGTACTGGTCTTCCGCTTTATTGTATATATATATATATATATATATATATATATATATTATTTTTAAAATATAATTATCCACTGACACGTGTTTCGTCGCATATGACTCATCAGAGTGGCTGAATCTAGCGAGATTCGAAATCGGGACACCATGGTAAGAAGTCTAAACCCTTATCCCTCATCCACCTCGCTGACTGTTCGGATATATCACGATTTACGTATATGTTATTTGTTTTTGTGATATGTCTTGAATGAATTCAGTTATTTGCGAAAGTGTATTTTTACCTAAATGCAAGTTGGGAATAATTTCCCTTTTAACCAATTTGGTACGTCTACATGGGGAGCGGCATATATATTTATTTTTAAAATATATTTATCCACTGACACGTTTTTGGTTGTCTACGACTCATCAGAGTGGCTGAATCTAGCGAGATTCGAAATCCGGACCCCAAACACGTGTCAGTGGATAATTATATTTTAAAAATAATATATATACCGCTCCCCATGTGGGGGCACCAAATCAGTTAAAGGGAAAATTATTCCCAACTCGCATTTAGGTAAAAATGCACTTTCGTAAATAATTGAATTCATTCAAACCATATTGCAAAAACAATAACAAATAACATCTAAATAAATCGCGATATATCCTAACTATCAGCAAGATGGACCAGTGGGTAAAGAGGTCAGGATCATTACCCTGAGGTCCCGATTTCGAATCTCGCTAGATTCAGCCACTCTGATGAGTCGTAGACGACGAAACACATGTCAGTGGATAATTATATTTCAAAAATAATATATATATATATATATATATATATATATATATATATATATATATACAGTGTCAGACGTCCTTGGCTTAGGTACAAGGACAAGTTGAAGAGTAACTTGTCTGCAGTGAACATACCATACAGGAGTCTTGAAGATGAGGTGAATGACCGAAAAGGATGGAGATCAAGGTGTTTTGAAGGTCTCCAGAGGTTTCAATCTGAAAGCTTAAGGCAACTGAAAGAAAACAGAGTAAGAGCAAAACGACTAGCAGCCGCACCAATATCTGCAGCGTTAAATCCACATTCATGTTCTATTTGCGGCCTTGTTTGCAAGTCCCTTACTGGACTAAAAAGTCATCAGAGGCAAAAGCATAAATGAGTTTTAGAAATATGGATTGTACGAACCTCATACGTTGAAATCGACAGGAGAGTCCATCATACAGTGTATCACAAAAGTGAGTACACCCCTCACATTTCTTCAAATATTTAAGTATATCATTGTCGTGGGACAACACTGAAAAAAATGATTTTTGGACACAATGAAAAATAGTCTGTCTGCAGCATATATAACAGAGTTAATTTATTTTCCCCTCAAAATAACTCAAAATATAGCCATTAAAATCTAAATCCCGGGCAATAAAAATGAAAAATATGTACACCCCTTACAAAAAGTTGTCAATATTAGCATACAACATGTCTACTCTCAATATTTTGTTTGGCCGCCATCATTATCCAAAACTGCCTTTACTCTCCTGGCCATGGAGTTTACTAGAGCTTCACATGTAGCCCCTGGAATGTTCTTCCACTCTTCAATTACGACGTCGCGGGGATGGCAGATATTTGATACTTTGCGCACCTCCACCTTCTGCTTGAGAATGCCGCAAAGATGTTCTATTGGGTTCAAGCTTGGAGACCTGCTTGGCCAGTCCATCACCTTTACCCTCAGCCTCTTCAGTAAAACAGTGGTTGTCTTGGATGTGTGTTTTGGGTAATTGTCATGCTGGAACACTGCTCTGCAGCCCAGTTTCTAGGGGGAGGAGATCATGCTCTGCTGCAGGATTTGACAGTAGATGTTGGAGTTCATGTTTCCCTCAATTAAAGATAATTCTCCAATACCTGCAGCACTCATGCAGTGCCAGAACCTAGAGTCAAGCATGGTGGTAGGAATGTGACATTCCTACCACCATGCTTGACTCTAGGCATGTCACACTTATATTTGTACTCTTCAAATTGGTGTGCATGGCTGTCATCCCAGGAGAAAGCCTTTTCTGAAAGCAATGCGCAAGAAAGCCCACAAACAGTTTGCTGAAGACATGTCAACAAAACCGATAGATTACTGGAACCATGTCCTATGGTCTGATCAGACGAGATTTAATTTGTTTGGTTCTGATGGCCTTAAGCATATGTATGGCGGCGACCAGGAGTACAGTGTCATGCCTACAGTCAAGCATGGTGGTGGGAATGCATGGGTGCTGCAGGTGTTGGAGAGTTACAGGCGTTCATCTCCCTGTGTACCAGTGGAAGAGGGGCACCTGGCTTTGCCCGGTCATAAAATACACTTAAATATGATATTTTAATTTGGCCAGATTTTGTATATATTATTATAGAGTCATGATTTCAAAAGTAAAAACAAAAGTATTTGGGTGCCATCAGCTAGAATCGAAACGAAAAGCAAAACTGTAGCATTCAAAGCTCGTGACGTTACCACTGTACCAACGTGACACGCATATGAACTGATTAAAAATAAAGATAATTGTACAAAATGTATAACGATTTTTTAAATTTTGACCCATTTTTGACCCGTTAAAAACTATTTTAATCGGCTAAAGACTCATAAAAGAACGGTCCATAAAAAAATCCAATCATTTGAGGCCCCTAGCACCGCTCAGCGATTTTTTAGTTTTGAAGGCGATAGAGTTTGAAAATATGGAGACAGAGAGATAGACAGGCAGACAGCTATAGTGAATTTTATAAATTAGATTATTATTATTATTATTATTATTATTATTATTATTATTATTATTATTATCATCATCACTATCATTTCTTTGAATCAAAGTTTCAATAAGATATTCCATGCAAGAAAAGGTGAAAAGGATAGAGGTCGTCATTTGTGGCAAAATCGGTTGTCTAAACTTAACAACAATTCTGGAAGGACGTTTCATAGGTAAATGCCCTGTATTTAAGAATTCAGGTGATCGCTCATCCCCCTCTCAGTACAGGCCAATAAGTCTCCTGTGTGTCATGAGTAAGTTGCTGGAATCTGTGTTAAATACAGAAGTAATCAACCATCTCAACAAAAATAAACTTCTTAGTGACACTCAATATGGTTTCCATTCTGCTAGATCTACAGCAGATGTGCTTACAGTTATATCTCATAGGATTAGTGAATCTCTCGACGGAGGCAACCTTTCTAGGGCAATTGCTCTTGACATATCTAAGGCCTTTGATAGGGTATGGCATAAAGGTTTACTTCACAAGATCTCTAGCTATGGTATAGCTGGAAATGTTTTCTCAATTATTAAATCATTTCTTTCTGATAGGTTCATAAGAGTAGTAGTTGAGGGGCAAAAATCAGAAACTCACAGTATTAATGCTGGAGTCTCTCAGGGGTTCATCCTGAGCCCAACTCTTTTCCTGATCTACATTAATGATCTGCCAAATCACATCCTTACATCATTTGTAGACATTTATGCTGATGACACTACCATTTATGGTAGCACATCTAAGACAGTAAACAGGCCTCAAGTTTTGACAAGCTTCTGGGCTTGACCATTACTCCTGATCTTAAATGGAACACGTACATCAAATCTGTTGCCAAGGCCGCTGGAAAAATGGTGGGATCTTTCTATCGATCCAGTAGATATCTCACTGCTGATGCAATTCTCTATCTATATAAGAACCAGGTACGTCCAAGGATGGAGTACTGTTGCCACATATGGGCAGGAGCTTCTATTTCACAGAAGAGATGTTGCGAGTTTGTCTCTGATGTATCGTTATTTTCATGGATAGTGTTCGACTAAGCTTCAGTCTATGGTCCCCCCTCGCCAAACTTTGAAAGGAACACCCGTCTAGCTGAAAACACTATCAATAATTCCCCCCACTCTTTATCTGTGCCTAAACCTAAACGTAGATTCCATGAACAAAGCTTCTTTCTTAGAACTGCACGCCTGTGGAATTGTCTTCCGTTTTTCCTGCTTTCCGGCTGACTACCATATGGTTGTCTTCAAGTCTAACGTAAACAAGTTCTTGATGAGTCATTCCATATAAGTTAACAAATTTACCGAATTGATTACTATATTGTCCAATTTCTACTGTACACTCTTTAACCCATATCCTTGAGTGGCCTTTTGGCCTTGATAATGTGGTGATGCCTGTGTAAAAAAAAAAAAATGCTCCAATCACTCATAATAAAGCACTTTTCGGACAAATTCACAAAGATTTGAAGTGAACAGGACAACACCAAAGGTCACAGTGATCGGCAACGTTCAGTCAGGACAGAAAATAACATTTAAGACAACGTTTACAAAATCTAATGTGCGAGTAACCACAGTGATTCAGCAATTAAAAACTATTAAATTGTGCATGCAAAAAAAAAAAAAAAATGGTTGTATAAGAAGGAAAAATCTTATGACATGTAAAACTTACATGAAAAAAAAATGTCCTTTCAATAATAAATGCTACTTTATTAGAAATAGTTGCTGAATCTATCAGGCATGTGTATATGCAAGGGTGAATGGTGCATGGAAGTGAGGGTTGAGGACATGCGTTGCATGGAAAGAAATGATATGAGAATGATACAATGGATGTGTAATGTGAGTCATAAAGGCAGGATTAGATTTGATGATCTAAAAACGAAGATTACATGTGGACATATTAGGGATATGTGTGCAGAACAGGAGACTTTGTTGGTTTGGTCACGTTGAAAGAATTGATGAGAGTTCTTGAGGTAGTAGATGTGGAAGAGTTGGGGTGGCAGGTTCAATTCACAAGGGGAAGGCCAAGAAAAACATTGGAATTAATGATAAGGATGAACCTGAGGGAAGGAGGGATAAATAAAGACGTGGCCAGAAATAGGTTAGTTTGGAAGTTAATTTCTAAAAACTGTTCAATATGTAAAAAACATGTAAAAAACATGTTGCAATATTTTTTATATATATAACGAGACGGGCATGGTTAAAAAAAATTGGAAAGTTCTATTTATAGTGATATGGTGATAGGAACTGACCAATCAAATGGAGCCACCCTCTGCTAGGAACGAATCAGAAACTGAAATTGCTCCATACAAACGCTGAATATTTTAGAATTTCCATACATAATTTTTCATGTCGACATGAAAAAAAAATTTGCTCTGTGTCTGCAAGTTCAAGACTCGTATGGATTAGCTACTGATTGAAAACTCTATTCTTCATCTTAAAACTTATACAGATTGGCTACCCATCGGAAACTCTTCTTTCTTTTACATTTTTTTACCAAGGAATCACCACTTATCAAGGCCCAGAGGCCACTCGAGGATAAGGGTTATAGAGTGTACAGTGGTCAAAAGGACAATACCATAGTAATCGTTAGAAGTGTAAATTAGGTAAATTGGATTACTTAAGGGGAACGGCTCATCAAGAACTTGTTTATATTAGACTTGAAGACGTTCATATTGTAGTCAGCTGGAAAGCAGGTAAACGGAAGAGAGTTCTAGAGGTGTGCAGTTCTAAGAAAGAAGCTTTGTTCATGGAATGTATGTTTAGGTTTAGGTACAGATAAAGAGTGGGGGAAATTATTGATAGTGGCTTCAGCCAAACGAGTGTTCTAAAATTAAACATGGCTTTCAATTCAAGAGACCTCACATACCAATGATTATGATGATGATGGGTAATGTTGTCCGCGGACCAACATACATTGTATTCAGTCCAAGACAAAGAATAGGAAATAACTCCAACTCGCTTGTTCTTTGTTCCAACAGCATTTATTTCCTCATTCTCTTTTTACCACTGTGATGTGCCTCACGTGATCATTTTCTTGAGCGTCCTTCACGCCTTGCACATGATCGCAAACCTTATCCACATCTCGCACGAAATCTCGAACGTTATCTTGTCTTCCTCTTTCTCTTTTTAATAATTCTTTTTTTTCTCCAGCAGTGACGTCACTTTCTATACACTCACATCCATGCATCCACGTCATATTACAGATTGTGATGGTGATAGTGGTGCTGGTGGTTAATGATGATGATGGTGATGATAAAGAAGATGATGACATCTTTTCCAACAACCCTGTAAATATATTTTCACTTTAGGGTTATCATCAAATTCCTTCTTTTAATTAATTTGCTTGGACAGATGGAGCAAATTGAAGACGGTTAGGCACGTGTTGAAGAAAGTGGTTTGATGATTTATGCCCTGCGGCACAGAAGTTGACAAGATTCTTGAGATCAATAACACAATGTGACAGGAATCTCCTCGGAGTTGAAGAATTTCTCTTTGAGAAGTTGAAGGCAAAAATCATCTCAGTAGGCGCCACAAGTTATGTTAACATGCCAGACGCAAGTTATAGCAGTTCGTAATGTGTGATATTCACCATTTTATCAAAATATTTTTTGTTAATATTAACTAATTATCCTAAACAAAATTCTGGGAGGCACTATTTCAGAACACCCTATTATGACATAATACCATAATAGATGTTTTTGTTGATGGAAAAAACTCAAAGTTGTAACACTATCAAAAATTCCCCCCACTCTTTATCTGTGCCTAAACCTAAACGTAAATTCCATGAACAAAGCTTTTTTATTAGAACTGCACGCCTGTGGAATTGTCTTCCGTTTTCCTGCTTTCCGGCTGACTAAAATATGGTTGTCTTCAAGTCTAATGTAAATAAGTTCTTGATGAGCCGTTCCATATAAGTTATCAAATTTAACAAATTTTCATTACTAATGATTATTATATTGTCCAATTTCTACTGTACACTCTTTAACCCTTATCCTTGAGTGGCCTCTTGGCCTTGATAATGAGTTGATACCTATGAAAAAAAAAAAGAAGAAGTCCAATGTGGACAAGTTCTAATTGAATTGTCCCCCTAAGTAATCCAAGTTACAAAATTCCCACTGTTTACTATGCTAAAATCACAATGACTAATGTATACCTATTAACCCTTATCCTCGAGTGGCCTCTGGGCCTTGATAAGTGGTGACACCCTCGTAAAAAAAAAAAAAACAAAAAAAAAAAACACGTTAAATTGTGTGTACTCGTTGTCAGTTTGAGAAACTATGCATATAAGCTGTCACTGTGTTTAGTAGTCCGTGACAGTGAGTCATGTTTTATACCGAGACACCGGTAATAAAAGGCCAATGTCCAAAGATTTTTGCCCTCCCTTCCAAGAGTACATATAGTATTTATTATACACAGGCTCCTTTAGTCTTTGACAGACTATGGATACTCACGAAGGGGGGGGGGGGCTGCACGTTAAATTTTTGTGGCAGGAGGTGCGCAATCTCCAACCACATCTCTCCTCAGTCGACATTGTTAAATGCCAGTTACAAGTGAAGTGTATGTACAGGACGACTGGAAACAAATGCCGAGATAAGCGGAGAACACATACAGCGCCTAGAATTCCCAAATGGTCACCCATCTGGTACTAACCAGGCTGAACATTGCTTAACTTTGATGATCTGCCGAGAACCGGTGTGTCAGTGCGATTACGCCATATATATCTCGAAGAATATAGGAAAAAAAAAATGTATATATATATATATATATATATATATATATATATATATATATATATATATGTGTGTGTGTGTGTGTGTGTGTGTGTATGTGTGTATGTATAGTATTTATTGATGTAGAATTAAAGACAAAGTTCCATTTTAACATTTTATATCAATTATATTTGATCGGTTTCATTAAACATGTAATAATAGATAGAACCCACATTGTTTGCAGCAACCTTGGCAGTGTCTTCTTTGTATTTGTTCCAATTCATGTTACCTGTGAAAGTTAGACACAGGGGTTTAAATTATGAACTCTCAGGTAGAGTGTTATTACCCATGATAATCGATGGTTAAGAAGTTGCTTGTAAATGTTAAAGGAAAAAACATTATGGATTACTTAAGGGGAAAAATTATGAAAGGGATTTATGGTAAAACATACTGCATTGAAATATGATAGCTAGTAAAGCTTCTTGACCAGATCTGTCTGCCTGTGGAACACTGTTCCGCTGTCCTGCTTCCTGGTTGAATACAACATGGTAGCTGTCAAATCGAATGTAAACAACTTCTTGTTGAGCCATCCCCATAAATAATCAAATTCTACCCAATTTACACCATTGAAGATTACTAAGCTACCACCTGACATTCATTAACCCTTATCCTCAAGTGGATTTCGGGCCTTGATAAGTAGTGACTCCCAAGTAATATATATATATATATATATATATATATATATATATATATATATATATATATATATATATATATATATATATATAAATAGATATATGAAAAGATGGACTTGAAAAGATGTATAGAAACACATCAACAAAGCTGGCATATTTCACGAAGCCAGCCCACATGTCACAGATCAGGTCTGGACAAAATAGATGGTTGCTTTTTGTGGGTTGTTTTTGTTTTACGGCATATCAACTCTTTTCAGGTTATTTAATGCCGAATCCAGTGATTTTGAAGAAAAAGTTTTTAATAGAATATATTTGTTTTTGTTTTTTTTTAAAAAATCAGTTTCTATTTAACCCATAGTTGGAACCCTAACAGATATTACTACTCCGGGTCAGAGTGGACCTGAGAGCAACGGCAATTAAAGGGTGGTTGCACACTCCCCAAAGGCCGCAAACTGGGACCTCACCATCGGATATAGTTTAAGGTCATATCCAGGACCAGAAAAAAAAAATGGAGTCTTCATACAACCGGAAGTAACAAATAAACTACAAGCAATATAAAATTAAAGTAGGTTTACTTTTCTTCCGATTGCAGTAAAGTGTGACACAAGTTTCGAAGGTCAGGAAAATCTAGTATATATATAAAAGTGAACGTGTCTGTGTGTGCAACGATTTTGTAACTTTGGGGTTGAATCCAAAAGGGAGAAAAGAGGAAAGGAACTTGTGAGCTGTGCATTTCATATTGATTATTACATGGCTAAAGCACCCTCTCGTCGTTGTGTGATCTGTGACTTCATATATTAGGAAAGAAGCAATCATTGTAGAATGAAAGATAAAGTCTCATTCTATCATTTTATTTGTAAAATGGAAAGGGAACAAAACAAACAAAAAAAATGACAATATCAAAACGTCCTCTTGCCGATACAACGCACGAAAGTCCTTTTTCCTTTCTTTCCTCAACTTGCAACAAATCCTCGTGTATTCGTTCTTTCTCGTTCTAAACACAAAACTCAACTCTCTTGCTTTAGAGTTTGTCCCTTTTAACAGTTACCAATTGTGTACATATGCAAAATAATGGCATACGTTCGCCAATGAGCGACCTGCAAAATTACAGTTTTCTTTTCTTCTTCTTTCCTACATTTTCTGCCGTCATTTTACAGGGTAAGTAAACACGAGGTCGTTTGCGAGAGTGATAATTTCTATTACATAAATTTTACGAAAAAGAAAAAAAAATGAAGAAAACTGTTATTCATAATACAATGTAAAAATAAATACTCTCATTGTTTCTGAGAAATTTGAAATGTCAGTTGATTGTGCGGCTACTGTCCAAATTAGTAATGATGGAAAAATAATTAATTTTAAACATGGTTTTAATCCGAAAGTAAAAAAATAATATTTCGCGTGTTTTAAGTGCAATAAACGCACGAAAGTCCTTTTTCCTTTCTTTCAAATCCTCGTGTATTTGATATTATCTTCCAACATTTTTCCTCGTTCTCAGTTGTCCAACAAAAAAATAAAACTCAACAATCATGCTTTAGAATTCGTCCCTTTTAACAGTTACTAATTGTGTACATGTGCAAATTAATGGCATGAGGTCACCAATGAGCGACCTACAAAATTACGGTTTTCTTTTCTTCTTCTTTCCTACATTTTCTGTCGCCATTTTACAGGCTAAGCAAACACGAGGTCGTTTGCGAGAATGATAATTTCTATTACCACTACGTCACGTGACCCATAAAGCAGCCAAAAGGAATAAGAAAATGAGGGTTTGTATTACTGTACACACAGATTCGGAAAAGTTGTCAAATAACAAATATATAACAAATAAATGTTATCAAAGGCAAGATAAGTTACTTTTCTACCAAACTGGATATAATTTTCATGTTTTTATTCAATTAACATGTTTATTCAGCTCGAAAAGCATACAGTGTTTACCGATGTACTGGAAAATTCAAAATGGCGCCCGATTCTCTCTTTAACACGGTAAGTTCGGGAAAAGGTGTTATAAATAATAAACTAGACAAAATACTGTTAGAAACTCGCTCAATATATGTTACCGTGACATAACTTGAAATATATTCGGTGTTTTTTTTAATAGTATTTTGTCTAGTTTATTATTTATAACACTTTTTCTCAAACTTACCGTGTTAAAGAGAGAGTCGGGCGCCATTTTGAATTTTCCAATACATCGGTAAACACGGCATGTGTTTCGAGCTGAATAAACATGTTACATTGAATAAAAACACAAAAAATATATCCAGTTTGGTAGAAAAGTAACTTATCTTGCCTTTGATAAAATTTATTTGTTATATATTTGTTTTTTGACAACTGTTTCGAATCTATGTGTACAGTAATACAAACCCGAAAATGACGCACTAATAAGGAAGGAGTGGGTGGTATAAATTCTAATACGTTCAACCTCCAAAAAGAACGAGGATAAAGATGTTGCCGGCTCCATTATCTCCGCCGAGAAAGCTATCACTTTTCAACAATAAGTTCTCACACGTGAAAATTCGGAAACAAATCGTGGATAAGCCATTTCAATGGGCGAACAAATGGATGACACAAGAAAAAGATAATTGTACAGAAAAGAAGATTTGCGAAATTCGGAAATAAATGATGGCTAACTTCTAACTGCAGTCACGGGCTTGTCACAAATATTCTTCAGTATATATGTCTCTAATGGTAAGAAGAGGATTGACCTCTGTCTTAGGCATGTGTCACCAAGCCACAGCTGCCCCCTACTGAGAAATCCAAAAAAGGAGAGCGAAAAAAAAAAAGGCATGGCACACGCATACAATTTATTTATTTATTTTTATAAACTACCTCACGTGACCTCTAAAGCAGCAGAGATCGTAAAGCCTGCCAGCCAAAGGGAACAAGAAAATAACTCATCAATAAGGAGGGAGTAGGGGGGGTTATAAATTCTAATACTTTCAATCCTCCAAAAAGAACGAGAATGAAGATGTTACCCGGCTTCATTATCTCCCCCGAGAAAGCTATCATTTTTCTACAAAATTGTGGAGAGACAATTTCACATGCATTATCAATAGCTATGCTATTGAAAGGGCTACCATATGCTTTCAAGGCTAAAGTTACGTTTGCAAGAGTGATAATTTCTATTACATTATTTCAGCTTTATTTGACCATCTTCGTTAAACACGACACACTCGTTAAATGATAAAAGTGTACGAGTCGGGATGACGAAAAAGATTTGAAAGTTTGGCTTTCTTCAAGCAACATCTTCCAACGTTTTCTGTAAGCCTGTTTTAACTAACCACCACAGAATATTCCCCCAAAAGTTTTCTTATATAATACTAGCGGAGAAACCCGACATTGACCGGGATTGAATGATGATCAACAAATATTTCGCACTCTTATATTTTTATTGTCATCGAAATCCGTGAAAACGCCCGGGAGGAAGCTTCACATGCCTCCATGCATTAGCTTAGTCCAAAATATATGTTATTCTACGTTGCACTCTAGAGAACCTATTGTTTCTTTTATAACGTTATTTCGGGTTTGTATTACTGTACACATAGATTCGAAAAAGTTGTCAAAAAACAAATATATAACAAATAAATGTTATCAAAGGCAAGATAAGTTACTTTTCTACCTAACTGGATATATTTTTCGTGTTTTTATTCAATGTAATATGCTTATTCAGCTTGAAAAGCATACAGTGTTTACCGATGTATTGGAAAATTCAAAATGGCGCCCGACACTCTCTTAAATACGGTAAGTTCAGGAAAAGATGTTATAAATAATAAACTAGACAAAATACTGTTAGAAATTCGCTCATTATATGTTACCGTGACATAACTTGACATATATTCGGTGTTTTTTTAAACAGTATTTTGTCTAGGTTATTACTTATAGCACCTTTTCCCAAACTTACCGTGTTAAAGAGAGTGTCGGGCGCCATTTTGAATTTTCCAATACATCGGTAAACACTGCATGTCTTTCGAGCTGAATAAACATGTTACATTGAATAAAAACAAAAAAAATATATCCAGTTTGGTAGAAAAGTAACTTATCTTGCCTTTGATAATATTTATTTGTTATATATTTGTTTTTTGACAACTTTTTCGAATCTATGTGTACAGTAATACAAACCTTTCCAGTTAACGAAAAAAAAAAACATTAAGAAATTTACGTGCGGGGTTTTGAACCTACATACCACGTTATGCAAAAAAAAAAAAAAAAAAAAAAAAAAAAAAACAACAAATAAAATAAAGTAAATAAATAAATAAATAAATAAAACAATACGTAAATTTTCAAGTCTAATAAAATTCTTTGTGGTTAATGAAAAAAATTAAGAAATTTACGTGCGGAGTTTGAACCTACAGACCGCGTCATGCGAAAAAAACAAAAACAAAAAAAACATGCTATCAACTTACCCACAGTAGAATTTTCACGGCCCATTGTTCTATCACTGTTGCTAGGCGATGACATGGAAAAAATGGCTTTACTGATGATAGATAAATTAAAATAACGGTTTCGATTATCGATTATCGGTAATTATCGGGGGTATTCTGAGACAAAACTTAACTAAGATCACTCTCAGACTTATACACTAAAGTTCTGTAAATTTTAAAGAAAATCTGTTCAGCCGTTTCGGAGTCTATAAGGAACGAATTCACACACACACACACACCCAAACACACACACACACACACACACACAAAGTTGCATTTATATTATTGTAGAGATTATAATTTATTAAATATTTAAAAAAAAAAATATTTTGGGAATATTCTGTAATTGATACGTTTTTGATGCTGTTTAAATTTAGTCTAACAGGCCCGCAGCAAGTGTCGGGGACTTTGCTTGAAGAAAGCCAAAAGTCCATATTAGAAGAATGCTATTCCTATTTCCAGCATAATTTTTTTTTAAATGCCCATGTAAAATTTATACCACAAACACTTAAGAATTTCCAGGGAGAAGTAAGTGTAGAATTTAAGAAGAAAGTCTCAGTCTAATATTGTGTTACATCAACGTTATTTGGCCATCTTAGTTAAACATCTCCCTATATATAAAGTAGTAGCGTTCGTGCATGTGTGTGTCTGTGTGTACAACGTTCCTACAACCCCACACCACTGGACCGATAAAACTTGACATGATGATGGCCTCCCACACCATTTTTCAAAATTAACATCAAGGTCAAAGTCATTGCCTATATATACATACTCTCCTACAGCCCACACAACTGAACCGATCATGGCCAAACCTGACATGATGATGGTCTTCGACATAGGATGGTGTATACTATTTTCAAGGTCAAAATCAAAGGTTAAGGTCGGGACTTTACTTGTCTAATAATAAACAAAGACTTAGTAATAGAGTTTAACTTCATGAGTCTGAACAAAAAAAAAAAAAAAACGGTTTGAGAGTCCATAAGGAACTATATGTGCGAGTTGGTTCTCTATATACTTGAAAACGGTTGGATCGATTTCTATGAAATTTCACACACAGGTATTTTATGTGCCTGGCAGTGTTTTTAGATAGGTTTTGTATAGGAATATCTTTGATAAGAATCGATAATCGAAATAATTCAACAAAAGAAGAAGCCATCAATTTTGACTCAAGTTAAGTCCTTACACAGCCTAACATCATGAGGGCATTTGAGAAGTTTTCTGAACTGTGCAATGCGAAAGGCCCAACATATAAAATCAACAGTTGCTTCTTTGATATGACAGGGGCACGTTCGAAATGAATTTTTCTGTTTAAAGCACAATTACACCATGATACTTGACTTTTTCATTTTAAACTTAAATTCAAGCCATCACCGCACAAACTGTAAGACCAGACATATAAAATCAACAGTAGGTTATTTAATATGACAGGCACGCGTTCGACATGGATGCTTCCGTTTAGAGCAGAATTGAAGCTTGATACTTGATTTTTGCATTTTAAATTTTTATTCAAGTCTTTATATATAAAAATGATTTTATAAAATCGACAGTAGATTCTCTACAGTGCAATGTAGACTACAATGTTTTATGGACTAAGTCACTGCAGGGAAGCATGTAAAGCTTCCTTCCAGTGCACCCCAATAGGTTCCCAACTAAAGCAGGTAATCAATCAATTTGATTTAAAATAGGCATTCGTTGATCATCATTCAATCCCGGGCAACATTGGGTTTTCCTGATATATATATATATATATATATATATATATATATATATATATATAATATATTTTAGTCATCGACATACAGTCCTGTTTCGTTGTTTCACAACTCATCAGTGCCGCTAGACTAACACCTATCCCAAGCCGAGGATCGAACCTAGAACCGTCGTGATGACAGTCGGCAGTTCTACCCCTCGACTACGGAAGCGGTGGCCGCAACTAATCTGTCCGAATGTCTATTTAAATAAACATCCGTCCGCCACTCGTAAAGTGCTCAAACGTTTGTTTGTAAACAAACCGCGAGCTTCATATTTTTTCAGCTAAATTAAGTAGCGAGTGAGATTATTTACGATAGTGCTCAACCCAAGAGGGGGGCTTTATAAAATATATTTTAGTCATCGACATACAGTCCTGTTTCGTTGTTTCACAACTCATCAGTGCCGCTAGACTAGCACCTATCCCAAGCCGAGGATCGAACCTAGAACCGTCGTGATGACAGTCGGCAGTTCTACCCCTCGACTACGGAAGCGGTGGCCGCAACTAATCTGTCCGAATGTCTATTTAAATAAACATCCGTCCGCCACTCGTATGTGTGTGTGTGTATATATTGGATATTGAAGCCTTTGTGTTGACGAAAGTTATTATTTTCACAATAAAATTGAAAAAAAAAATAGTAAAATATCATAAATATAATGAAATATACTCTTTTAAAATAGCAGACGATTAATTTCTGTTATAGTCGTCCACCATTTTAAGTAAAAAAAAACCTACAAATGTACCCTTTTTTGAAATTTAATTTTATTAGTGCGCAATCTAATATATAAACGGCTATACGTCTGTCTGTCTGTCCGTTAGTCTGTCTGTCTGTCTGCCTCCAAATTTTTAAACTCTATCTCCTCCGAAACTAAAAGTCGCAGAGCAGTGGCAGGGGACTCAAATGATTCAATTTTTTACAGGCCGTTATTTTATGGGACTTTAGCCGGTTAAAATTCGTTTTAAGGGTTTAACAATTTAAGTTTAATTGTTTTTAAGGGTTTAACAATTTAAGCTTAATTGTTTTTAAGGGTTTAACAATTTAAGTTTAATTGTTTTTAAGGGTTTAGCAATTTAAGTTTAATTGTTTTTAAGGGTTTAGCAATTTAAGTTTAATTGTTTTTAAGGGTTTAGCAATTTAAGTTTAATTGTTTTTAAGGGTTTAACAATTTAAGTTTAATTGTTTTTAAGGGTTTAACAATTTAAGTTTAATTGTTTTTAAGGGTTTAGCAATTTAAGTTTAATTGTTTTTAAGGGTTTAACAATTTAAGTTTAATTATTTTTAAGGGTTAACAATGGGGCAAAATTTGAAAAATCGTTAAACATTTTGTACATTCATCTTAGATTATTCTTAATTTTTAATTTTTAATTGGTTTATATGCGTGTCACGTTGGTACAGTGATAATATCACTAGTTTTGAATGCTACAGTTTCGGGTTCGATTCTAGCTGATGGCAACTAAATACTTTTTTGTTTTACTTTTGAAATCATGACTCTATAATAAACAGAGCTAGGACAACAGCATATTCTTATCATTGTTTTCACTCTCGGGTGTGTATCTGTTGATATCCTATATGCTTTTATATAGAGTGATGTGGTGCTCCGTTGTATCTAACTGTGTCGGATATATATTCGAGAGTCAAAACAATGATAAGAATATTCTGTTGTCGTAGCCCTAATAATAATATATACAAAATCTGGACAAATTAAAATATCATATTTAAGCGTATTTTACGCATGGGTAAAGCTGCCCCCTCCTGTTATTCATTTATATTGGTTTAAAACCGGCTAAATTAAACTTTCAATGTTGTTCATAATCGTTTGCTAGACTGTAACAGAGCTGCTGACGCTGGGAACAGCAGTAACCACATAAAGATGTGCAAATGACCAAGCCGGAGGTGCAAAGTGACGTCACAGCAGAGACAATAGGACATATGGCAGGAGAAGAAGTGGTGTTTGAGATGTGGCAACAGAAACACGTGTTTGAGGCATAGCCGTTGTTCGGAAAAGCATATCTTTGAGCGTCATGGGTTACGTCTCAGCAGGGACAAAAGAATCACATGTGGCCGGAGAAGAAGAAATGAATTGTTTAAATATTTAGAAAAAATGTCTTGTTGGAAATGCCAGGAATAAAGGCCTCTGTTAAAAAAGCAAATGAGTCGAGAGTTTTGTTTCTGGCTTCTGTTTCTTCGATATAGCGACTACGTTACACGAAGAGAAACAGTCTACTTAATGACAGTCTACGGTGATGAATTCGGAATAGCTGCTATCAATTAATCTTCTTTACCTTAGCACAAAAATATCTTCTGATTATTTTTTTAAACCTACCATGTTTCATTTTTTTTTTTTATCAAAGCATCTCAAAGCAACTAAAAAGTTGGCCATGTGTTTCTGTTTCATAAAAAGATACGCTTGCGTACGTTAATTTCTTACGTAAATCAAATCCAATTACGATTACTGAGTATGATGCCGGAGAGCTTGGTTGCAGTGTGACGAAGGAGAGATGAATTCATACATAAATCCACCAGTCCTCCTCCTCCTCCTCCTCCCACTATGAGTGGAAATAATAGGATTTTAATGAAAGGTAATTCGTAGCTGGAATATGACTTGAAGCTAATATGTTAGGTACACGGTCATCATCATCATCATAATCATTATCATCCTTGTCATCCGCATCAAAATTGCCATTATCATCATCATCATCATTGTTATTGTCATCATCATGATCATCATCATTGTTATCGTCATCATCATCATCGCCATCTTCATCAGTATCATTGTCATCGTCGTCATCTTTTATCATCATTATCAACATCATCTTTGTTGTTATCATCGTCATCATCCTCATTGTCGTTGTCATCACCATCATCATCATCATCATCATCATCATCAATATTGGATTAACGTCCATTTTCTGTGTCTATTTTTATCAGTTCTTCCCATGTTTTGCAATAAGTGTGGTAGGAAAGGCCACAGAAGAAATAACAGGGTCCGACATGCGAGATCCGGCATTGAATCGGGGGGTGGGGGCCGGTTGTAATATGTAACTTTTAACATCCTCAACAAGGAAGAGGATTCACAACTAAATTACGGTTCAGACGTGTCAATCATCAACATACAAACATGGAAAAAGTTGAAAAAACAACATGAGGAGAACTAACAAATCAGCTTGTGCAGTGACAGGCGATAAAATAAAATTTGAGGGAGAGCTGATACATTGAATGATACATTGAATGATACATTGGATGATACATTGAATGATACATTGGATGATACATTGGATGATACCACCAAAAAAGGTAAAGTATTTTTGCACAAGACATCCAAAAACCTCTTCGGAACAAAATGGATGGAGCAATTTTAACTCTGGGACCAACCAATAAACAATTTCTGCCGGGTACGACAATTAAAGGACAAGTTAAAAGGAAAATTTCTAGAAGTTTTTTCATTGGGATTAGGAAGATGTACCAAAGCTATAGCCAGATTTAGGCTGAAGGGAAACGCTCTACACATTTTCAAAAAGAAGCAAAACGTCCTATTTTCAACAGTCGATAAAATTGATAAAGAACTGGATTGGCTAGAAAAAGCCAGAATGCTATTGAAAGTGAGCACCAGTGAATGGGCTGCCCCTACTGTATACGTTACAAAAAAGACCAACCAAATTTGTGTCTGTGTGGATTTTTCTATGGGCCTGAATGCGGTTCTGAAAGATTACCATTATCTCCTCCCCACACCAGAGGAGATATGCAATAAACTCAACAGTGGTACAATATTCTCTAAGGGGGATTTAAGTGATGCATATCTACAGATCCACATTGGGGAGGAATGCTCTAAACTCTTCCGCATCAATACACATAGGGGACTCCAAAAGTTTGAGAGGTTTGCCTGCGATTTTCTGTTATTAAAAGGGAGAGAACCCAGTAAGTAAGAAAGCAAAACTAGATAAGTTTGAAAATGATATTAGGAAAAGGCTAGAATCGAACTAGAAATTGTTTATCGGTTGGTCCCAGAGTTAAAATTGCTCCATCCATTTTGTTCCGAAGGGGTTTTTGGATGTCTTGTGCAAAAAATCTTTACCTTTTTTGGTGGTATCATTCAATGTATCATTCAATGTATCAGCTCTCCCTCAAATTTTATTTTATCGCCTGTTACTGCACAAGCTGATTTGTTAGTTCTCCTCATGTTGTTTTTTCAACTTTTTCCATGTTTGTATGTTGATGATTGATTTCAAAATAATCTTTGTCAAAATTTGACAAACTTTAAGCGGTGATTGGAGTTATCTCCCCCTGGTACTACCTTCTCCTAAGCGAAAAAAAGATGGCCACTACACGATTGATCTGATTGAAATTTGATTTTCCTCATTAAAAAATAAAATGCTTTTATCAAATTATGTGATTTTTTTTTTTTGCATGAAAACTTTATTCCAAAAAACGAGTGGGTACAATATAGTTATTTTTTTTTTTTCAATATTTTCATTTTTTAATGTTTTGATTAAACTGTACAAGTACCCATTTTTTAATACTAAAAACAAATTCAAAACAATGAAACATTTTATTCTTTTATGGAAAAGATTTTGTCTATCTCTACTCTTATATAAAAGGAACTTTGTATGTAT
>NC_136504.1:101784818-101814818 GCF_053919585.1 Euprymna scolopes | reverse complement strand
ATTCTTGTTTCCTGTGATGTCTTGCAGTGTTCGGTCAATTGCTTCATAAGCACTCTTGTGCGTCATTGGGGCTTCGTTTACAATGATTGCAGAGGTGTCTCTAATTACATTTGCCAAGGCTGAGTTACTAGTAATTTTGCAAACTGGCTGATCCATTCGATGAGTATCCAAGGGTACTTTAAAAGTGCTGTGAAGAGTGCGGCCACCTTGTAGTAGAGTAGCAGCAATGCCACTGAATGCTGTTGCAAGCACAATCTTTCTCATGGATCTAATCTTTGCAAGGATCAAATTGATTACAAAAGTCTTGCCCGTACCACCTGGAGCATCAAGAAACATCATGTTTTTGTTCATTTCACCTTGTGCTTCCAACATTGCCATGAATGAATTGTAAACTTCTCTTTGAGAATCGGTCAGTTTTTCTTGCATATTTTCTGCTTGTAGGGAAGTTCTTCAAGATTATAAGTAACTTCACGTTGATACTCTCTCGCGAGTCTTTCATCTCTCCCTTGCATTGGTGCAGGTAATCCATAGCTTGCCAATGGTTGACCGCACATAAGGAGAACTTTTTCTTCAATTAGACAAAGAGTTTTATTGTAGATGTCCTCATTAAAATCTGCTTCTGGATTGTTAACTTCTTGCCTGTATCTGTGAAGAATGTCTTCAGATATTACATCACGAAAAGCCATCCAGATCTCAAGAGGATTTCTTGGCTCACAGGCTGTTAAAATTATCACAAATAGGCTTCGCAAATTTGAAGGTGATTGAGTGGCACTTGCCTCTCCTACTGCTTGATGCAAGTGATGGTCATTTTCTAGAAGGCCTCGAGCAAGGCACGCTGCTCTGTATGTTTCAAACACTTGACCATTGTATGCTCGCAAATTTTGAAATGAAGTTGGACCAGCAACCTCATTGAGCAACAGGCGTAAGAAATAACACTCCCCTGCTTTTGGACTAATCGTGTAGATTCTCCCAATGCATGGTGCCTTCCATACATCATCATTTTCAGTACCTTCAACTTGTACCCCACGCATTCTTCTCATCCATTTCTTTGTCGATTTGTTCCAAGTGTAAAACTCAGGGACTTCTACGTATTTGAGACCCCTTGCAAAGTCATCCTCATGGCAGAGTTGAAAAAATGCTGTCAAAGTTGTGGCAGGCGGTGGACCTTGGGCTCGTTCCAGAGCAGTATCAGCTGAGAACATGACACGCTGCCCATTTTCAAGATGAACAGAAAGTTGTACAATTGGGGGGAAATGTTCATGGATGGGATGTTCCAATATCCTCCAGGCTGCCTCTGAACTGCCGACATACCTTGCATTCTGGAACTGCTGGATCTCATCCACAATGTGACTTTGTACTTGGCCTTGTTGGTTAGCTGCTCCATCAGTTCTTTGTAGTTCAAACACTGCTTGATCACATCCTTTATTCACGTATTTGAGGACATATTTGATGCTTTGGATCGAGCTGCAAATTTCTACGTTAATGTGAGCGTTGAACTGCTGAAGGAGGACCTTGTTGTACGGAACAATCCACTGGTTTGTTATTTCTTGATTAACATACCGACCATTTCTCTTCATCCTTATTGTACCAGTCTGGCCTCCATCTTCTGGTTTTCTTCGCCTGTACTTGGGGTAAGAGTCTTGGCCCTGCTTGGTACACTGAAGAAATTCTTTTGGGTATTTTTTGGAACATTTGTTGTCAATCATACATGGACAATTTGGATTAAATGGTCCACAAGGTCCATGCACCATATGTGCCATCACTTTAGCATGAAGATCAGGATCTTCCTCTTTGTCAGGGATCTCTGCAGATATGCAGAGATCCATTTTTTCTGGTAGAAGTTTGTCCTCTGGGGCCTGCCAGGTGAGGATGTGTGCATGCGGCAGTCCTCTTTTTTAATATTCAATACTGTACAGGAAAGCCCTCAACCTGCCAAATCCTCCCTTTTTAATAAATTCAAGTAACTTTTTTAGCTTCTGCCTGAAAACCCTGGCAACAATATCTGGACGATCCTGAGGGTCTTGCCCTTGAAGACAATTTTCTGTAATTTCTGTCCACTTTGGATTAGTTGTGAACATGATGAAGAGGTCGGCTCGGCCCATTCGCCGAACATATGCCATGGCATCACTTTGACGCTCAAACATGTATCGAGGGCCTCCTGTATAAGTTGCCGGAAGTACAACTCGTTGACCAAACTGTTCTGGATTCCCATCCTCCCTAAGAATTGAATCTCTCAAGTTGCTATAATTGTCAGCTCTCAGGGTCTGTTGCTCACGCCTCAGGAACTGTAAACGTTCTGTTTCAATCTTGCAGTACACATCCACCAGCCATTGTTGAAATAGCCTTCGGTACCAGAGAAAATAGTTTCCAGGCCGAGTCATTAAATGGTACGAATAAAATTGCTGTTGGGTAACTTTTCGCCCATTGGATGCCTTCATGTAGATGTTGTAAGATGGAGAACCATAGGGGTACATTAACGGGTACATTAAAGTATCGTAGAGGGGATGTAGTTCGGAGATCCATTTTAATGTATCATTTCTAAAACGCAAGACAATATCCCGGTTAGCTGTTGGTTCATTCTCCATTAATATTCCAATCTCATACGTTGTTGTTGGAGCATTGAATCGCCGTGGATGCTCTTCTTGCGGCCTTCGGTCTTCCCTTATGACAACTTTATGTTCTACCAAGTGTTCTTCTTCAATCCTCTCCTTTGTTGTTTTCAGCTGACAAATAAAGCTGTTGTTCTCATGTAAAAATTCAGTCAGACTTTGGAGAATGTCTCTATTGAGTCTACTGTCACGTCCCCGATTATGTAGTTCTTCTTCCAGACTATCCAAGAAGTAGACTTGAATAAACTTTGCTGTTTCATCTTCAGGTGGTAAAAGACTCCCAATCTGGTGGCAAACCTGGCCTCGAATTCTAAAAGAAGGATTCCACCCATGTACTGCCGCAATTTTGTGACCAAATGATGTCATTGCAAAACAATTGTTATAACTGCGTAGATTTTGCAGAAAATCTTTAGAGATGGGACCATTGCTGGAGAGCAAATCTTGAAGCAACTGAGGCAGTGGTGGAAAGCTATCAAGCACAACTTTGCCAGAAGAACAACAACAACCAGGGGTTTCTCCTTTAAATTTTACAGTTGAGCAATGTTGACATACTTTGTCCATTTTTCCTATATCAGCTGTAGTGAGAGAGTCATTTTTGTTGTAGTGCAATCCTTTTCTATTGCAGTGTTCTATTTCATGGTGTCTCAAAGCAGTCATTCGTTGTCTAGCTGCCTCGTTTTCTGTCAATTGCTGGGGCAAAGTCATACTCTCTCTCCATGCAGCCTCTCGTTGTTGCCCTTGGTATAGGCGAAAGCTTCGTTGGGTTTCCGATTCATTCTGATGTCGTTGAGCCACTCTCAACTGACCTTGTGTACGTCTACTTACCTCATATAATTCATTCGATCGTAATATTGCTTCTCTTTCCAGTGCATATCTTTGCCTTTCTTGAATTTCATCTTGTGATGAATTTAACCGCCTTACAGCATGTCTAGTTCTGTCAGCTTCACGTTGGGTTTCTCTTTCCAAATCTGACAGTCTTGCTCTCCTTTCTCTTTGACGTATCCTGTTAAGTTCTAGACGTCTTTCTCTATCTGAATTGTTTTCATTGGAGCGAATTGCAGCAACTCTTAGTCTATTAGCTTCCAATCTTTCCATTCTTTCTTCCTCACTTTCGTTTCTACTTCGTTTGGGTGGCATAATTTCGGTTTTAAACGGAATTGTTTAACGATATTAATGATTGTAAATTAATTAAGCGTAAAGGAAATGTATACTAACTGAAATGGACGAACTATAAATAATATTTCTGAATAGTACAATTATAAACAATTATATTGTACCTATTTACTATGCCTCCCCACGGGACAGAGTTAGACACCAGGGTCGTTTTTTAACGTGGAGAAAAGGTACAAAAATAAAAATTGTCTCAGTCGTGAAGGATTTCTCCTCCACCGAAAGAGAACAAGAAAATGAAGTGCAGCATCTGAAGAACAGATACTACACTTTGATCTTGACCAAAAGGAATGAATAAAAGCGACCTACGTGTGACTCATTACTTCCGGGTGTAAACGTCACAGTCTAAAAGTAATAATTAAAAAAAAAAGTAAATGTAAAATAAATGTAATACCAACTTAGGTTAACTAAGTAAACAGTACAATTAAAACAGTTCTATTAAAACAAATAATTACTAAGATCTAGGTAATTGTTAGTCTCATTGTTATGGTTTTAAAGAAAAAAATGTGTAAAAAAAAGTTCTGCTTTTGTGAGTACGTGTATTTCTTTTAAATTACATAACCTTTTTATTTTATTATTTATATCTCTTTTAAATTTATATATTTTGTTAGTAAACTGGAAGAAATTCAGTTGAATAAAACCTTGTTCGTGTTCTTTACGTTAAACTCATATTTTTATAAAAGGTTCATCCGGTTTAAAGAAAGCACTAAGTTTAAATAAGACTGGAAATAACTAATTCAATATATAAATAGAAAAATGAAATAAATATAAGCTTTAAGTCTTAAGATAGTAATAATCAAAATGTAATAAATTATTTGTAGTTCAAATCTATGATAAACAGGCTTTCGAAATAGGCTCGACCAGAAAGATTAAATTGGAACGAAATTATAATCTCCGTGCCATTTTCAAAACAACCCCACAAAAGTAACGATATCCTGCAGTTGGTTGACAATGGTTGTAAGAAAAATGTAAAAGAAAATGCGCTTATCTGTTTATTTTGACCTGTTTTATTTAATTAAAAAAAAATTGGCTATAACTGGAAGAGAGCGTTATGTTTTGGGGGTTGTTTAAAAAATAGAATGGAAATAAAGTTAGTTCCGTTTTAATTGTGTTTAATTGCGGCAAGCGCTAACAAAATCGAAAAATCACTGTTTACATTCGAAATGTTAACTTTTATAGGTTTACAGGTTTGCTGGCAAGGCTGGGGGTGTTTAATACAATTATTTTACTAAATTGATTTTTTTCATTTAAAAATAAAATTATTTATTTTTTAATAAAGTTTTATTTTAAAATATTTGTTTTTGTTTATTTATATAAAATTACGATAGTTGAATTGTATTCTTTCAATTATATTGGCAAGTAAAATATAAAAGATTAAAACGGAACGAAATTGAAATTTCCATTACATTTTCAATACAATCCCAAACCATAAAGCTTTGCTCGCCAATGAATTGTTTTGATAATATACGTAAAGTGAAATAAATCGAATATAAAATTAAATGAAAATATATTAAATAATTAAATGTTAAATAGATTTTGTAAATAGTACAGTTGAAATGATTAGAATATTTCCAATATGTAATAAGGTCGAGGTAATTAGTTAAAGAGATTTAATATAATGTGATATGCAAATGAGCATAAGTCATTCGATATGGGGGTGGTTTGTAGACTAGTATATAAAGAAATTAGGCATAGATTCTTATGTCTCCTATAACAGAAACATCCTAAAATGGGTTCTAATGTTTCTCTACCAGGAGAGATCTACCCTCTTACCTCCTTTATATTTCGTTGATGATGGAGAGCTGTACACACAGACAGAAACACACGAACCCTATTACTTTATAAAAATATAGATATATATATAAAATGTATGTATATATATATATAAAATGTATGTATATATATATATATATATATATATATATATATATACATACATTTTATATATATATACATACATACATACATACATACATTTTATATATATATATGTATATACATACATACATTTTATATATATACATACATACATACATACATACATTTTATATATATATATGTATATACATACATACATTTTATATATATATATACATACATACATTTTATATATATATATACATACATACATTTTATATATATATATACATACATACATTTTATATATATGTATATACATACATACATTTTATATATATATATATACATACATACATTTTATATATATATATACATACATACATTTTATATAATATATACATACATACATTTTATATAATATATACATACATACATTTTATATAATATATATATACATACATTTTTATATAATATGTATATATATATATATTATATAATATATATATGTACATTTTTTTATATAATATATGTATACATACATTTTTCTATTGTAATACATATATTATTATCTCTTACCCCCCTTTTTTCTCGTATTTCCTCTAAAACACTTCTTCCAAATACTAACAACCATTTCTGAAAGGTCTGACGAGGCTGTTGGATCGTAAACATGGTCCAACATGAAACATATGTAACCAAACAGATAAAATGGTAATAAAACACATATTTGCTCTGCAATAGTATTGAGCACTCTCTTCAGGTTTTTACTAATTACCAGTTTTACAAAACATATATATATATATATATATATATATATATATATAAATATATATATATATATATATATATATATATATTACTTGTTTATTGTTATATAAACATGCCCACATCCCGCTGCTACAAATAGCCACTTGTAGCAGCGGGATGTGAGCATGTTTATATAACAATAAACAAGTATTATCAGCTCTTTTTATTGAGCACTATCTAACAACCTCGTTGAACGTTGAATTCGTTAGTCCATTACTTTTGAATAAAAAACCCCGAGTATATATATATATATATATATATATATATATATATATATATATATATATATATATATATATATATATATATATATATATATATTAGACATTAAGAGGACATTTTAGATAGATGATACCCGTTCACATACACTTTTTCATTATAAAGCTAGAACCCAGAATTAGATGGAATCGAGCAATTGCATCGACAACGGACAACGCCAGACCCAAAGTGCAATGTGTGTCAAAATTTTGGGGAAATTTTTGACACCCCTAACACAAAACTGCGAATAAAATATAAAAAAAAAAAACCTCGTAATTTCTCTTTTTAAAGTGGGTTGTTTATTTTCTTTATGGAATATATTTCCAAAATAAACTATTAAAGTCGTTTCAAAATTAATAGAAATATTTTTTTTTTTATTTAAAACAACAGTGTTTACAAAGTGCCTGCGCGCGTTCATGCAGCCATTTTGTTTACATGATGAAATCAATTGAATTTTACGAGTTAAACATTTTCAATTTTTTCACTTTAAAAATCTATCAAAAAATTTCTATAGGTTCCCTTTTTACGATATTTTCAGGTTCAATGTGAAATTTTATGCTCTTTCCAATAAACCGAATATGATATTCTAGACAACGTTTTTATGTAAATTCATCCCCATTCTGAAATATCTATTAAAATGAAAATAATTAATTTTCTCACCTCAAATTTATATATCACAAATTGAAGATAAAAGATCAATAAATAAAATAAGCTAATTTAAAACAAAAAAAAGAATAGTTATTTGCAAATTTATCTGTAAAGTCCAAAGTTTAAAATCTTTTTTTAAAAACCACGTTGAACTTTTTTTTATTTAAGTGTAACATTATAATCTTGTTATATTGCACAAAAAGTTTCGTTTAATTACGACAATTATTTATATTTCATTCAATGTTTTTTTTTAGATATTAAAAATAAATTCACTCCATAAAGAAGAAATAAAATATATTAAATCAAAAACTCATGTATTTCTTTTAGAGAAAAAAAATCAAAAATCGCTCGACTTTTTTTTTATCGGCAAAAACTGATAAGTGAAATGGGACTATTTTCAATTACGGTGGCCCATATTTACTAACTTTTGTTTACAGCCAGCAATAGAAAGAGACATTAATTCTGTCGCTTACAGGCCACCATAGTTCATAACTAAGAAATGGAGATGGTTATCTCCCCTTTTTTCCATTTGTGACTAACTGAAGTTGCGGTATTTTTTAATACTCGCTTAGTATTTTATCTAAAAAGGACATGAAATATAAAATATAAATTCTTAACAATGAAGAATGGAAGTATCCATTGAATAGTATTTTTTATAGGTAAGTGATTTTTTTGGACTTTATGTATACATATATTTTATCGAAATAAGTTAAAATTCGTTGATTTTCTTTAAAGCTTTTGTAAAGAAAACCGATTTAAAAAAAAAATATTGCATAATTTGCGACTAAACCTGTTATTTTTTTTTTTTTGAAAATTTGGTCTTTGTTACTTTAATGGAAAAAAAATTAGAATTTGAATTACATTTTTCAAGTAGTTATAAGCTTCGAAAGATAGGAGATCTAATTCTTCAATTTTTTATCACGCATTTTTAATGGCTCTTTCTGACACTGCTATCTCATCAGTGACGTGCCCCGACATAGGCGCGAACCCAGGTCATCGCACGTATGAAGTGTATAGGACGCGTGACTCGTCACATCATAGAATGTAGAACTGGATAAAAATATAAGAATTAAAAAAAAAATCCAGGCATAGCCAATAGATTGCGCCGTGGCCCATATGGTTAGGTCGTCAGTATTGCCCACTTTATGAGTGTGACGACCTGGGTTCGCGTCTATGTCGGAGCACGTCACTGATGAGATGCAGTACATCGAAACCCACTTTGGGCCTGGCGTTGTCTATTGTCGATGCAATTGCTCGATTCCATCTAATTCTGGGTTCTAGCTTTATCATGAAAAAGTGTATATGAACGGGTATATATATATATATATATATATATATATATATATATATATATATATTTGTAGTCATCGACATACAGTCCTGTTTCGTTGGATCACAACGCATCAGTGCCGCTAGACTAGCAAGCGGACGATTGAACCTAGAATCATCGCTTAACAGTCGGCAGTTCTACTAATCAACCCACGGGAGTGGCGCCCGTAAGTTATCTCGCCAAATGTCTATTTAAACAAACATCCGTCTACCACTTTTACAGTGGTCTAACCGTATGTTTAAAGAAAAAGAAAAGAAACATTCCCTTAACGGAATGTTTCTTTTCTTTTTCTTTAAACAATGTTCTATTGTAAAGAGTGGTTTTATTCATAAAGTCTGAAGAAAAGCTGGTTTTTGAAAATTTTCAAATGATATAATGTTTGAAATTGTCGACTGGACATGGAAACAATTGTAACGTAAAATGAAATACACTTTTTGTTGCTATCAACACCTTTTTTGAAGTCTTGATTTTGCTTACACAGTATATATATATATATATATATATATATATATATATATATATATATATATATATATATATATATATATATATATACTAGACTACCCCTGACTCGTTGGGTCAGTATGTTATATTAGCTATGGAATTAATGTATGAGCGTGACAAATGCGACGTAAAGAAAATAGTTTTTTTTTTACATAACAGAAACATTTCTATGAAAGTATATTAAAATGAAAAAAGAATATAGATAGATTTTCTATGAGTCGTTCTGTTTATTATAATTGATTATTTTTGAAAAAAAAAACATTTACAGTTACTGAATTATAAGTGGTTGGCCATACTTATAGGTAAATGTGCACTGAACAGAAACCATAATACTTATTATAGTTAAATTCAAATTTTGATATATCTGCTTTTCTTTTTCATATCGTTCATTTCTGTATTACTTTTAAGTTATTTTACACGTTACTCTTCCCATGTTAAATAATAATTTCGAAATAATAACGTTAATATTTCAGCGTCCCAATTGTTGTTCTTTTTTTTTGCGTTTAAATTATCCAAATAAACAATTGTTAATACTGTCTTCTATTTTTTTTTACATCGTTCATTTCTGTATTACGTTTAAGTTATTTTAAACCCTACTCTTCCCATGTTAAATAATAATTTCGAAATAACGTTAATATTTCAGTGCGCTGGTAATGCACGCATGTGCAACCGGATGTCGTAAACCATAATGTGGGTTACATACATCGTTACATTTGAGTTTTATAATTATATATATATATATATATATATATATATATATATATATATATATATATATATATATAATATAATAAAATCTTGTTATTGAAAATTTATTCAAATTGTAAAAAAATATATAAAACTGTAAGGAAGGTATACAAAATTTTAATTATCCGTTATTTATATATTATTTATTATACAAACATTGTTGGTTACATATGTGCATACATGTTTCAGTGGAATCCCAATTCAAAAAGACCACTCATCAAACTAAAAAAAGGGGCGATATTGATATTTATGCTCTGAAAGAAAGTGGGGTGTATACTTTGTGAATGTGAGCAGTAGAGATTTTGGAGGGAGGTGTGGTATTATTTTAACTTGGCAGTTGTTTATTGGCCTAAGTTTTCACTTTCATTCGCAGTAATATTATACCCTCATCGTTGTTACTTCCCTATCTTAGTTTTTATGTTTTTTTTTCCTTTTTTTGGTGGCGAATTCATTGTCTATCTATTTTATTGGTAAACTCTATTTGTTTCTATATTTAATTCCTAGCTTTTTTTATTCGTTCATTTGTTTCTCGCTTTTAAGTTATTTATTTATTTGTTTGTTTGGGACAGTGTAGCAGGGGATCGCAGTAAATTGAGAAAAATGTGTTTTTTAAAAATTAGAGAATTCGAAAGCAACCGTCTTCCTCATAGAATCGCCATTCATGCAAATTTTAAAGCAAAGCATCGGTAAAATTCACCAAACAGTGATCCACCAAACAATGATTGTGTGTATCACTATGGGTTCAAAGCACGAACTTTGGACTGAATTTTACTTAGTACTTTATCCGTTACGCCACAGGTGTGCACCTGATTGAGATAGACCTGAAGAAAGTCTGAGGTTACAGCAGGTGAAACGTTGTTAGAAAATACTCAGGATGAGAAAAATAGTCCGAAACATCCAAAAAATAAAAATTATCAATCCTCATCTCAAAAACTTAGAAAATAAATGTCTTTTTGATTTTGAGTTCAAAAGTTCAATTTGTACCGGGGATTGAATTTTCGACTTTGAAAAAAGTGTCACTTTATCCATCGTGCCACGGGTTGTGCTTAGTGTAACAAATAAAATACAAATAAAACTTCATTTATAAATTTTTCTTTAATTCTAAAAAAAAAAAAAGAAATTTTTTTTTTTTTAATTTTATATTTTTCTTCCAATTTGGGATTTTTTTTTTTTTTTTTTTTTTTTAATTTTACATTTTTCTTCCAATTTGGGATTTTTTTTTTTTTTTTTAAATTTTACATTTTTCTTCCAATTTGGGATTTTTTTTTTTTTTTAAATTAATATCAATTTTCACTTTCTTTTTGCTTACAGCGTTTCTAAAGTTAATGAACGCATACGTAAGTAGATTTCATTTCTTTATCCAATTTCATTTCCTTTTTTTCAAATCCACAGATTAAACACGGCTGCTGGCTTTCTGGCTGGGATCTAAAACATCCAAAACTCTTTCTGCTTCCATGTAAACCCCACTCCCATTTAGAGATTGACCTACTTTTGTTTGGTTCTAAGCCTGTTTCCCACCCGACTACAACTTGGATATCTTCAAGTCCAACATAAACAAATTCCTGATGAACTGCCCCCTTAAGTAAGACATTTTATCAAATCTCCAATACTAACGATTACTACAATACTATCCCATTGATTACTGTACACACAATAACCCTTATCCCGAGTGGCTTCTGGGCCTTGATAAGTGGTGATCCCCATGTAAAAAAAAAAAAAAGAAGCAAACTAGAAAACAGTATGTGAGCTGGGATCAAGGACACCATCCACTTCAAAAACTCTTTTAGCACTCACTTTAATCCCACTACCACTTAGAGATTGACCTGCTTATGTCTGGACAAGGCATAAAGCCATCTGATGTAAGGAGCTAACAAAACCCAAAAGATGATTATTTTAAAGACAGGAGATGCCTATTGGCCTTAGTTTTGAAAAGATGAAAGCTGTAGGTGAGATGAAAACTTAGCAGGAAGAGAGTTCCACGAGTCTGCAGTTCTTGGAAAGAAGCTACTGGAATATGAAGCTGTGTTAGAATGAGTTATTGAAACAGTAAATTGATGAAGACCACTAGACCAACAAGTTAAACGAGCTGGAACAAAGGAAGCAGGGGATTTTGAAGAACACATGTCATAATAGTATTTATAGGAAACACAGGCTAACGACATTAATTATTAAGAAATCTCAAATACAATAGAGACATACAAGTTTGTGTGTCGGTCGGCACTAACCCTATTTAGGTTTAACTGGCTTCCTCCAAAGGAGGAAGTTTCATGGGAGTATAAAATTCTCAAGCGGTCCCCACTTGCATGGATATCCCCGTTAGGGGAGATGATGACGTTAGGTTTTTGCAACTCTTGCAGAGAGATGTCCACCTCCTCCTATATACTGCGGCTGGAATTCCCAAATTGGTCGCCCATTTTAGTAATAACCAGGCTCAACATTGCTTAACTTCGGTGATCTCATATCTCTTGCTTCCCTTATTTTATTTTTTTAGTCCTCACATTCCATGAACGTTGTTTCTGACAAAGGGGAAAGACTTGCTGTTTTCTGGGTAATTATCAAAATAACTCACCAAAATGGCGCTCAATATGGATACAGCAACCACTGGAGACAATTTCTTCAATTGGAAAATCTTTTTCTTGCTCTGGGAGTATTGGCCACCTGAAAGAAAATGATTGCTTTAGGTCCAAAATGTAACCCTCTTTTAAAAGGCAAAAGTAAAAGTGTTATTAATATCTATCATATGCAGGGCAGTTTTTTTTTGTGTGTATATGCATAGCTAAAAGTCCTAAACTACAAAACAAAGGCCCACAAAATTGATATATTCTTTATCAGTGTTGCTTGGAATGAATATTAAAAATTTATTTGAAAAAAAAAAAAGTTCATCGATCTGTATTCCAACCACTAACTAAAGGGAAGTAACACGTTGTTTTTATAAGGTTAATTACCTTATGCTGACTTATTTCTCAGGTTGTTTGTGTACATCATGTGTGTGTCCATAGAGAGGAATGGGCTAGATGAAGAAGAGAGAGGGAGATACTGAAGTTTTAATAAACAAGGCCGATTGCCATTAGTCACGTGCTCTCGTGTAATGAATGAATGTGTGAATGTAGGATTGACATGAAATTCTTAAAGATAAACTAAAATGACCAAAAAATGGGCTGAAATGAATTAAAAAAATAAAAAGTAAATGACTTAGAATGACTTTAATGAACTTAAGGATGAATTGAATGACCTTAAGAATGACTTGAATGCTTAAAAAATAACTGGAATCCTTCAAAAATAGCTTGAATTATCTGGAGAATGACTTGAATGGCTTTGAGACTGACTGGTTGTAAAGTGGGTGATCATTTTACATTAAATTAATACAGAAAAGTGACCCCCCCACTTTATATCACAAAGTTACAAACATAAGTACAGCATGTAGTATGAACAGATACTACACTTTGATCTTGATCAAAAGGCCAAGAAAAGCTGTATTTATTTGCTCCCCCACCGAGCAAATTATGCACAAGGCCGATTTTTAATGTGAGGAGTGAAGGAGAAATTGGGACCAACTCCCCGGGGAGTAGGGGAGCTGGATAGTGACAATTGGTATGAAGGCTTGCCCCTAAATTGACCAAGGTCGCCCCCACATATGGTCTTTGCTTGCAGTATCTGCCGGAACAGATCTTGACCAAAAGGCCAAGAAAAGCTTAAAAAGCTAAGAACAGCATCTATTAACAACAGACCTTTGATCTTAACCAAAAAGGCCAAGCACAAAAGTGTCACGGACACACCGACCGACAGACCAACCAACAGACCAATGGAGTAACTTATAGAGTCTCTTGCACGCGACTAAAAATATGTTACATTCTTGCCTCAGACAATGCCAGGTAGCCCTGCTAGTGTTTAATAAAGGAGAGTAGAAAGTGGACCTTGCTTCTCTTATTTTGTCTTCATTTTCCATGGGCAATATTTCTGACAAAGGAGGAAGAATTGCTGTTTTCTTGGTTGGAATCTATCCATATAACTTTTATCATTACCAAGTTTTTACCTGAAAGTATTATTTTTTATGTTGTGTATGTCAGAGATAGTTCATAAATACATGCATACAAATTATTTGTATATATAAACCCTTAATGTAAGTTTTAAATTGAAAGCCATGTTTAATTTCAGAAGAGTTTTGATAGGTAGCTGATCTGTATAAGTCTTGGAGATGAAAACGAGTTTTTTGGTGGGTAGCTAATCTGTATTAAATCTTGCAGGTAAAAAAAATAGTTTTTGGTGGGTAGCTAATCTGTATAAGTCTTGGAGGTAAAAAAGAGTTTCTGATGGGTAGCTGAGCTGTATAAATCATGGAGATGAAAAAGAGTTTTTAACTTTAAAATTTTGCAGTTAAAGAGCAAAGATCTTTTATAATGTGGGCACAAAGAATTATGTGTGGGAATTCTAAAAGATCCAATATTTTCATGGAGCAATTTCAGTTTCTAATTGGTTACTAGCAGAACGTAGCTCCATTTGATTGGTCAGTTCCTATTGCCAGTATCTATAAATAGAACCCTCCAATTTTATTTAATCATACCCTCATTAAAAATTTGTTAAAATAGTGCAACAGTAAGTTATTATGCCATTTTTCCCCTACATTTCTCCAAAGTTGCTATAATCATAATACACTTTCTAATATTTAACAGTCAACTTCAGATTTAGTAGTTAAGTAGAAGGGCCATCCTCCCAGGCTTTGCCTTCTCACTTATTTAGAAGGATGTTTGTTTATTGCTACTCACCTGAAACGCTACTACCGGGAATGCCGATTGGATGAACCAAACATTTTTTTTTTTTTTGTAAGCCATAATGCTCTTCCTCTAGGGTGCTAGTTTTTCTACTCCCACTTTTCTGACCCTTGTGTTACATCTTCTCACCGTGGCAAGGGGATATAAATAAAAAGTAGAAGGAAAGAACCTCCTGAAGCTGAGACGTTAATTTTAGAACTGTTTAACCATCCTCTGCCCTCCCACTGTGTCCTTTTCTATGCAAGCAAAGAGTGTGTAAGAAAAGATAATTGTCGAATTTCCTTGGCACTTTTTTGACAGGCCACTGTCATCAGGAAATACCTTTCACCCTAACCCTCGGTTGCAACTCTTGGCGTGAGGCATACAGCTTGTGAGAATTGGTTCCTGGAAATGGTGCTAATACTTGTGCATACGTAATTACAATAGAAAAATGCGAGCATAAAACTTTGAGAATAAAACTGATTTATCATCCAAGCACTACCGTGTTTGAATATACGGTTAAGTGGCAGGTTCAGTTATTTAGAACTGCTTTAAAGCTTCACCGCTCACTCATTTTTCGACCAAATTTCAAACAATTATTGCAGTTTATAAATCATCTTCTCAGCTATATTGTGAAAAAAGGAATTTTCAATTTTCGTTCAGTAAAACAAAAGTTATGATAAATTTAGTTGTGTTCAAAATCGTAAAAACACGTAAGGAGTTGGGCGGCGTTTTTTATGACTGGTTTCCATATAGAATTAATTTTACTTGTCCTAGGATGGGTGTCCTACTAATAATATATATATATATATATATATATATATATATATATATATATATATGTATATATTACTTGTATAAAACAATGCTTTTCTATTTATCTTAGATATATAGCAGGTAAAATACACCCACCTAAAGTTGTCCTACAAAATAAATATTATCGAGTTATTTCCTTTCGTACGACAACTCTTTATGATAATGAAACGAAAACATTGTTTCAGGTCTGTTTTCTGTTCTTACATAACATCATCGCTGGATTATAATTATATCAAAATATTCCGAGCTGGTTTGGAGACTTACGTAGAACTAGCCTGGGTACCCGGCGTTTCCCGGGTGTTTGGAGGTGTGTGTTGAGCCACAAAAAAAAAAAAGTGGTAGTAGGCAAGCAGGCTCGAAACCGTACCGTGAAGGAGGAAAAGAATGTGGAAAAAAAAGGGATGTCTTTGCTGTTGCAGTCATCGCCAAACCAGAAGTGCCGAATGTTTAAATTAAGGCTAGTCAATCGAAAAAAGGGATGACTTTTGAAAATGTCGCTGAAAAAAGGTATCCCTTCCTACAGAAAAGTGCCCAGTTCAGGGTGAAGGAATTAATGCTTTTAGCCAATTTTTCAATATTTGTTGTCCGAAAGGTTAAGCTTCAAAACGATATCAATCTCATGAAAATCCGGCGCCTCTGTCAAAAGTTTTTGTGAGACATACATACATACATACATACATACATACATACTACCAACGTAATAGATGCACTGAGACTAAAGCTGCTTTCAGGACTGCCAGCAACCACTGTAAAAGAGTAATAAAAAATGCAAGAGAGCTATATGCCCAGTCTGTTAAATCCAAAGTAGCTGATCAGCGGCTTGGTTCCCACTAGTTTTGGCAAATAACAAACAGGATCCTGAACAGAAGTGTGCGTTCTATCCCAACCATTATCAATTGACCAGAGGTCATCTCCTCAACATCAGACAAGGCCAAACTATTTGCAAAGAACTTTGCAGCTAATTCTACCCTATGCAACAAAGGCCATCAACTCCCCATAGTTCCTCCTATAACACAGAACACACTAGGTAACATACAAATATCTGTGCATGAGGTCGCCAAGCTAATCAAGAACCTTGATTCCAGTAAAGCAACTGGCCCTGACGGCATCCCAATTATAGTGTTAAAAAAGCTTCAACCAGAACTTGCTCCCGTACTTACGAAACTGTTTAAGCGTTGCCTTAAGAAGTGCTTTCCGACTCCCTGGAAAACCTCATCAGTATGCCCTGTATTTAAGAATTCAGGTGATAAGTCATCTCCCTCTCAGTACAGACCAATAAGCCTCCTTTGTGTTATGAGTAAGTTGCTGGAATCCATATTAAATAAAGAAATAGTAAACCACCTCAGCAGAAACAATCTTCTTAGTGACACACAATATGGTTTCCGTTCTGCAAGATCTACCGCAGATGTGCTAACGGTTATCTCTCACAGGATTAGTGAATCTCTTGACAAAGGCTTCCTTTCTAGGGCAATTGCTCTTGACATATCAAAGGCCTTCGACAAGGTATGTCATAAGGGCCTACTTCACAAGATTTCCAGCTACGGTATAACTGGAAATGTTTTCTCAATCATTAAATCATTTCTCTCCGATAGGCTCATAAGAGTAGTGGTCGATGGACAAAAATCAGAGGCCTGCAGTATTAATGCTGGAGTCCCTCAGGGGTCAATCCTGGGCCCAACTCTCTTCCTGATCTACATCAATGACCTCCCTAAACACATACTTTGTTGACATCTATGCTGATGACACGACCATCTACGGCAACACATCAAAGGCTGTAAAGAACAAAGTTCTCTCTGATTCTCTCTCCTCTGATCTTGAGCGCGTGGTTCAGTGGGGGAAGTCGTGGCTGGTTACCTTTAATCCATCTAAAACCAAACTCCTATCTTTACATCATCAACGCTCTGATCCCCATCTGGCAACAATTGAAATGGATGGCTCTTGTCTGGGAGAAGCCCCGTGTTTTGACAAGCTTCTGGGTTTGTCCTTTACTCCTGATCTGAAATGGAACATGTACATCAAGTCTGTTGCCAAGGTCGCTGGAAAGATGGTGGGATCCTTCTACCGCTCCAGAAGATATCTCACTACTCATGCAATTCTCTATCTATATAAAAGCCAAGTACGTCCAAGGATGGAATACTGCTGCCATATCTGGGCAGGAGCTGCTAAAAACAGCCTATCCTTCCTTGACAGAGTACAAAATAGACTTTGTGGCTTAGTGGGGGATGCCCTTTTCTCTACCCTGCAACCTCTCTCCCACAGAAGAGACGTTGCGAGCCTATCCTTGTTTTATCGTTATTTCCATGGCAGGTGTTCGTCTGAGCTCCAATCTCTGGTCCCCCCTCGCCAATCTTTCACAAAAAACATCCGTCTAGCCGAATCCACTGTGAAAAATTTCCCCCACTCTTTATCTGTACCTAAATCAAAACGTGGATTCCATGAACAAAGCTTCTTTCTTAGAACTCCACGCCTGTGGAACTCTGTTCCGTCTGCCTGCTTCCCACCTGACTACAACTTGGATGTGTTCAAGTCCAACGTTAACAAATTCCTAATGAACCGCCCCCTTAAGTAAACACTTCATCAAATCTCCACACTAACGTACTGTACTTGCAATAACCATTATCCCTGAGTGGCTTCCAGGGCTTGATAAGTGGTGACCACCGTGTAAAAAACAAAACAAAAAAAAAACATACATTTAAACAGACAGGTGAGATTTATATTATAGAAATGCGTTTTATAGCTTGCCACTAAAAAACCGCTACAGCTGGAACTATTGAATATTTTTATTTCCATTTAATATTTTCGATCCTATCTAGAAATAAAGCCGATATCTGTGCTGTCGACAAAGCCTTCATTGGAAAACTAGCACGTCACCCAGCGTTGCTCGGTCGCAATGTACTCAAATGACACTCAAGATGAGGACAGTAGTCTGAATAATCCCAATGATATGAAATTACTGAATTCAGTTTAATTCTAGAGTGTCACCGTTGTCGACCAAGGGAACGGTTAGGGTTGGGGTTAGTAAGCCATTCAGTTGGTGTCTTTATTTTATTAGATGTGTGCTAGCAACTTCGACCAAGGGAAGGGTTTATCAGTTATGTGTACACAGTGTGATGATGTATGGAAGTGAAACCAGGCCAGTGTGAGTTGAGGACATGTGTTGCATGGAGAGAAGGATACGATGGATGTGTAATCTAAGTCTTAAAGATGGCTCAGATCTGATCAACTCAGAAGAAAAGAAAATCTGCACAGTATAAGGAGACGTGTGCAGAGCAGGAGACTTTGTTAGTTTAGTCACATTAAACTAATGTATGAAAGTTTTGGGGTTAACAAATGTAGAACAGTTGAAGTAGTAGGTCCAGTTCACAGTGGAAAGCCAAGGAAAAGATGGGAGGAAGTGATAAAAATGCACTTGAGAGAAAGAAGGATAATAAAAACACAGCCAGAAAAATACCGGTTTAGCGGTAACTCGGTATGTAGAAAATTCTGTAGAAATTACCGGTACATCAGTAACTCGGTCCGGTAGGATTAAAATCATGGCTGATGGAATGTGAGCATTCTATCCTCGTGAATTGAAGAAAGAGTTCCGTTCTGAAATTCCATACAGATTTCCGAGTTCGACAAAAATAGTCTCAAGTTCAACAAGATACACTTGAAAAAGATCGGCAGTTACATCGGCCGAAACGTTGTGAGAATATTAACTATTATTATTATAGTATTTTTGGAATACAATGATTGTTTTGGTTTTAATGTAACAAAAATGTTGCATCCCTTTGTCTGTTTCACGAGTATTTTTATGGTGGATGCTCCAACAAACTACAAGCCCTTGTATTCCCTCGATCTAAATACCCCCAACAAACGCAATAAGCAGCAAAATCCCACCCCTTCACAGTAGAGATCCCTAGATATAAGAAAGCCTTCTACTCTAATAGTTTCTTCCCCAGAACTGCTAGACTTTGGAATTCCCTTCCGGTTTTCTGCTTCCCCAAATGTACTGACATGCAGAAGTTCAAGTGTAATGTGAACAGATATCTTGCTGCTCAACTCCCTACATAGTATCCCTACAACTTATGCCCCTGATAGTAGTCCCCTACACTAAAGTAGCACTTTGCCTTGTTTGGGGTGAAAATGTATATTGTTTTTTATTTCCTCGACAAATATTTAGAATTCGTGTTCAAATACTAATTTGTAATCTATTTCTAAATTGCTAAACTGAAAACACAAATTGATTTCTTCTTTCTTTTCTTTTCTTTACGATAAAGCTGTGTTTATAGCCGCGGCGCGCAGCTGTAACCGCTCCACTAATTTGGGAGTTGCTTCTGTTCCCCAATTTAGAGCTGATTATCCTTCGCCTCACTTTATTTTAAGTATCACCCTCAACCCCTGCCCAGAACTCTTGCATCTTAAAAAAAACAAACTGTTTCTTTATGCATTCCAACTATGTTTTCAATAACTTCTTTAACATATATAATATGGGGTGTTGGACATTATTTTTAAAAAGGTGCCTGTTGAGTAAAACCGCAGTTTAGTGGCTTGAATTTAATGAAATAAAAATTGTGCCCAGGCGATAAATTTTTTAATCTTGTTTTTGTTAAATATTAGCAAATAAGGAAGCATTTTGAACTAAAATCTATTAATTATTACGCTTGTAATCGTAAGTCCATACTCAGAATGTGTACATGTGCTGAAATAATCGCTAGAAAAATAAACAATGGCGTCTTCATACAAAAGGAAGTTAGCAATTATTTCAGCATATGTATACATTTCAAATGTGTTTTTCTTAAGAATACAAGCGTAATACTAAATAGAGTTTAACGTAAAATGGTTTCTCATTTACTAATATTTAACAAAAATAACAAGATAAAACAATACTTATTCCCTTTACACAATTTTGACATCACATTATGCCCAGGCCACTAAACTGCGGTTTTACCGCATGTTGTTATGGTTGGGGAAACAGGTGTGATACTATTGACGTTCTCACACACCCCAAAAATGTGTTAGGAATTAAAGGAAAAAAGAAAAATTATATAACAAAAAAAAAAGAGGAAATAAGTTTATCAGCATGACAAAGATATAGGAAATTGTTCACCAAGCAACACAAAAGGAAACTAAAATAATATTTTTAATCAAGGTGTGGCAGACAAAAGTAAATGTAGATATATATTTACAGTTTCTTTACAGATTCTTTGAAGTGTTTTACAACAGTTTATGACAGGAACAGTTATATGAACAGTCTTTGGTTTGCGACGGTTGATGACAGTTATGAATTGGATAGAGTGAAAGGCAGGTCGTTGCTTGGACCAGATCGGAAGAGCTTTAGCAGATCGACATGATCTGACGTCAACTGACGAAAATGGCCTTGATAGAAAGTAGATATAGATGTTGACCTTAGCATGTAGACGGTCGATGGTGTCACGCATGCACACAGAGTGCAACTGATATTTACCTCGTATTTAAAATCGTGTTCTTTATATTCAGTAAAAATTTGTGTAAGAATATTTAAGATAATGAAATAATACTATTAAAATCTTTTTGAAATATTAAAACAGTAATAAAATATTTTTTAACTATTAAAAATTAAAAATAAATTCGAAAAAATACTAATAAAATATTTTTAACTATTAAAATAAAATCGAAATAAATACAATTAAAATATTTTTTAATTTATTAAAAATTAAAAATAAAATCGAAAGAAATACTAAAAATATTTTTTAACTATTAATATAAAATCGAAATAAATACTATTAAAATATTTTTTAACTATTAAAATATTTTTTAACTATTAAAAATTATAAATAAAATCGAAAGAAATACTAATAAAATATTTTTTAACTATTAAAATAAAATCGGAAGAAATACTATTAAAGTATTTTTAACTATTAAAATATTTTTTAACTATTAAAAATTAAAAATAAAATCGAAAAAAAATACTAATAAAATATTTTTAACTATTAAAAATTAAAAATAAAATCGAAAGAAATACTAATAAAATATTTTTAACTATTAAAATAAAATCGAAATAAATACTACTAAAATATTTTTTAACTATTAAAATATTTTTTAACTATGAAAAATAAAAACAAAATCGAAATAAATACTATTAAAATATTTTTTTAACTATTAAAAATAAAATCGAAATAAATACAATTAAAATATTTTTTAACTATTAAAAATTAAAAATAAAATCGAAATAAATACTATTAAAACATTTCTTTAACTATTAAAAATTTAAAAAAAAATCTAAATAAATACTATTAAAATATTTTTTAACTATTAAAACTTAAAAACAAAATCGAAATAAATACTATTAAAATATTTTTTAACTATTAAAAATTAAAAATAAAATCGAAATAAATACTATTAAAATATTTTTTTAACTATTAAAAATTAAAAATAAAATCATAAGAAATACTAATAAAATATTTTTAACTATTAATATAAAATCGAAATAAATACTATTAAAATATTTTTTAACTATTAAAATATTTTTAACTATTAAAAATTATATATAAAATCGAAAGAAATACTAATAAAATATTTTTTAACTATTAAAATAAAATCGGAAGAACTACTATTAAAATATTTTTTAACTACTAAAATATTTTTAACTATTAAATATTAAAAATAAAATCGAAATAAATACCATTAAAATATTTTTTAACTATTAAAATAAAATCGAAATAAATACTATTAAAATATTTTTTAACTATTAAAAATTAAAAATTAAATCGAAATAAATAATATTAAAATATTTTTTTTAACTATTAAAAATTAAAAATACAATCGAAATAAATACTATGAAAATATTTTTTTAACTATTAAAAATTAAGAATAAAATCGAAATAAATAATAAAAATATTTTAAAAATATTAAAAATGAAATTGAAATTCTTTTGAAATTGCATCATATTATTTCCAGTATTGTTGATACAAGAGTTATGTCCCTTTATCACAAGAAACTGATGTTATCCATATACTTTACAGATTTTAGCCGAAGTGCAATTCAAAATCAAAATAAATACTTTTAAAATATATATATATTTTTTTTTAGTTTTGTGGTTTATTATATCACTCTTTATTTATCAAATTTTGTTTTTAAAACTTAAATTTTGTCTGGAGAAGGCCTTGAAAAAGGCTTGAAAATGGACATTAAAAATCTGTATGAATTCTGGATCTTGGGTTTGCGACAGTTGAGGACAGTGTCTGGTTGACAACAGTTGCGAGTTGGAGACAATCAAAGGCAGAGTGTTCTCGGAGGAGATAGATACATAAATTTGTCAACCGACTGATGAACACAACCTCGACAGCATACACAGATGTTGACCTTAATGTGTAGAGGGCCAATGGTGTCACACACGCACCCATAGTGCAACTGATATTTACAGAATTTGTTAGAGTTTATGTTTTCTTTTGCTTTCCCAGTTTTATTTTTATATTCTTGTGAGTCAGTGCAGCCCCTCGGCAGTTGCCTATGCATGGGAGACGACAACATTGCTAGAAGGAGAAAACAAAAGAACACTTCCTCTCATTCCTTCCAAAAAAAAAATCAGGTCTTGTCCAAAATTCACCCTATATTAATAAATAAAGAAAAATCTGTATGATGTATGTACCCATGACGAAACGAAAATATCATATTCCAAAAATCGTGTGAGTTAATCAAGTAGTTTTATTTTTACAAAGAAAATCACTTTTAAGTGATTAATGGGAATTCATAGGTATTACAGCAAAAAATCTTGCAAGTTTAAATTATGTCGAGTTATCTCCCTTCGTTATTAAATTTTAGATTGTTTTCAAAATGTCAGACAAGACAGCTGTTCGCGTTTTTTTGTTGTTTTTTTTGTGCTTTGCTTTATTTTATTTTTAAACTTGTGAGCCACTGTGCACTTCTCAGCAGCCGCCAATGTGAGAAACAACGACATGGCCAGAAGAGAAGATGAAGGAGAAGAAAGGCATGGCACACAACGTTGGGGTTGTCAATCGTTGACGAGCAGATTAGTGAGTGCTCCTATCATACAGAAAGCAGGAAGGAATTTCAAAGGCAAAGTATCCGGGGAAAGAAACTAATCCGGTAGAAAATCGGTTGACATTAAAAAAAATGCCCAACAGTGTTTGTTAACTTAAATAAACGAATAAATGAATGAATTAATAAATAGATGAAATACAGAAATGAATAAATAAATAAATAATTAAAAATAAATAAATAAAATAAAATAAAAAAAGGCATTCAAACTTCCTGGTTCCCAAATTATTATCTGTCACAGATTTTAGCTGAAAAAAGTATGAGGAAATGTCAAACCGGTCATCACTTTTTTCTTTCCACTCTTTTCTCTTTTATTTAAGGGTGTCAGCATAGCCAGAAACAGAGTATGGTTTATTTAGTTTCATATATATATATATATATATATATATATATATATATATATATATATATATATATATATATATATATATATATCGCTTGATTTTGGGGGGGGGCAGGGGGGATAAAGATTCTAATATTTTTTAGGCAATCGTGCAGTATAGTTAACAGCCAAGAAATGGAAAACAAACAAAATATACAACAAATAACATTTAGAAAATGGAATAAAATTAAATTTTTTTATCGACCTACATAATTTTAAAGTTCTGAAATTTTAAAAAAGTACTTTTTTTATTTTAATACAAGAAGATGGCAACGCAAACCTGGTGCACACATGGGAATGAATAATTAAGCGAAGCAAGACAATCACGAAAGAAAAAATGTCTATCTACGACATAAAGGAGATTTACAAGTGTTTGTGTATGTGTCTTGCAGATAGTAAAAAAACTACACAAAACACACCCACAAAGTTGACACAGTTTTGTGTGCATTGTCGTTGACAAAATTTAGGAATATTGTTTTTAATATTCATCTTTTTGGAGGTCAACAGGAACAGAATTAGTCGGAGGGGGTCGACATTTAGAGTAACTTTTTAATGTTATTATGTCGTAACTTATATATATCTTTATATATATATATATATATATATATATATATATATATATATATATATATATATATATATATGAATGGAAATGTATAAAAAAGAATACGAAAAGTATAAAAGCTTATAACTTTTCTTTATTCGTTTTCAATTGGTGACGTGCAGGAATACAAAATAATATTATGAAAAAAAATTAAAAAACTTTTTTACAAGTACATAATTTTCAACCAATCCTTCAGTCTTCATCGGTGTAGTGAAAAGGTATATATATATATATATATATATATATATATATATATATATATATATATATATATATATATAAACTCTAATATGGTCACCTGACATACTGGTTCCCGTCAGATCATCGAAGTTAAGCAACGTTGAACCTGGTCATTACTAAAATAGGAATTTCAGGCGCTGTATGTAGGAGGCAAGGGTTGCAAAAACCTAACATCGTCATCTCACCCTAATTGGGATATACATGCGACTGGGGATCGTTTGTGAATTTTGAAAATTAGTGGGGCAGGTTATCTCAATATTCAATAAGAATCTTTCACTTAGGGATACAAGCAACAAAATTGGCACAAATGACGTTTAGAACAGACATTTTTAGAAAAGAACGTTAGCCATCAGAAAATTCAAGATGGCTGCCAGTTTTCAAGATGGCTGCAGAAGCAAACCTGACAAATTTCAATTTTGGTGCTTGTATCACCAAGTGAAAGATTGTTTCAGCAATCTGCCCCATTAACTCCCATAGAACTTCTTCCTTCAGTGAAAGGCAGCTAAACCCGACGCACACACACACACACACACACACACACACACACACACACACACACACACACATACAATATGGTCACCTTACATTGTTCTGGAGAATGGAAAACATAATAGATGAGTTAAAAAGTATGTGCAACATCCTCCTTCCCCCTCACCCACTCTCTCTCTCTTTCTCTCTCTCTCTCTCTCTCTCTCTCTCTCTATATATATATATATATATATATATATTAGTGTTGGGACGATTAATCGGAATTGGGAATCAGAAAAATCGGAGCTTTTGGGGTATCGGAATAGGTATCGGAATCGGAAAATTTTGAACCTACTTTCCGATGCCAAAATCGATTCATTAAATCATCGTTTTTATTTGATTTTGGTTTAAGAAACATCTTCCATTATTTGTAATAATAAAAAAATAAATATTTATCGGGACAAAATAACACTTTCATAGTAAAATATTTAGAGATTTATAAAGAATCGGAATTGGTAATTGTATCGGAATCAGGAAAACTATTGGAATTGTCTCATCACTAATATATATATACTAGCAAAAGTACCCGTCGTTGACTGGGTTCAAAAACAGCCTGCAGAAAATGGACTCTGATTTATGAAAGTATGATAGGTTATGAAAAGGAAGGGTTGTAAAGAGATAGCTTTGAATTTGGGGGTATCAAAACAAAGCAAAATATGATGAAAGTAAAAATAAAATAGATAAACCCCATAATTTATTACACCATACTTGTTCACACTGAAACACTTATCACAATATTCTGTGGATCTATATTAAAAAACATTGTTAAAGTTTGTGACATATTTCCATTCTATGGAGGTCAGGTGCGAACGAACACCCCATAATTTTATTATACCATATTTCTTCAAACTGAAACATAATTATCAAAGTATACTTACGCAGATAGATATGGAAAGTCTTTATTAAAGTTTGTGCCTATTTCCATTCCATGGAGGCCAGGCGCAAACGCAGACCCCACAATTTTATTATACCATCCCTATTTAAGTTAAAACATACTTATTAAAGTATTCTTATGTACATCTATATTAAAAACACTTGTAAACGTTTTTTTTTTAATTTAAATTTTTTATTTCCATACTTTGTGGACCAGGCATGAACGCAGACCCCACAATTTTAATGAACCACCGTTCTGTCAGATCAGATCAAACATACCCATTCCTGTGTCTCAATACATCTTCTATCATTATATGCAATCAGTTTTTTAAAATAGTCAACCAAATAGGAGCCTATTCGTGACTACACACACAATCAGCTTTTTATATATATATATATATATATATATATATATATATATATATATATATATATATATATATTGTTTTAACAAAAACCAAGACATCAAAGAATGGGTTGATAGCAACAAATAGTGTATTTCATCGTTAGTTACAACTGTTTCAAGACTATTCAGACAAATTCAAACATTATGTCGTTTGAAAATTTGCACAAGAACAACCTTTCTTCAGACTTATTGAATAAAAACACTTTAACAATAAAACATTATGGAAACCATTTCCCTTATAAGGAAAAGAAAACAAGCTAAAATATTTTACCTATATCTCATCCTTGCAAAGTTTTTTTTAAAGATTTATATATATATATATATATATATATATATATATATATATATATATATATATATATATATATGTTGTGTGTGTGTGTGTGTAGTCAGTACCAACTCTATTCAGGGTTTAACCGGCTTCCTCCGAAGGAGGAAGTTTTATGGGAGTATGAAATTCACAAGCGATCCCCAGTCGCATGTATATCCCCGTTAGGGGAGATGACGACATTAGGTTTTTGCAACTTTTTGCAGGGAGGTGTCGATGTCCTCCTACATACAACACCTGAACTTCCCAAATTGGTCACCCATTTTAGTAATGACCAGGCTCAACGTTGCTTAACTTCGGTGATCCGACGGGAACCGGTGTGTCAACGTGATTATGCCGTACCTTTCCTTTTCTCTCTTCTCTGTCTCCTTCTCTCTCTCCTCTGATTCTCTTTCTTTTCTCTTCCCCCCCCCCTATTTCCTCTCTCTCTCTCTGCTCACTGTCTATAAATCATCCCATCACTTTCTGCAGCAAATGGGGTAAAAAATGTGTGTGTTGTAGGTGTGTCGCGTAGTTTTTACCTTTCTAGTTGATAGTTTACTACATAATAACATTAAAATAACATTAAAAAGTCGCTCTAAATATCGACTAACCCTAACCCTAACCCTAACCCCCCTACCTTTCCGACCAATTCTGTTCCTGTTGATCCCCAAAAGGATAAATATTAAAAAAGAAAATCCCCAAATTTTGTCAAAGGCAATAAACAAAAAAATATATATCAACTTTCTGGGCGTGTTTTGTGTTAACGACATGGTCTCTGAAAGAAATAAACATTATACCGGTTGTGATAGGAGCAACTGGCTTAATAAAAAAGAATCTTCAGAAATACTTAGAAGCAATCTCTGGAAGACCGAGCTGGAACGAAATACAGATAGCAGCCATAAAGGAAACAGTGTCTATTCTTAAAAGAGCCCTCCGCTATAAATTTAAATTGTAACAGAATCAAGTGATAGCTCCAGGAGGGATTAGCCCCTTGACCTCTTAAAACTTATTGAATAAAAAAAAAAGGGTAAATCTACTTTATATAGTAAATAAACATTTTTTTCTTCTGTGATTGTCTTGTGTCGTTTAATTCTTTATTCCCATGTGTATACCAGGTTCGGGTTGCCACTTTCTTATATTAAAATAAAGAAATACTTTTTAACAGTTTCAGAACTTTAAAACTATCCGGGTCGATAATAAATTTTTTTTAATTTTCTTCCGTTTTCTAAATGTTATTCGTTGTATATTTTGTTTGTTTTCCATTTCTTGGCTGTTAACTATGCTGCATGATTGCCTAAAAAAATATAATCTTCAACCCCCTTTGCCCACCCACCCCAAAATCAAGCGTTAGTGATCGATATATGTTCTGTTGGGAAATTCTGCTAATACTTTGATCGAACATCCAATAAATTCTTTAATTATTTCACATAAACAACAATTGACATTGATTTTTTCCCAATAAGATAATTCAGTTATTGATTTTTCTTAAGCGTTCTTATTTCCTTCGTGTGGTTTAGTTTTGCTGCCACCAGAAAAACGTTCGATTTCAATAAACAATTTGATTTTTGGTTACATAAGGATTAGCTTAACGACGTAGACAACAAAAAATAAGTTTAAAACAAAGTGTAACATTGTTTCTTTGAAAAAAAACAAACAACATATTTTTCTCTTCCCACTCTCTTTTCTAATGCTACCCCCCTTCTCCCCTCTATACCATGTCCCCCTCTCTCCCCCTCTCTCTTTCTCCCCCCTCTCTCTCTTTCTCTCTATCTCTCTTTCTGGCAATTGGGAAAAAAGTTGATAGAATAAAAAGTCGCTCTAATTGTCAACTCCCCCTCCCCTAACTAATTCCATTCTTGTTGACTCTCGAAAGAATGCATATTAAAATAAGAAAAGTTATTATATTCTGTCTGAAGGGTTACCCCAGGGGTAAACAAAAGAATGTAGCATTCTCTCTCTCTCTCTCTCTCTCTCTCTCTCTCTCTCTCTCTCTCTCTTTCTCTCTCTCTCTTTCTATCTATCTATCTATCTATCTATCTATCTATCTATCTATCTCGCTCTCATTCTTTGTCTCTCATCTTTTTTTTTTCTTTTCTTTTTCTTTTCCTCATCATCCCATTCCCCCTCTCTCTCTATCATCGCGTTTTCTCTGTCAACTACAAAAAAAATATGGTTCATAAATTAATACATAATAACATTAAAAAAAAAAAAACACTCTAAATATAAAAACCCCTCACCCCGAGTAATTCTGTTCTCTGTCGACCCTCAAAAGAATGAATATTAAAACAAAAAATATACCTAAATTTTATTTAAGACAATGCTTAAAAGCATACTCCCTTTGTGGGTGCCTTATGTAGTTTTGTACTTTTAAACTTTTATTTGATACACACATACACACACAACTTTTCTTTATATAATAGATATATATTTTTTTCCGACGGTGATTGTCTTCTGTAGCTTAATTCTTGATTGCCACATGTGTACGAACTCTGGGTTGCTATCTTATTGTGCCTTTCTTTTTGGTGATTGGATCACATTAATTAATAGTTAAGAACACTTTTTTAATCGATAATATAAATCTCACCTGACTGTTTAAATGTATGTATGTAGGTATGTATGTATGTATGTATGTATGTATGTATGTATGTATAAAACTTTCGACAGAGGCGACGGATTTTCGCGAGATCGGTATCCTTTTGAAGCTCGACCCTTCAGACGACAAATATCGAAAAATTGGCTAAAAACATTAATTCCTTCACCCTCAACTAGGCACTTTTCTACAGGGAGGGGTCGCTTTTTTCGCCTATATTTTCGAAAGTTATCCCGTTTTTTCAGTTGTCTAGCCTTAATTTAAACCTACGTCACTTCCAGTTTGGCGATGTCACGTTTTTTTTAATTTTTTTTTCACGTTCCTTTCCTCCTTTGCGGTATGGGCTCGAGCCTGCCTGCCTATAACCACTTCTTTGTTTTTTTGCTCAACACCTCCAAACACCCGGGCAACGCCGGGCAACCAGGCGAGTATATGAATATTTGATACTTATGCAACGATACAACTTTTTTAGTTTTCATATATATATATATATATATATATATATATATATATATATATATATATATATATATACATACATATTAGTACTCGCG
>NC_136504.1:101772318-101779818 GCF_053919585.1 Euprymna scolopes | reverse complement strand
CTTTTCAGTATTCATGCTTGATAAGTAATTGTTTACTGTTTTTTTTTTTTCTTTTTACTAAGTGTTAAATCTATGAAAAGATTACATATTGATTACTAAGTTGTTTTTATTTTTTACTAATGCTATTTTTACAAGTGCTTTTAAGACGAAACAATTTGGCCAATACTAAAAAGGATATTCAGTTGTAATCTAATTACTTCATGTTCAGTTTACATGTTTGACATAATGAGGGGCGTTGTTTGAATGAAAAAAGTTTAAGTGACACCTAGGGATCAGAGATTGCCCCAGAATAAAAGTCAGTGAAACTATATGATTTCTGGATAGACATTTTCTGTCTCTTGCCTGACGAAACTTCAAGTAAGAGGAAGGTGTTGAAGGTGCCATCGAGCGCAGAATCTAATTAGGTATAGCAGGATTACCTATATATATATATATATATATATATATATATATATATATATATATATATAGAGAGAGAGAGAGAGAGAGAGAGAGAGAGAGAGAGGGGGGGAGAGAGAGAGAGAAAGAGTTGCGTGTATGTGTGTATATGTCTGCATGTAGACCCATGTACATCTGCATAGGCATTGTTTTTATATGTATGTGCCTACATATTGGTCTGTAATATATATGTATATGCATTACATATTGATTACTAAGTTGTTTTTATTTTATTTATTATTTTTTTTTTACTAATACTATTTTTCACAAATGCTTTCAAGACGACATAACTTGGCTAATACTAAAAAGGATATTCAGTTGTGACTTCGTGTTAATTGTACATGTACGTTATCAGCAAATCTGCATCAAATAAAATCAAACTTATTTAAGAAATTAAGGAAAGTCCCTCATTTTAAAAGCATTGCAGATGTCTGAATTATATTTTAAAACTAGCATGATCCATGTTCTGGTGTTGCCCGGGATGGAATATAAAAGAACGATGTAAGTATAAAAAAAAAGTATCTGTAAAATATAGATTTTAGAATTGGAGTGTGTAGTCAGTACTAGTATTTTATTCGAATGCTTCTGCACAATACAGACGGAAGTTAACAAACTTTACAAATTATTACTAAAACTTACTTTTTGTTATGCTTTAGTTAATATGGATAAGCAATTCTTTTTCAAGAAAACAAATTTTTGTTTATTTATTTTAAAACTTGAATATTTTCGATGTAACACTTCTTCTAATTATTTCATGTTAAGAAGGGTTGTTGTTTGAATAGAACAAAGTTTCAGTGACACCTTAAGGGCCACAGGTAACCTCAAAACGGAAGTCAAGAAATGTGACTTCTGGATGGACATTTTCTCCACTCTATTTTCAATGATAGATGCTCGGTTGAGCTCTAGTGTCTGGTCCTCCCTCTCTTGTAAAACATTCAGAGCAAGAACTTGACTTGCTACAAGCACTCCAAAGAACTTTCCTTTCTTCTTCTGTATCTTAAAAACAGAGTTTCCATGAAAAAAGGTTGTTCCCAAGAACCTTCCATCTGTGAAACACATTACTGTGGGAGTGTTTCTATGCAGACTATAACATGATTGCTTTCAAGTTCAAGTATTTATTATGCCATCTATTCTATCTATATATATATATAAAAGGCAAAAATGTGTGTGATCATTTCGTGTATGTCTCGCAAAGGCTTCTTTCGCACACGCTCCCGGGGGGGGGGGTTACTATTGCTTAGAACTGTTTATATACCCCCTATATAATAATATCTACGATTTGGGAACACGTGTAGCATATAGATTTATTTACGACGACTTTTACAAAATTATTGCTATTTTGGCTTCTCACGTGTTGATTCGGCTTTTTCATATAAAAAGCAAAACTAATTCAAAGTTAACAGCCTTCTCGGCATCGGCATCGCACCGGGAAACGTCCAGGAACAATCAGCTTTGATCAATCTTGTATATCAGACAGTTGCTATTCAATCTGGGCAATTGAGAGCTGCTTTCCCCCTACCCAACATCTATTGGGGGAAAAACAGTCAAATTTGGGTAAACAAACCCAAACGCTGCGTGACTTCTATTTGATCTTCGGTCAAATGGAAGTAGCAGAGTTAACTTTTATTGCGCACGCCTGTTTTTATAGTTAATCAAACCTGTCTATGTTGTATGTCGCGGTGGCCCAATGGTTAAGGTCGCACGTTTTTTTTTTCACACATTAATTTCCAACTCAAGGTTACGGGTTCAATCCTCATACTCACCTACCAAAATATTTTTTTTTAATATTATTATTTAACCCCCCCCCCCCCGGAGTTTTGATTTACCTCAAGACACCTGGGCATCGCCGGGTACCCCCCGCTAGTTTATATGAAAGGCAAAATGTGTGTTAGTGTGTTTGTGTGTTAGTGTGTTTGTGTGTCTTGCAAAAACTTTCCACACAAGTGACTGATTTTCACAAGATTGGTATCATTTTGAAGCTCGAACCTTCGGACGACAAATATAAAAAAATTGACTAAAAACATTAATTCCTTCACTCTCAACGGGTCGCTATTCTTCAGGGAGGAGTAGCAAAAAAAAAATCGTTCCTTCATTTTCCTTTTCTACTACTACTACTACTACTACTACTACTATGGCGTGAAGTTTGACCTAGAGAACGTTGACTTTAGTTTAACTACCTACTGTGTTTTTTAAACGTTTAATTTCGTAATTTCTTAGTTCTCTGTCTCTTTAGCATTCGGGTAACGTGTTAGACTGTTTTTTTCCGCCTTTGTCTCAAGGCTTCAGGTTCGAGCCTACCAAAACTTTTTTTTTTCTTTTACACCCCCAACCAGCCGGGCAACGTTTTTTTTTTATTTTATAATATTTAAACAGGGTTATTACTTCACCCATTTTGTTTTGATCTACCCCCCCCCTCCTCCCAACACACACACACACGCACACACCTCCAAATACCTGGGTAACGCCGGTCACCCCCACTAGTCATCTTATATAATCAAATCTTGGCCTTTCCATCCATCGTTTTCAACCCTTTCATACTGACACTTTCATTAACTCTTATCCTCGAGTTGATTTTTGCCCTTTTTTTTTTTTACACCTAAAACCTTTCATTCTTCATTTCGTTTTCCTACCTTAAAAGAAAAAAATATTTGTAAAAACAACTTTTAAGAATTTATTATTTGAACTACTGTCCTTTTCTATGTTCTCAATGAATTGTGGTGCAATGGATAAAGTGCTGACTATTAATCAATTCTGAGTTAAATAACATAAATATACACAGTTCTCGACACACAAAGGGGTAAGAGGTATACGTACTCATTCAGACGAACTGTTTTGCTGTATCACAGCTTTTCAATGTGGCTAGACAAGCAAGCACTTCAAGTATAGAAACTCAATTGTTATTTTTTTTTAACAATCAGCAAATGTAAGCATTTGGCTTTCAGAAATAATAAGTGAAATCTTGTATTATTTGGATTATTCGAATTCAGGAATTTTTCTGCTGAACTCTGGAGTCTGCATGGAATTTTCTTTATTTCATTCACAAGAGTATCATGTCATTATTGGGTAGTAGTTTTAAGCAATGCTTAATTGTAATTCTATTCATTTATTCAGAAAAATTGTTGTATAATGAGGCTCTGTATAATATGGAGGAGTTTGTATATATATTATGTACACGTGTGTCTTCTAATAATTAGATTGTATGAAAGGATGGAGTACTGTTGCCACATCTGGACAGGAGCTGCTCGAAATACTCATCCTGCCTTGACAGAGTTCAAAATAGACTTCATAGATGCCATTTTCTCTTCCTTGCAACCTCTTTCCCACAGAAGAGACATTTTGATCCTGTCTCTGCTTTATCCTTATTTTTATGCCAAGTGCTCGTTTGAGCTCCAACCTATGGTGCCCCCCTGTCCTGACTTCCACGAAAAACACCCGTCTAGTTGAAACAACTATCAATAATTTCCCCTACTCTTTATCTATGCCTAAACCCAAACATAGATCCCATGAACAAAGCTTCTTTCTTAGAAATACACGCCTATGGAACTCTGTTCCGTTTTACTGACTAAAATATGGTCGTCCTCAAGTCCAATGTAAACAAATTCTTGATGAGCCATTCCCTTAAGTAATCCACTTGACCAAATTTCCACTACTAACAATTACCGCAACATTTTCCCGTTAACTACTGTACGCTCATTAACCCTTATCCTCGAGTGGCTTCCGGGCCTTGATAAGTGGTAACTCCTTTGTAAATATATATATACGTTTGTATGTATGTGTCACAGTCATCTATATGACATGTGTATATACATATGTTCGCCTATGACCGTCTAGCGTTGCTCATTGTGTGTGTATGTACATTTTATTATAGTTCATGATGGGACAAAAATATACATAAATATCTTTACAACACGTAGGACGAATAACACTTATCACTTATTTGGGGTTTCAAGTCCAATGTAAACAAGTTCTTGATGAGCCGTTCCCCGTTCGTAATCCAATTTACCAAATTTACACTTCTAACGATTACTATGATATTATCCTTTTGACCACTGTACACTCTTTGACCCTTATCCTCGAGTGGCCTCTGGGCCTTGATAAGTGGTGATTCCTTTGTAAAGAAAAAAAAAAAAGAAGCATCTGACTAAACGGGAACATATCTAGTCCATTTTTTAGCTTTGTTTGACGGGAAGCTGCAATAGAAATTCTCCCCAAGAAATGACAGAGCCTCGGGTTTTATTTTCGGTAACTTTTTGTTCCAGAGTGTTTCCCCCCCCCTTTTGGAAAGTTGAAATGCTGATTCTGACTATCGCCATTTCTGACTCCCTCTACTCGGAGCCATCATGATCTGAAAACCGTCTCCTGTTCGACTTCGACCGACTCAACTAATTTCCACATATCTAAAAAAAACCATCTCCCCTTCCAAACGACGTCATTAGTATACGTCACTAAGATAATCACCTGATGTTTTTACATGTCATTATTTCTAAGTTGTCAACTAAATTGTTATGATAACATTTTTTGAAGGTAACATTCCTAAATTAATGTAAATAAATATTTATTCTAAATATGTTTATTATTCTAAAGCATATTTTTAGCTGACAAAACTTTTTTGGCTTGAAAAATCATAATAATCGTCAACTAGCACATCTTTGGCATTGCCCCGGCATGCTAATATATTACTATAAAAATCTGTCTGTCCCGTGAGAACCCGGTGCATGCTGTCAAAAAAAGGGATCATCATAAGTTTCTGGATGGATTTTCTCTGTTGGGCCTTCTTGGATCTAGGAGATCCAGCATGCTTCCACTGGAAACTCTGTGTCTTGGTCTCTGGATCATAGCAGTAGATCCAGCTTTCATCGCAGGGTTTTTTTATTTTAGGCGTCACCACTTATCAAGGCCGAGAGGCCACTCATGGATAAGGGTTAAAGAGTGTACAGTAGTACAAAAGGACAATATAGTAATCGATAGTAATGGAAATTCGGTAAATTTGATAACTTAAGTGGAACGGCTCGTCAGAAACTTGTTTACGTTGGACTTGAAGACAACCATATTGTAGTGAGCCAGAAAGCAGGAAAACGGAAGACAATTCCACAGGCGTGCAGTTCTAAGAAAGAAGCTTTGTTCATGGAATCTACGTTTAGGTTTAGGCACAGATAAAGAGTGGGGGAATTATTGATAATGTTTTCAGCTAGACGAGTGTTTCTTGTGAAAGTTTGGCGAGGGGGGACCATAGATTGAAGCTCAGTCGAACACTTTCCATGAAAATAACGATAAAGCAGAGACAAACTCGCAACATCTCTTCTATGAGATAGAGGTTGCAGCGAAGAGAAAAGGACATCTCCTACGAGGCTACGAGGTCACGAGAGCACCAAGAACTGCGGGATCTGAACTGATCAGCTTGACCATCTCCTTGTTGCCATGACAACATCTTTCTTTCTGATCTTCTCTGAGCATCATTGGGACAAACTTCACACAAATCTTCTGTATCTTCAGTTCCTCCTGAATAATTGCGTGTTGAGTTATATTTAATTGAAGTGTATTTATTTGTGTCCTATTGCTGTTATTTTCCTTTTCTTTGAGTGGGTACTTTTTGAGATTAATATGTAACTGAAGATTAGTCCACTTTATTATTTCTATGCAGATGGTAACTGCAGGGGAATTAATTGTAATCTCTATAGTATACTGGCTCACCCGTGCCCCGGTGTTGCCCGGGTAAGTAGATTAAATCCAAAAGAAATTTCATGATTCAAGTATTGAAGTATTGAATTATTTGCTGCTGCTGGTTGTCCCGGAACGAGAATAGACCTCACAATGTTAATGTAAAAAAGTAATTAATAAAAAAAATAACAAATTTGTATTTGTTTTAAATGTTACTTTATATTTTATGTATAATGTATTTTTTTTTCTTTAATAAAATGTAATTTAGGACGCCAAAAACTGTATAATATGTAATTGTCAGGAAAGGAGGTGACATGAAAAAATTAATAGTATATCCATCCATTTGCGAACTTAATAATGCTAATCTTATTCTAAATGTGAGCGTGATAGACAAAAGGAAATGACTTGATCAGCAAATAATTCAGCAGTTTAAGATTGGACATGGGATTTTATTCAATTAATTGACTTTCCTTGGCAGCTAATATATATATAGTAACAAGAAGACCGAACGTTGTCCGGGTATCAATGAGGATTAACAAATATTCCAAACATCATCTAATCGGTGAAATCGCCCATATATCTATCTTCCATACTCCTATAAATTTGTTTTTTTCTTTTGTGTACTGATATTGAGATTAAAACCCTTTTTTCTATTTATTTAAAAAGAAAATACAACTTTGTTATATACTAGTCGTGAAATTGCATTCATCTGCAAAAGATCAAATTAATTTGTATATTTTTTAAACATTCATTTCAATTAATTCACTATTAGTTTTTTTCGGTTTTCTTATGGGATGATCATCTTTAGTTAACTATTACGTGTAATTATATTCATGCAGATATTCTACATAATTTATACTTGCATAATATTTGCGTAAATCAGTTATAGTAAACACAAACCTCTTATATATTTATGTATGCGTATATATATTTGCTTAAAAAAATTTGCCTACCAAACTACTCAGTTTTTGGTTTGCAGACATAAAACTTCATATATAGGGTATTCAAACTCGTGCAAAACTTTATATTTGTGTTTTAGCCGGAGAAAATCGGTGTGAAAATTAAAAAATGGAATTTGTCAGGTTAAAGTCGAACAGCGGCATTACGAATATGCATGCGTAACGTAATAGCTATTGGTTTATGTTTTAATTTTTAGTTTTTCAGGAAACATGTCTTCATAGCTCAGGCATTAACGTCAAAGGAAAAAGTAAATCGTAAGCTATACATTTTGGTTTCGATTCTTGACGCATGAGTCATTCTTTTTTTTTTTTTACTTTTGAAATCATTACTATATATTGGGCCCAATATAATCTCTATATAAATAAAATGAACTCATTTTTTCCCGTCTGATTTTGACATTAATAGGATTAAAAATCAAGATATTTCATGCAAATATAATATGCA
>NC_136504.1:101757318-101767318 GCF_053919585.1 Euprymna scolopes | reverse complement strand
GGAGTTTCGAAGAAATACTCTCCTTCTCATCAGAGGGTAGGAATTAGCAAAATGTGAGATCGGATTTCACATACAAAAGTATTTGATGAAACAACAAGTAAGTCAAAGATCTTACTTGATAACAAAAAGTGAAGCAGAGGGAATATGGTGAAGAAAATAGGTGATTACTAAAGGTAATCACCTATTTTCTTCACCATATTCCCTCTGCTTCACTTTTTTTTTATCAAATAAGATCTTTGATTTCACCTTGCTGTCGCAGCTCACATATAGTTCCAAATCTCTTTCTGCTTTTCTTTTTTCCCTCTATTCCTTCGCTGTGACGTCAACTCTCTCTCTCTCTCTCTCCCTCTCTCTCTCTCTCTCTATATATATATATATATATATATAGATAGATAGATAGATAGATAGATAGATAGAAAAAAGAAATATAAATATGGATGTGTGCATGTACAGAAATGTTGTAAAACTAGAGGCTTCCATATTTTTCAAGAAATAATGCTCACTAATAATCATTAAGATCTGCATCGAACTGTTAACTCATTTCTATGTTAATGTTTCTTCATGCGGATCCAATTTCCACTGAGATCAATATATTGAAATGTTTACAATACACCTGTTAACGATCTTTTTTAAACATAATACTGGTACAGAATATTTTTTAAAAGATTAGGAAAATATATTGCTTAACAGTTATTTGTCATCATCATCATCAGCAGCAGCAGCTGCATCATTATCATCATCATCATCATCAGCATCATCATTTTAACGTTCGTTTTACATGCTGTCATGCATTGACCACCTTTAAGAAATTAACTTGTGAAGTAACCTATTTCTGGTCAAGTCGTCTTTCTTTTTTTTTTTTTTTTTGTTTGTCGCTTCCCAATCCCCCTTTCCCTGTTGCCTAACCCTGCTACCTCAACTCTTCGGCATCTACCAGGTTGACTAAAAAGTTTCTGTTGTTTTTAACTTTTAGATTCACATGAACATATCTCGGCTCAGACAACAGTTTATTGATCAAAATCAACACACATCAGAATCAACACAATTTTGCCAACGCAAAACAAGTGTATTTATGCCGGTAATGTAAAAATCTTGCGTTCTGGTGGCGATGAAGTCACTGAAGGCGTTTTTGATATCGCTTAGATTTTTGAAGCATTTCTCATGCAGAAAGCTGTCGAGATACCTGAAAAAGTGATAGTCGGTAGGTGAGAGGTCTGGAGAGTAGGGCGTTTGAGGCAGAATTTCATTGCCCAATTCGTTCAACTTCTGCAGGGTTGGTTTAGCAAAGTGCCGTGAAGGAGAATTGGGCCTTTTCTGTTGACTAATGCTGGGTGTTGTTGTCGAAGTTTCTGATGCATTTCATCTAATTATTGACAGTACTTATCAGTCGTAATGGTTTCACCTGCATTCAAAAAACTGTAATTGATGAGACAGGTCGCAGACTACCAAACAGTCAGCATAACTTTATTTTGGTGCAACTACGGCACAAGTGTTGTAGAGCTTCGTCAGCGTCTAACCACTAAACTGAGCCTCACCAGTTGTAAAGAACCTACTTTTTATCGTAAGTCACAACCCGGCCGGGAAACAGGTTGTTGTTGCTACGTAAAAGTAGGAAAAACGACACTTCATAACAGCGTTTCTTTTAGTTGTCATTCAATTCGTGAGGCATCCATTTATCAAGTTTTTTTGTCTTTCAAATTTCTCCCAAGTTGTTGGAAATCGTCGTATACGTTACGTCTAATTCAGAAGTAAGTTCTTGAACAGTTGTGTATGGATTGGCCTCGCCTAAGGATCTTAATTTATTGTAGTCACCATCTGATGGCCGACCACTACACTCAACATCTTCAAGACTCTTGTCGCTGCTACAAAATTTCTGAAACGACCCTCATACTGTGTGTTCAGTAGTGGTTCCTGGGCCAAATGCTTTGTTGATATCGCGAGCTGTTTCAGCAGTTTTTCGGCCTACCTTGAATTGAAATAAGAAAATCGTGTGAATTTGTTTTTTTCCATCTTGTATTCAATATTCTGAAAAGAAGACATAATTGTTTTAAAACGATTGTAATTTAAACGATTTTTAAAATGGTATATATATTTGTTTTACAAAGGAATCACCACTTATCAAGGCCCAGAGGCCACTCGAGGTTAAGGGTTACTGGGTATACATTAGTCAGTGTGATTATAGCGTTTTTAACATGGGTATTGGGATTTTTGTAAGTTGGATTATATAGGGGTACGGTTAATCAAGAACTTGTTTACATTGAACTTGAAGATAATCAGATTGTAGTCACCTGGGAAGCAGGCCAAAGGAAGAGAGTTCCACAGGCGTGCAGTTCTAAGAAAGAAGCTCTGCTCATGGGATCTACGTTTAGGTCTAGGCACAGATAAAGAGTGTGGGAAATTATTGGTGGTGGTTCTCGCTAGACGAGTGTTTTTCGTGAAAGATTGTCGAGAGGGGACCATAGATTGAAGTTCAGATGAGCACCTGCCATGGAAATAACGATAAAGCAGAGATAGGCTCGCAACGTCTCTTCTGTGGGAAAAGGGTTGTAGAGAAGAGAAAAGGGCATCCCCGACTAAGCTACAAAGTCTGTTTTGAACTCTGTCAAGCAGCTTCTAGCAGCTCCAGCCCAGATGTGGCAACAGTACTCCATCATTGGCCATACCTGACTTTTATATAGGTAGAGAATTGCATCAGGAGTGAGACATCTACTGGGTTGATAGAAGGATCCTACCATTTTTCCAGTGACCTTGGCAACGGATTTGATATATGTGTTCCATTTCAGATCGGGAGTAAAGGTCAGGCTCAGAAATTTATCAAAACATGAAGCCTTATCTCCAGCTCCCTCCTGCAGCTTCCAGCAACTCCAACCACCAGCTCCTGTGGCCCTTGATATCCCGTTACCAGCTTTGGTTACCATCGTGATATTATTGAAGAAATGTATGCAGAAAATTGTAAAGGCCTTTATCTTGGTAAACAAGAGTAAACGATACTTAGACCCCTGCAGAGTTAAGGTCAGGGAAGGGGGTGTTGTGGTGTCCACCTTACAGATAACAATGAACTCTTCTACTTACTTTAAAGACAAGGAGAATATGCTTCTCGGTTTTATGCACATTTGGCAGTCGGACTGACGTATAGCCATTCTCTTTATTTGTTGCTTTTGCTTTTCTGTTCAATCTATTTCGTTTCCACTAAATACGGAATTGTGTCTTTCTTTCGGACTCTTAACGGTCCACAACACTTATTGTGTTAATCAGCATAAAATATTTAACAGGAGAATAAATATTCACAGGCAGACATGAGCCTGCAGCTTTGAATGCTTCGGTTTAATAATGATTTAGTAATTTTTTTTTTTAAATATTTTTTTTTTGTTCGTTTTATACATAATTTTAGAAGTTGCATAATTATTCACATTAACGGCGACTGTATTCAGATATGTTGTCATTGATTTTTCGAATGCGGGAGATTCAGGATTCACATTGATACGATATGCTTGGAGCATTTTCTAGAATGTTCAGCGTGTAATTGTCTCCATTCAACACAATGTAGAACCTGTTTTCAGCAACCAGCGTTCGGCCACGCAGACAACTATTTATTACCATCTACTCAATAATTAGCCTGGGTGCCCGGCGTTGCCCGGGTGTTTGGAGGTGTGTATTGAGCAAAAAAAAAAAAAAAAAAAAAAAGTGGTAGTAAGCAAGCAGGCATGAACCCGTATCGCAAAGGGGGAAAAGAACGTGAAAAAAAACACACAAAAAAAACCGGGATGTCTTTAGTGTTGCGTCCATCGCCAAATTGGAAGTGATGAAAGTTTAAATTAAGGCTAGTCAATTGAAAAGAAAGGCTGACTTTCGAAAATATCGTTGAAAAAAAGCAACCATTCCCTGTAGAAAACAGCCCAGTTGAGGGTGAAGGAATTAATGTTATTAGCCAATTTTTTTTATATTTGTCGTCCGAAGGGTCGAGCTTCAAAACGATCTCATGAAAATCTGTCGCCTCTGTCGAAAGTTTTAGGCAGACATACATACATGCATACATAGATTTAAACAGACAGGTGAGATTTATATTATAGACTAGCCTGGGTGCCCAGCATTGCCCGGTTGTTTGGAGGTGAATGTTGAGCAAAAAAAAAGTGGTAGTAGGCAAGGAGGCTTGAACTTGTACCACGAAGGAAGAAAAGAACATGAAAAAAAGACTTGAGGTCTTTGCTGTTGCATCCATCACCATACCGGAAGTGACAAGGATTTAAATTAAGGCTAGTCAATCGAAAAGAGGGGATGACTTTCGAAAATATTGGCGAAAAAAGCGACCCCTCCTTGTAGAGAAGTTCTCAGTTAAGGATGAAGGAATTAATGTTTTCAGCCAATTTTTCGATATTTGTCGTCTGAAGGGTCGAAGCTTCAAAACGATACTCGTGAAAATCCGTCGCCTCTGTCGAAAGTTTTAGGCATACATACATACATACATACATACATTTAAACAGACAGGTGAGATGTATATTATAGACTAGCGGGGATTACCCAGCGTTGCCCGGGTATTTGAAAGTGTGTGTGTTAAAAAAAAAAAGTTGGCCGGGTGTTTGGAGATGTAAAAGGAAAAAAAGTTTTAGTAGGAAGATAGGATTGAACCCCGAAGCCTTGACGAAAAGGGGGAAACGAAAGGGGAAAAAACCCCAGCCACCTAACCATCTCGGCCACGAGGGGAGAGAAATTGATAAGTGTGTTAAGCTAAGGTTTATAAACTGAAATATACAGGTGCGAGGAAGTGGCGTGATGTTTGACCTAGTTTTGCGCTGCAAGCCAGTTACTGTTTCCCCCGCCCAATCATTCGCTTTTCAAAGATGCGGTGAGCTGGTAAAAGTCGGGCAAATTAAATACACACATGACCCCCGTTCTTAAGTCGTAGATATTACGATTTAGACGTGATATAAAAAGTTTTAAGCATTAAGGAGCCGAGCGAGCAGGCCCCGGAAAAAGAGCCTTTTGCAGGCATACACAAAAAGTGTACATACATACATACATGCATACACACACACATTTTCGCTTTTATATATATAGATAGATAGAAGATATTATCAACTTTAACAGTCTGAATATCTGTGTACATGTTAATGTTAATTGTATTGCAATAATTCACATTGACACACCGGTTCCCGTTAGGTCACTGAAGTTAAGCAACGTTAAGCCTGGTCAGTACTAAAATGGGTGACCATTTGAAAATTCCAGGTGCCGTATGTGCTCTCCGTTTATCTTGGAATTGTTTCCAGCCATCCTGGACGTCTCCTTGCCACTGGACTCAAGCAGTGATGATTCAGGAGAGGTGTGGTTGGGGATTGCACGACCCTTGCCTCACAATTACATGGGCAGCTAATCTTACAGGGGTTATCCATTGTCTCTTGAGACTGAATGGAGGCATTGCATTGAAATACTAGCCGAGTTCTCATCCGTCGTCGTCATCATCACCACCATCATCATCATCATCATCATCATCATCATCATCATCATCGTCGTCGTCATCATCATCATCATCATCATCATCATCGTCGTCGTCGTCGTCATCATCATCATCATCATCATCATCGATTTAACATTCATTCATCATCATCATCATCGACTTAACATTCGTTTCAAATGCTGGCAATGGATTGAATGCCTTCCTTTAATAAATTGACTCTTAAACTAACCTATCTCTGGTCAGGTCTTCAGTTATCCTTGATTCCCTTAGGTCCCTCCTTGTCACTTTCCAATATTCAAATGATATCACGAAAGTAACAAAACTTCTGGGTAACTTCAATAGCTTCATCATCCAAATATACTTTCTCCACATCCGAGTTCTCATCCATCTCCATTGTTTTTACACTTCTTGCATCCAAACTGGTTATTGTCTCTCAACAAACTGAAAACAAGGTTACTCGCACCTACTCCGCCCTGTGCTCCGATGATATCACCAAGGCAACAAAACTTTTCAACAATCTCAATAACCTCACCATCTTTTTTTTTTTTTTTTTACATCCCTCTCTATCGTTCAACACATTTTGCATACAAACTGGTTGAACTATCTTAAAATACTAGTAATTCCATTGTATTTCTTGTGTGTCCAATTCTTACAGATTCCAGACACATAAAAAATAATAATAATAAAATAAAGGTTATTCAACTTCTTTTCCACAAACTGATCAGACGAAATTTCTTTTCTCCCCCCCCCCACCCCCAGGAGCTTTCGCAAACTACACATACATACAAACGAATTAATCTACAAACGACTTGTATACAACCATATTCGCAGTTTCAACAAAAAACACCCGAACAGGGTCTGACAAGCCTCCAAACAAACCAACCCAAGTTCTCCGTTACCATATAGATTTCAATGAGATTAGATGTTACTGGATTAGAATAAAACCGTTTATATTGAATTATTCAGAAATCAATTCATACCAAGTGATTTTTTTTTGTGAAATCTGTTATTAAATCTGTGTATGTATCGTTATGTGTTTTGTTTACAGTATTTTAAGATATGTGCAGAACAGAAGACTATGTTGGTTTGGTCACATTGAAATAAACAATGAAAGTGCATTAAATGACCTGAAAGAAATTGATATACCATAAAAAAAACAAAACAAAGCCACAATCAATTTTAGATATTAAATTAGTAATCATAACCACAAAGACATTCACAGCAAGAACTCATTTTTTAAACCACAACTCCAATAGTTGTTCCAAGAGATTCCTACTTATGAAATACGATTATGTCATCATTTCCCCTGACAGATATATACATATGACTGGGGGCCGCTTGTGAATTTAACATTTCTGTGTTACTTCCTCCTTTGGAGGTAGCCAGTTCAATCTGCCTAGGGTGAATACTGTACACACACACACACACACACACACACACACACACACACACACACACACACACACACACACACACACACACACACACACACACACACACTTTCATCCAGGTGATGAGTCAACTTTCTCGCTACAGCATATAGAGATTATAATATCGATTTTAGTACGTAACACCACACATTAATAGCTAAAGTTAGAAAAATAAATAAATAATTGGGAGAAAAATCACCAGGCACTTAATGTATAATCGATATCCGAAACATTTTAAGGAATTTGACGTTTGCTTAGCCTTTCCATCAAAATGGCAGGTGTTTTTTTTTTGGGGGGGGGGTTAACATGGAAGTCACCACTTATCAAGGCCTGGAGGCCACTCGAGGATAAGGGTTATTGCGTGTACAGTAATCAATGGGACAATATCGTAGTACCTATTTACTATGCCTCCCCACGGGACAGAGTTAGACACCAGGGTCGTTTTTTAACGTATCGTAGTAATCGCTAGTAATGGAGATCTGATAAATTGGATACTTTAGGGGGCGGTTTATCATATATGTGTGGTGGTGGTGGTGGTGGTGGTGGTCAGAGGTCTTTGGTCATCCTTGTCACTCCAGAACTAAACAAAAGGTTCTCATAGCTAGCATCCTCTTTCACCATAATACCGCATTCACCCATTCATACTGGGGGACCCAATCGTTTAAAAATATTATTTATTGACGTGTAAAAACAAAAAAGATAGCAATAATTCATGTGCGTCGAGGGCGGGAAAGGATCCTCCCAACCCCGTCTTTTGAGGGTCTCCTTCGAATCCTAGTGACTCTTTTCTAGTCTAACAAGCTGTATTGATACGGCTGGCCATTATAATGGTCGATGGACTAATCACTCAGTGCTAAACTTTGTCGCTTTGCATCCAAAGAAAATAGTACATCAAAGCTAGGAATTTTTTGTTCTATTTTTAATAATAATACCAGAAAAAAAAGAATTATATGTTCCATTGTAGCATAGAGACTGCTGGGATATATTGCTTATTCTTTCTTTCTCTGTGTGTGTGTGTGTGTCTCTCTCTCTCTCTCTCTCTTTCTCTCTCTCTCTCTCTCTCTCTCTCTCTCTCTCTCTCTCTCTCTTTCAACAGTCGAAGCTAGTTAAGAAAGCAAAGAATAAAATGGTTGGAATGATCGGCTTAGAGTTTCCTTTGAACTCTGCTGACTCTCTTCTTATTTATTATGCATATCGGTAAAATGGCTATTTACTGTCTCGACACTCTCAATAGAGACCAATATTCCTACAATAGCAAATTTATTTTTATTTTTTATTTTTTTTGCTTTAAAGCAAAGTCGCCTTTTTATGGAAGTCTGATTTTGAAATGTTCGTTATTTGCGTCGTTAGATTTAAAGAAATTACATTTATCGCATTTTGCACTCCAAATCTTCCAAGCTTAACAAAAGCATTTTTTGTGAAGGATGTTATAGTTTGCTTGAAGCATTGTGAGTTGGGTTTGAAGGCTATATATTCCTCCGAACCGCAGTGATATAGCCTTCAAACTAGTGATGAGACGATTCCAATATTTTTCCCGATTTCAATACAATTACCGATTCTGTACTAAATTCCCGATTCCGATATAATTACCAATTCCGATTCTTTATAAATCCCTAAATATTTAACTATGAAAGTGTTGTTTTGTCCCGATTACTATAAAAAAAAAACACATCTTTAATGTGCTTATATTTTCTTAAACGTAAAAACACACTTGTGAGAGGGTGTGATGTAGAGATTTTAGTCTTATTGGAAGTTTAAATCAGTAAATATTTATTATTTTATTATTATTTCAAGCAGTGGAAGATTTTTCTTAAACTAAAATCAGATAAAAAAGATAATTACAGGAATCGGTTTTGGCATCGGAAAATAGGCTCGAATTTTTCCGATTCCGATACCCCAAAAAGCTCCGATTTTTTCGATTCCCGATTCCGATTCTGATTAATCATTCCAACACTACTTCAAACACAACTCCTTTCACACTAAAAACGTTTCTGTCTCGGAATTTTGTAGATTTGACACTTCGTATTATTTGGACTATGCATGAAGAGCATGCCAACCCCGTGGAAAATACCATACAGATTCCCGAGTTTGACAGAAAGATTCCAGAGTTTAACAAGATAAAGCCGAGAGAAGGTGGGAGGTTGCATCGGTCAAAACGTTGTGAAAATAATACTTAAGATGAGAACAATAGTCCGAAGAATCCAAATAATACGAATAACCTTTTTGTGTGTTTATTCCTAGTAAAGAATCATCACTTATAAAGTCCAAAGGGCCACTCAAGGATAAGGGTAAACAAGTTTATCAAGTGGACAGTAAAGCAACACCGTGTTGATTGGTAGTGACGGTTAAAATTGGGCAGAATTGGATTATTTAAATGAACGGCTCAACAAGAATTTGTTTACATTGGATTTGAAAACGACTATGCTGTAGCCAGCTGGGAAACAGCACCGATGTACTGTGTGACACAGACGGGTAGTTATAGGAAAGAAACGGTGTTTCTGATGCATGTTAATCTTTTTCGCTGATGCTAAGAAAAAAATGAAATAAAGTGTTCAATTGTAGGATGGAGACTGTTTGAATATGTCACGTATTCTGTTTATCTTCCGACCAACTTTTTATGCAACATCGACTCACCTTGACCTAATTGTTCAGAAGACGTCGCGTCCACATTGCTACTAATCAATTATCGACGGATAACTAACACTCTCCGTTATTGATTTGTCATTTCTTGCATCTTGCTTTGTATCTATATCTATAAAGTCATCTTGTCGGATTTTCCGAATCACTGAAACATCCAAGGGGGAATACTTAGTAAGATGCCTCCTTTTTTTGACACTTAACACACATGATAACTCTTCAGAAGTAATCTGTTATATAAAGCGCAAATGTCTGTTAGTGCGAATGTATGTATGTACCTAAGTCCCAGTCATGGATTAAATGACATGGTGGGTGGAGAGAGCTCCCGTAAGCCGTGGTGAAGGCAACCTCTCTAGGAGAAGGAAAACTCTGATATAAAACCTGCGGCAACTGCTGCTTCCAATGATGTTGACTTGTTTTTCTTTTTGGTTCAATGTGATAGTTGTTTAGAGAGTGGGATTGTCTCGATGGAAAGTCTTTC
>NC_136504.1:101657318-101749818 GCF_053919585.1 Euprymna scolopes | reverse complement strand
ATGTTCATTTTTTTTTTTTTTAATTTTTTTTTAATTACATTTTTACCCCCAAACACGGCACATTGCCACTTTGATATAGGGGGTTACTATCAGGGACATAAGCTACAGGAGTACTATGTAGGGAGTTGGGCAGCAAGATGTGGGTTCACGTCACACTTGAACTTCTGCTTGTCAATACAGTTGGAGACGCAGGGACCCGGACGGGAATTCCAAAGTCTAGCGGTTCTGGGGAAGAAACTACTGGAGTAGAAGGCTCTCTTACATCTAGGGATCTCTACTGTGAAAGGGAGGGATTTAGCTGCTTGTCGGGTTTGTCGGGGGTATTTATGTAGAGGGGGTACAAGTGCTTGCAGTTCGTCAGAACATTCACCATTAAAATACTTGTAGAACAGGCAGAGGGATGCAACATTTCGTCGATGGGACAGAGGCTGAAGCTAAGCTTAGATGACAGTTCAGAACCTATCAGGTTGATGACTCTCAGATCGAGCATTAGTGTGACACGTTAATTGAGTAGATACTGTTACGTTTACGGCTACTATTTCAAGAAAGTAGGAAAAATTAACGTAACGAAGTTGGCTTTTTATAGCTTATTTCATTGTAAACATTTGTCTGCAAAAGAAATACGTGTTTTTGTGGGACAGAGTCATACACGTTCGTCTGTTCACATCTTGCTGAGAGAGAGAGAGAGAGAGAGAGAGAGAGAAAGAGAAAGAGAGAGAAAGAGAGAGAGGGGGCGAGAAATGAAGCTAGGAGTTTTTAGTTTGGATACGAAAATATCTTTTCGTATTTTATATCATAAAAGAGATCCTGTTTTATTTCTGTGGTCGTTACAATACCATTTCACTTTGATAACAAAAAAGCTCCAAATACTTTTACCACGATGATCAGATTCGACTAAACCAAACCAAACATCATGAATAAATATTTGAAGATATAAAGAACTTGAAGAATAAAACAACACCAAGAACTCGTTTTTCTTTTTAACGAGATAAAATATTCCATGGAAACAATGTCGGCACATATTCAGACATTAATCTGTTTTACGCATTTCTTCTTTTTCTTCTTCTTCTTCTTCTTCTTCTTCTTCTTCTTCTTCTAGATGAGATATAAAAAAAATGGTATAAAAACGCTAAATTCAAAAGTAAGAAATGGGGGTTAAGAGACATTTTAGACTCAAGACATAGAAAGGAAAAAAGCAATATACGGCAAGAGAAGAGGAAAGAAAGAAAGAAGAAAAAAGAAAAGGAAGGGAAAAGCAAGAACCGAAGGTATACAAAAGAAGGTCAGTGTAGATTACAGCATCAAGAAGTGGGAGGAGGATGGAACAATTGAGTTTATATATATATATATATATATATATATATATATATATATATATATATATATATATATATATATATATATATGCTAGCAATTCAGCCCGGCTGTGCTCGGGCCCTATGTGCTGTTCATAACATGTGCATATGTATATATATATATATTAAAGGCTTGACTCATATCCTGGTAACCTACATCTAAAATTTCAAGTGTTTAGACCCAAAATTGGCGGAGGAGTTTGGTAAAGTCTGCAAAGGTCAACTTTTTCATCTTTGACCACTTGGCAGCCATATTTTCGCCCCAAAACGGATTAAAAGGCTTGCTGCATGTCTGAATACCGTTTATGTAAAAGTCCAAATGTTTACCCCCAAAATTGGCTGAATAGTTTGCTAGAGACCGCAAAGGTAAAATCTTTTGAACTTTAACCCTTTGACAGCCAAAATTTCGGCCAAAAACCGATTAAAAAGCTTGCCCTATGTCTGAATGCTCTTTATGTAAAATTTCAAATGTTTAGACAAAAAATTGGCTGAGTAATTTAGTAGAGACCGCAGAGGTCAAATTAAAAAAAAAATGCTTTGGGCTCAAATCAAATTAAAAAGTTTGATCCATGTCCAAGTAACCTACATCTAAAATTTCAAGTGTTTAGACCCAAAATTGGCGGAGGAGGTTGGTAGAGGTTGCAAAGGTCAAATCGTTGAACTTTGACCCCTTGACAGCCAAATTTCTGACCAAAAACCGATTAGAGAGATTTTTCCAAATTTCAATATGCCTTATGTCAAATCTCAAGTCTGTAGACTGAAAATTGACAGAGTAGTTTGGTAGGCTAATGTACATACACAGACAATTTGACTGAGTAGGGTCTCAGATTATTGAGTCCTGTGGTATCAAGTCTTACGAAATATTTTTCGGACGTAATACTTTTATATAAGACAATTCAAGCCAAAAAAGGAATAGCTCAATATACTAGATAGAGAAAAATAAATCTGAAAAATCTCATATCGTTTCTTTATTTCAACCCTTTTTTTCTTTATCTTTGTCCTTTAAAAAGATTTAATCTTTAATATATTTTCTATGTATGTGCTGAATAGCAAAATTATTTTGAACCAGATTTAATATTTTGCTAATGACTTTTCTTCTGAGGAGATGAGCCTACATCGAAAATCCATGGGTTAAGGAAATTACTTAGAATTGTATTTTTTGTTCAAATAATAAATTTTTATTTAGAAAAATTATATTTTTTCTGAATGAAATTTAAATATAAAAAATATAAATTTTCTCTCTCTCTCTCTCTCTCTCTCTCTCTCTCTCTCTATATATATATATATATATATATATATATATATATATATATATATTTTAAAACAGTAATCTACGTATATGCAGGTTTCGGGGCCCTACCCCTCTCCATATATATATATATATATATATATATATATATATATAAAAGTGAACGTGTCTGTCTGTCTGTCTGTGTGTCTGTGTCTGTCTGTCTGTGTACATTTCCCTACGCAATAACTCTGTCAATTTTTAGTCTATAGACTCGAAATTTGAAATACCGGGTACTGAGATTTGGGAAAATTTATGTGACGGGTGTCAGCCAGAAATTTGGCTGTTAAGGGGTCAAATTTCAACGATTTGACCTTTAAGAACTCTACCAAACTCCTCCGCCAATTGTGGGTCTAAACACTTGAAATTTTAGATATAGGTTCCTTGGACATGGATCTTACTTAATAACTTGATTTGAGTCCAAAACAATAAATGTTAAGGGGACATAATAGGGGTCAAAGTTTAAAAAAATTGACCGCTTTTTCTTTTTCTTTTTCTCAACATACACCTCCAAACACCCGGGGCAACGCCGGGCTGAAATGCTAGTATATATATATATATATATATATAGGTAGTCCATATTTTATCATTATTTATTAATTTCTTGTAAGATTTGTTAAATTTGTCTTACAAGAAATTAATAAATAATGATAAAATATGGACTACCTATATAGAATATCATCCTAAAATCCCGACCTTATATGGTTTACCCAAAACATATATATATATATATATATATATATATATATATATATATATATATATATATATATATATATACAGGGTGCCCATAACGTCCGTGTGCACTTCAAAAAATTTAGAACTTTATTTGTATTTGCAATAGAAATAATGGATTTGAAAGAAGTAAATCTATATTTTTTAAGATTTTATTGAAATTTTATTTAACTTTCCACATGCCCTCCATCATTAGCAATACAAAGGGTAATACGATTTTGCAGTTCACGAAAAACATTTAAAAAAAACTTTTTTTTTTTTATATTACATTTTCACCCAAAACAAGGCACATTGCCACTTTGGTGTAGGGGGCTACTATCAGGGGCAGCAACTACTGGGCACTATGTTGGGATTTGGGCAGCAAGATGTCGGTTCACGTTACACTTGAACTTCTGCATGTCAGTACAGTTGGGGAAGCAGGGACCTGGAATGGAATTCCAGAGTCTAGCGGTTCTGGGGAAGAAACTACTGGAGTAGAAAGATCTTTTACATCTAGGGATCTCTACTGCATGGGGGTGGGATTTAGCAGCCTGTCAGGTTTGTCGAGGATGCTCACGTCGTGGGGGCACAAGTGTCTGCAGTTCGTCAGAGCATTCACCATTAAAATACTTGTAGAACAGGCAGGGATGCAACGTTTCGTCGATGGGACAGAGGCTGAAGTTTAGATGCCAGTTCAGGGCCTATCAGATTGGCGACTCTCTTTTGAACCTTGTCAAGGAGCGAGAGACTAGCAGCAGATGCACCAGCCCAAATGTGACAACAATACTCCATACATGGGCGAATGGTGGCCTTATAGAGGTACAGGATACTTTCAGGTGTTAGTAGTTTTCTAACACGGTAGAGAGAGACTACCTTTTTTGCAGCGGCCCTGGCAATGTTTTCAATATAATTGTTCCAACTCATGTTTCCTGTGAACGTTAGGCCAAGCAGTTTGAAAGATATACTCTCAGACAGGGAGTCACTGGCCATTGCTATTGGTGGCAGAGAAGGTTTCTTGTAATTATTGAAGGAAACCAGTTTAGTCTTGGCAGCATTGAATGTGACCATCCATTTATGTCCCCATTCCACTACGGATTGGAGGTCATCCTCTAGTGTTTTTGCCATTTCTTTAGATATATGTTCATTTGTTTTCCTGTCATGCCTGTTATAGAGCATGGTGTCATCAGCATATATACCCATCTCAGAGGCAGTTTTGTCAGGGAGGTCATTAATAATGAACAATAGAGGTCCAAGAATAGACCCCTGAGGCACTCTCACATTTATATCACACTGTTTAGATGTACGACCGTCGAGGACAACCTGGATTTTTCTCTTATCTAAGAAGGATTTAATTATGTTAAGTATTCTACCAGTGATACCGTATGATTTAATTTTCCTGAGGAGACCCTCATGCCATACCCTGTCAAAAGCCTTAGATATATCTATACCTACCGCTCTGCCCTCCCCCGCTTTATCCAATGAACGGTATATACGTTCAGAGATTACAGTAAGGATGTCAGCTGTGGAACGGGCTTGTCTAAATCCATATTGCTTGTCAGTCAGAAGTTTAGCATCTGTAAGGTGCCGGACTAGAGCATGGTTAATTATGGTCTCAAATATTCTGGCGAAAAGTGGGAGGAGCTAATGGGGCGATAATTTGATGGGTCAGTTCTTTCACCAGAATTCTTGAATACTGGTACCACAGAAGCAGTTTTCCAACAGCCCGGAAAGCATGATTCATTAAGGCCAAAAAAACAAAAAAAAAACATTTGCCAAATGATTTATAGTAATGCCTGAAATCAAATTATTTATTCTAGTTATTACATTATGCGGTGTAAGCTTTCATATGAAGTTTTTCCCGCAGAATCTTATGCAGAGTAGACTTTGGCAGCCCGAGCTCCAATGATGCCCATCTTACAGACTTTCTTGGACTTGCAGTAAAGGATTCTTCTATGGAAGCAACACTTTCGTCACTGACACATGGCCTTCCAGACCGTGGTTTATCATGGACAGAGCCTGTCTCTTTAAATTTTTTCATCCATTTAACAATGGTGTTCCTATGAGGCACTTTTTTATTGTATTCAATTCTAAACTTTCTTTGTACAGCAATAGTAGATTTCAATTCAGCCAACCAAAGGACACAGTTTACTTTTTCCTCAATTGAAGCCATGGGATCTTTTTTTTTTTTTTTTTTTTTTACACAGTGGTCACCACTTATCAAGACCCGAAAGTCACTCAGGGATAAGGGTTATTGCAAGTACAGTACGTTAGTGTGGAGATTTGATGAAGTGTTTACTTAAGGGGGTGGTTCATTGAGAATTTGTTAATGTTGGACTTGAAGACATCCAAGTTGTAGTCAGGTGGGAAGCAGGCAGACGGAACAGAGTTCCACAGGCATGCAGTTCTAAGAAAGAAGCTTTGTTCATGGAATCCACGATTTGATTGAGGCACAGATAAAGAGTGGGGGAAATTTTTCACAGTGGATTCAGCTAGACAGGTGTTTTTCGTGAAAGATTGGGGAGGGGGGGACCAGAGATTGGAGTTCAGACGAGAACCTGCCATGGAAATAACGATAAAACAAGGATAGGCTTGCAATGTCTCTTCTGTGGGAGAGAGGTTGCAGGGAAGAGAAAAGGGCATCCCCCACTAAGCCACAAAGTCTATTTTGTACTCTGTCAAGGGAGGATAGGCTGTTTTTAGCAGCTCCTGCCCAGATATGGCAGCAGTATTCCATCCTTGGACGTACTTGGCTTTTATATAGATAGAGAATTGCATCAGCAGTGAGATATCTTCTGGAAAGGTAGAAGGATCCCACCATCTTTCCAGTGACCTTGGCAACAGACTTGATGTATGTGTTTCATTTCAGATCAGGAGTAAAGGTCAAACCCAGAAGCTTGTCAAAACACGGGGCCTTTCCCAGACAAGAGCCATCCATCCCAATTTATGCCAGATGGGGATCAGAGCGTTGATGATGTAAGGATAGGAGTTTGGTTTTAGATGCACCAAAAGGTAACCAGCCACGTCTTCCCCCACTGAACCACGCACTCGAGATCAGAGGAGAGAGAATCAGAGAGAACTTTGTCATTTACAGCCTTTGATGTGTTGCCGTAGATGGTCGTGTCATCAGTATAGATGTCAATTAATGATTTAAGTATGTGTTTAGGGATGTCATTGATGTAGATCAGGAAGAGAGTTGGGCCCAGGATTGACCCCTGAGGGACTCCAGCATTAATACTGCAGGCCTCCGATTTTTGTCCATCGACCACTACTCTTATGAGCCTATCGGAGAGAAATGATTTAATGATTGAGAAAACATTTCCAGTTATACCGTAGCTGGAAATGTTGTGAAGTAGACCCTTCTGCCATACCTTGTCGAAGGCCTTTGATATGTCAAGAGCAATTGCCCTAGAAAGGAAGCCTTTGTCAAGAGATTCACTAACCCTGTGAGATATAACCGTCAGCACATCTGCGGTAGATCTTGCAGAACGGAAACCATATTGTGTGTCACTAAAAAGGTTGTTTCTGCTGAGGTGGTTGACTATTTCTCTATTTAATATGGATTCCAGCAACTTACTCATAACACACAGGAAACTTATTGGTCTGTACTGAGAGGGAGATGACTTATCACCTGAATTCTTAAATACAGGGCAAACTGATGAGGTCTTCCAGGGAGTCGGAAAGCACTTCTCCTTAAGGCAATGCTTAAACAGTTTCGTAAGTATGGGAGCAAGTTCTGGTTGAAGCTTTTTTAACACTATAATTGGGATGTCGTCAGGGCCAGTTGCTTTACTGGAATCAAGGTTCTTGATTAGCTTGGCGACCTCATGCACGGATATTTGTATGTTACCTAGCTTGTTCTGTGTTATAGGAGGAAATATGGGGAGTTTATGGCCTTGGTCGCATAGGGTAGAATTAGCTGCAAAGTTCTTTGCAAATACTTTGGCCTTGTCTGACGCTGACGAGATGACCTCTGGTCAATTGATAATGGTTGGGATAGAACGCACACTTCTGTTCAGGATCCTATTTGTTATTTGCCAAAACTGGTGGGAACCAAGCTGCTGATCAGCTACCTTGGATTTAACAGACTGGGCATATAGTTCTCTGGCATTTTTTATTACTCTTTTACAGTGGTTGCTGGCAGTCCTGAAAGCAGCTTTAGTCTCAGTGCATCTATTATGTTGGTAGCTATGGAAAAAGTGATTCCTGTGCGCGATAGCAGCAGCACATTCTGGGGAGAACCATGGCTGGCTGTTAGGTTTTTGTTGGAATTTTTTGGATGGTATGAATTGGTCTATACCTACAATTAGCCATTTGGTCAGATCTGATACTATAGAGGACACTTCCTTTTTAAACATGGAGTGCAGAGGTAAATCAGATATGAATGTACGGAAGCTATCTCAGTCAGCCATAGAGTATCGGTATACAGTACGGTGGAAGGGTACGTCTGGGGACTTATTACATTTCGTTTTTATCTTAACTGATACGACAGAGTGGTCGGAGGATCCTAGAGAAGAAAGAACGGAACATGAACATAGCTCAGGGGAAGTTGAGAGAAAAAGGTCTAGGAGGCTTGCATATTGACCGGGTGTATCGGGCACACGGGTGGGTTCGCGAACAATCTGAGTACGGTCATAAGCAATGGCAAAATCATGACAAAACCACCCCTCATCGTCTGTCTTATTTGAATGGGTCAGCCATTTCACGTTATGGACGTTGAAGTCACCACAGATGTGGATGTTAGGTGAGGGATGTGCAGACAGGATGTGGTCTATTTTCTCAGATATGCTCTTAAAGATAGTAACTCCACTGTTGTGGGGGCGATAGAGGGCAAATATAAATGCAGTGGTGTAAGCAAGTGCAACCCTGAAGCACATATAGGGTAAATTAGGATCTTCTCTCGAGATATCCCTGCCACACGGGAAGCCTTCTTTAATGTAGGCACATATTCCATGCCCATGGCGATCTTGGGGGTCAGATTTAGCTGTTAAGTTAGAGTATCCGTTGATTATGAACTCATCTAGGGAGGTGGTCGGCCCTATTCCAGGTTCGCTTAGAAATAATATGTCCGGTTTCGTCTCCTGTAATTGGGTTTCAACCTCTGGAAGGTTGGAACGTAGACCCCTGATGTTAGAGAAGGAGACCTAGTAGTAGGGGTTTATATTGGAAGATGGGGTTCTAGGTTTATTTGAGTTTTTATTCTGGAGATATTTCATGTTGAGGTTTTGGGATTTGTGGAACAGGTCGGCATACTTAGTTAGAGCAGTACAGAGAGGGAAAGTAAGAGAGAAAAAGACAGGAAAGTAGCACACGAAAAGGTAAAGTTTAACAATTACCCACTAGTATGACATCGAGAGGCCCCACCAGACTACTGCATGGTCCAGATCCACTCACCAAATGGCAATACAGCAGTCCCAGTACTTTGCGCCTGCTGATAGGACAGCCTCCTTAGTAGTTAATCCAAGGTTCGGGTCCCTGACTATCAGGCGGATAACGTCAGCCCAGACAAAACGTTTACCTCCAGCACCCTTACTAGTGACATGGCCACAAGGACAGACATAGAGACAGAAAATTTCCGACATCTCAGACTACTGTTCACAAAGTACTACCGACCTTTAAGCAGCTTTTTCTTCACCCTTTGTCAGAAAAACCACTCATTGAATGAGGACTGAGGGACAAAAAAGGAGAAGTGAGAGTTACTGGAGCTGCCGATAACACATCCACTGTATTATCTACTCTCCATTTAAAAAAAAGGGGGGGAGGAGGGGAATGGGTACAAGTGGCTTATTTATATCTAAGTAGTAAGTCCGGTGCTAAGTTTTCAATTCAGGACACTTTTGATGATAATCTCCCCTCCCATATTAATGGGTGGAAGTTTGTCGTTATCTATCGAGTTTGAATCATTGGAGCTTCACCTTATAATTAATTAAAATCCAATAATTAACTTTTATCATTTTGTAAAGTCGGCTTAATATTAATTTACATTCGAGTTTAGATAATTATTCAAGGTTTTAATTTAGGAGGCTCGTTTTCATATGTAACTTTTTCTTGGCTAATGGCACTGTATTATATTTTGAATATAATTGAAAATAAGACTAACTATATTAGATGGTTTGATTGGCTAGCCAGGAAGCAAGCATTTTCAATATAGGCAAGCTTCCAGTAATAGTATATATTAAGTATATTACTTAAATAAAGTCCTAAGTTTATTTACTCTAATAGAGAAAAATAATTCCCGGCATTTTTTTTTTTATCGTTTGTTTACATTGTAGCATGGGGGGTGACGAATAAGACAGGAAAATAAGACAAATACATAAATAAAACAAGAAAAACAAGTTTAAACAAGGTAACATGAAAAACATTTGTTAGGATGAGTTTAAAAAATACTTAACGTGTTTGCCATAATCGTCCGGCGTCTTTTTGCCAATCAAATTGATTCTGAAAAACAAAACAAAATATTTTTTTACTTATTTTTTACTTATCTAAAAATTGTTACGAATTTTGTGGTGAAAAATTATTCAATAACTATACTTAAAACTAGATACGTGAAACTTATAACATTTTTCACAGATTATTTTTATCGCAAACATAAATAAAATAATTATAATTTTTTTAAAGTGCACACGAACTTTATGGACACCATGTGTGTATATATCTATATATATATATATATATATATATATATATATATATATATATATATATATATATATATATATATATATATGATAAGGTTTTTTGGAAAAAGAAGCAGAATATATATATGATAAGGTTTTTTGGAAAAAGAAGCAGAATGCTCAATAAAAGGAAAATCCGAAAAATAAGAGCGTATTTATATTTTGTGTACAGAAAGTTGTCAGATGAGATAAGTCATTGGTACCGTCGGTTTCAAGCCCGAAAATTAGGACCGTTTTAGATATCCATATCAAGCTCTCTTCAGCCAATAATCATTTATTATCATCAGTATTGGCTGAAGATAGCTTGATATGGATATCTAAAACGGTCCTAATTATCGGGCTTGAAACCGACGGTACCAATGACTTATCTCATCTAACAACTTTCTGTACACAAAATACAATATATATATATATATATATTAAGTAAAATCGAATTACAAAGATTGCGACAAGGGATCACTTATTCCATTTCTCATCCATGCGGTACCATTTTTAGCTGCATAAAAATGCGTTTACAGTCAGCAGCTAATGAAGGGAAGGGTTGCAGCTGCGTAATTCCGTATTGTCTTTCAGAATATTTCGAGTCGGCCTTTGAAAATGAAATAAAACACTAAAATACACGAGAAAGAAGAAAAAAAAAGAGGAATTGGAAAATGTGGGAGTAAATAAATTAGGGCGGGGTGGAGTGGGGGGGGGGCGATGGTGATAGATCACGACCACAGTAAAGCATGCCTGTTCACTGAAAAAAATTACGTCACGCACGTAGTTACCATGCAAGATCTGTCAAACAGACTGTCGATAATGAATGGGAGCTTTCTTTTTTTTTTTTTAAAGCATTAGAAAACTTTTTAAAATGTATATTATTTAATTAATTGGAATTCATTATTGAGTTGAGTAATTTGTATAATTTATTCATTTATTTATTGTGGGCTATTATCCTCATTTATTTTAGTTGTTTTACCACCTGACGAAGGCCGGAGGAGTAGTTTGCCGAAACGTTGTAAAACAACAACTAAAAAAGATGAGGATAATAGTCCGCAATATAATAAATTAATGCATTTTTAAATATATTTAAATAGAGGAAAATAAGGGAGAGGATGAAACTGAACTGTTTTTAATACTAGCCTTGATATCAACAAAACCAGCAGTACCCTTTTTTCGTTCTTTTTTTTTTTTTATAATACCAAACAATTACTAGATAAAAAGATTAAATAATTCAAGAGAGAAATTACATCCTTCATACGTCTACATGTAGTCTGTAATCGTTCTTTTGGAAGCGTCTTGCTTATCTGCTTAGGCGAGACTTGTTACCAACAGCTCTGACGTCAGAAAATAAACAAGGTTCTCGGACAGGCCTGCTTTACGAAGGTCGTGAGTAAAACCCAAATATCGGTCGCTAGAGCTTATGCATACGTTACAATTACAATTACGTCACTTACAGTTTAACTTAATTACGCAACGATAGCGGTGAACCTTCCATAGATATCAAACAAACCTGTTTTCCCTTTTAAACGCTTTTTTTGTGGTGCGATGCGTGCGTGCCTCTTTTTTTAGCCACAACATATAATAGTTTTATTAATGCTGGGAGGATAAGTTTACAGCATCCAGTCACATTAATTCACACTTTCGAGTGTTGGCATCTTCCAGTATTTAAGTTCATATAATCACACACGGTTTCTTTTGACTGTATTTCAAAACCGATTACTATTACAAAAAGGACGAAGAGAAAGGAAAGACGACAATGGCTTTTATAAGGTCACAGTGACATTGGGTTTTTATCTAGGTTTATATCTATTATAAACAACGTCGTTTTATGTCTATTTGCGTGGCGATGCATCGCACCTAAACTGTTGAGTTACGAACAGAACTAACCACAGATTTTGGAATTAGCATCTTCGATCAGATGTCTTTATTGATGCTTTATTTTTCTTCTTCTTTTTTTCACAAGGGAGTCATCATTTATCAAGGCCTGAAGGCCACTCGAAGATAAGGGTTAATGAATCTAAGGTGATAGTGTAGTGATCGCTAATGGTTTAGATTGATGAGAATTTGGATTATTTAAGGGGGCAGCTCAACAAGAACTTGTTTACATTGGACTTGAAGGCTACGATATTGTGATCGACCGGGAAAGGGGCCAGCGGAACAGTGTTCCACAGGCGAGCAGTTCTGGGAAAGAAACTTTGTTAATGGAATCTGTTCTTTGTTCTAGGAAAGAAACTTTGTTCATGGAATCTGCGTTTATATTTTAGGTACAGACAGGAGGAAATTGTTGATAATGGTTGTAGCTAGTTGAGTGTTTTCCTGAGTTCCTGAGTTCGGCAGAAACATTCCCGAGTTTGACAAAATACACCTGAAGAAGGTCGGAGGTTACATCGACTTAGACGTTGTGAAGATGAGAACAGTAGTCCGATGAATCCAAATAATATGAAGGAAAAAGAAGTTGAACAACTATGAAGACAGGGGTGGTGCCATTAAAACGACTAACCTTTTGTGGTCCAGAATTTATTTTTCTACATAGCCTACACCATTCTCAGTGCACTTCTACCAGCAATGGGACGGTGACTGTGCATGGGCGTCTGGAGCATACTTTGGCACTCATATCTCTCTCTCGCCACTCTAAAATCGACGATCCCATCACCTAACTGTGCTGACATCAACTACATTGACCTCGTAAACGTTCAATAAACGCCGGTGAACGTTGATCGGTTCATTTTTTTCGGCATGAAGGGATTCAGTGATGCATCTCTGCTTCTGATGCACGTCCATGACAGTGCTTGCTTTCTTCGCGTCTCTCACCGTCAATATCTTCAACAGAGAGATGAAACTTTCAGGTCATGAATGCATAAGTTCAGTCATCATAACAATGCGATTTGCAATCGTCTCTGATCCAATCGGGCTAAAATAAAAAAAAATAGGAGCCATTACCTTTGGAACACCCTTTTATATATGTGACTGGGAAACTGCTTTTGAAGTTAATATGCCCTAGAAACTTCCTGTTTAATTTCATTTTGTTTTGTTCGTGTTGCCCTAGAAGGATTTCTGTCTCCTCTAACTGGTCGGGATTTGGCGATATCTTAGTCGACCCGGTTCTATTTACAATTATTTAAAAAGATGATTATTTTGAATGCCACTTACAGACCCATATGATCCGGTAGATGACAGCTGGCAACACCATATCCAATTAAAGCTCATGCAATGCAAAATGAAGAGTTGTTGCTGCTGACAGGCAGTTATTATAGTTTTGCTACTTTTGTGTGTGTGTTTTATTTATCTTTTTTATTCGTTTTCTTTTTCCCCTTTTACGCTTTGTTTTCTTTCATAAACAAAATGTGTTTCGCAATAAAGGTGTCTGTCTGGCAATGGCATTTCATTTCTGCTGACGAACAAAACAGTTCATTTTTAAAGTAACGTTATATTTGTTTTGTTTTTTTCTGAGATTTTAAATAAATAAATTTAAAATAAAATGAATCCACTTATCATATTATAAGTAGCACTTTGTTTGTCTGTCCGTCTTTTGAATTTTTTTCAAGGGAGATAATTACATAAGTAACCCAATTTTTCAAAGGAGATAATTACATAAGTAACCCAATTTTTCAAGGGAGATAATTGCTTAAATAACCCAATTTTTCAAGAGAGATAATTGCTTAAGTAACCCAATTTTTCAAGGGAGATAATTGCTTAAGTAACCCAATTTTTCAAGGGAGATAATTACATAAGTAACCCGATTTTCAAGGGAGATAATTGCTTAAGTAACCCAATTTTCAAGGGAGATAATTGCTTAAGTAATCCAATTTACTAAATTTCCACTACTAACACTTACTACGTCATTGTCCCATTGACCATTGTACACTTATTAACCCTTATCCTCGAGTGGCTTCTGGGCCTTGATAAGTGGTAACTCCTTTGTAAAAAAAAAAAAAAAAAACTTTGATGCCTGTTTTTTTTCTACTTCCTGTTACCTTTACTCCTGATCTGAAATGGAACACGTACATCAAATCTGTTGCCAAAGCCGTTGGAAAAATGGTGGGATCCTTCTAACAATCCAGTAGATATCACACTGCTGATGCGATTCTCTATCTATATAAGCGCCAAGTTTGTCCAAGGATGGAATACTGTTGCCACATCTGGGGCAGGAGCTGCTAGAAAGGACTTACTCTGCCGTGATAGAGTTCCAAATAGATTTTGCAGCCTCATAGGAGATGTCTTTTTTTTCTTCCCTGCAACCTCTTTCTTATAGAAGAGATGTAGCGAGTTTGTCTTTGCTTTATCGTTATTTTCATGGAAAGTGTTCGACTGAGCTTCAGTCTATGGTTCCCCCCTCGCGAAACTTTCACAAGAAACACTCGTCTAGCTGAAAACACTATCAATAATTCCCCCACTCATTATCTGTGCCTAAACCTAAACCTAGATTCCATGAACAAAGCTTCTTTCTTAGAACTGCACGCCTATGGAATTGTCTTCCGTTTTCCTGCTTTCCAGCTGACTACAATATGGTTGTCTTCAAGTCTAATGTAAACAAGTTCTTGATGAGCCGTTCCACTTGTTAACAAATTTACTGAATTTCCATTACTAGCGATTACTCTATCGTCCAATTTCTACTGTACGCTCTTTAACCCTTATCCTCGAGTGGCCTCTGGGCCTTGATAAGCCTATGTAAAAAAAACAAAAAAACAAAACAAAAAAAGAACACACCTTTTCCCCCTTTTCCTCCTTCCCATTTTCCCTTTCTCTTTCTATCTTCCTCACTTCATGACAGGTTTCCTTATCAAACATTAATACTGCATATATTATTTTAATTGGAATTCATGAGTATTATTTATATTAATTTATTTATTGCGGACAATTATTCTCATCTTTATTAGTTGTTGCTTCACGACGTTTCAGCCAACTATTCCTCTGGCCTTCGTCAGATGGTAACCGCGACGGATAGGAACTTCGTGGCACAATTGATAGAGACGTTGAATCTCTACAGTTCCAGGTGAGAATTGTCTGAAGATAGCGGTTTCAATCCTACCCAAAGCCAGTCAGAGGCTTACTTGGCCAAAACGTGGTGAGACGACAACAACTACGGATGGCAGTGATTGCTGAGAATGCAGTTAGGAGATTCGAAGTTCCTATCCGCCGCGGTTACCATCTGACGAAGGCCAGAGGAATAGTTGGCTGAAACGCCATGAAACAACAATTAATAAAGATGAGAATAATTGTCCGCAATAAATAAATTAATATTGATACTGTAATTCTTTTCGCTCTCCTATTGCAAAACTCATTCATGTTCTGCAGGGCAGGAAACAAACGATAAAATCCACTATAAAACAACAAAACCAAACACTACAAACTAGTGATTGAAGATATAAAGAGCTTGAAGAATAAAAACCTTCTACGGAATAACTGGATGCAGCATGAACACTATTTCCAAAATAACTGGATTCGACATTAAATAACCCGAAAAGGGCTGATATACCATAAACCAAACCAAACCAAACCAAGCTGAGTAATTGGTCCATCAACCAATACAATGGCCTGGCGAATGTTTAGTTTGTTGGACTAGAAAAGAGTCACTAAAATTCAAAGGAAACACCCCAAAAATCAACAGAGATTAGATCACTCTTGTAATGATGAACATGTAATTAGAGAATTTAAGTGTTGAGTAAAACAATTACATAAAAACTTCCGGTGTCAAATGGTGTTGATGTTGCGGAGAACGGATACTACACTAGAAATTGAAACCGAAATCTAATGTTCTGTGTACTGAGCTATTTGGATTTTTTTTTTTTTTTTTTTTTTTTTACACAGTGGTCACCACTTATCAAGGCCCGGAAGCCACTCAGGGATAAGGGTTATTGCAAGTACATTACGTTAGTGTGGAGATTTGATGAAGTGTTTACTTAAGGGGTCGGTTCATTAGGAATTTGTTAACGTTGGACTTGAAGACATCCAAGTTGTAGTCAGGTGGGAAGCAGGCAGACGGAACAGAGTTCCACAGGCGTGCAGTTCTAAGAAAGAAGCTTTGTTTTTTGAAAACATGATCTTTCCAAGATAATTATAGCTTTGATGTGACGTCATTGATTTATGATTTACGCTGGGGATTTTTTATCCTTGACCCCTAAAATCAACAGCGATTAGATCATTCCTGTAATGGCCTGACCCCTGTTCACTGTGGTGTAATGCTGATTCTGTGCTGTTCTATGTCCACTCTCCCAGGCTTTGCTTTCTCTCTTTGAGGAGGGGTTAGTTTATTGCTAATCGTCTGAGACGCCCTCACCGAAGAATGCCAACGGGGCTTGCCTAGACACTTTTTTTGCGGGTCAGAATGTCCTTCCTCAGGGGCGCTGATTTCTAAATCCCACTTTCCAACCCTGGTGTCACAGTTCTTACAATGGGAGAGAAGTAAATATATACCTATAAATATATGTAGTGCATCAACGTATAGTTTTTGAATAAATAATTTGTATAAACATTATATAATTCTAAAAATGCAATATTCTTTCCGAAAAAATATACATTTTAAAAATTTTCAAACAAATTAGACACAAGGCCATTCGAAAATGTGGGAAAATAGATGCCGTTGGTCATATTCTTAGTTAGTATTTGATCTTATTCAAAAAAACAATTTATTATAATATATAAATTAAAATAAAAAAAAATTTCTATTTAACTAAAACATTATGCCCTGCTTGATTTTGGAGAATGCGGGGTGGAGTCGAATATATTTTTTGACACCAAAACTTTTGCCTATTTTTAGCTAGATTCCTTAAACAAAATACCGCATTCAGTCCATAGGTTAAGGAGCCATATCTTCTAATATTTAAAAGGCTCTATGTCTGTCTGTCTCCATATCTCCAAACTCTATCACTTCCGAAACTGAAAGTCGCGGAGTGACGTTAGGGGCCTCAAATGATTGGATTTTTTATGGACTGTTCTTTTATCGTGCTTTAATCGGTTAAAATATTTTTTAAAGGGTTAAAAATATTTTTAAAGGGTTATATATTTTTTAACGGGTTAAAATATTTTTAAAGGGTTAAAAATATTTTTAAAGTGTTAAAATATTTTTTAAAGTGTTAAAATATTTTTTAAAGGGTTAAAATATTTTCTAAAGGGTTAAAATATTTTTAAAGGGTTAAAATATTTTTAAAGGGTTAAAAATATTTTTAAAGGATTAAAAATATTTTTAAAGGATTAAAAATATTTTTAAAGGGTTGAAATATTGTTAAAGTGTTAAAAATAGGTAAAAATTGAAAAAATCGTGAAACATTTTGTACATTGATCTTGGTTTATTTTTAATCAGTTCATATAGTCTCACGTTGGTACAGTGGTAACGTCACGAGCTTTGAATGCTACAGTTTTGCTTTTAGTTTCGATTCTAGCTGATGGCACCTGAATACATTTTTTTTTTTTTTTTTACTTTTGAAATTACCACTCTATTAAGAATATATACAAAATCTGGATAAATTAAAATATCATATTTAAGCGTATTTTACGACCAGGCAAACCTAGTGTATACATATATATATATATATATATATATATATATATATATATACACTGTCGTTTTGGTAAAATATATTTTTACAATTATCTTTCACTCTTTTGTGTATATCAATCCTTTTTGTTTAGAAGCTAAATGTCTGTTAAATATAGCAACAGAACATATCAAAGAATAACAGTATAGTTATATTCCAAGATCCAAATATTCATTTTTCATGCAAAACATCTCCTCTAGCATGTTAAAATTCTGTGACATTTTTTACAGATTCGTTTCGTTATGAAAAAAAAAGGTTATTATTATGTCAATACCGGCTCTTTTCGTGCATATACTCTTCAGAAAATTAGAAATTCGTTGCTTTGATAAAAAAGGTGCATGACAATATAATGTTAAGAAGGAAAGAATTCATGGAAGACTCAACATTGTCTGTTAGGTCTGGTAGCCATCTTTGTGTGTGTATATATATATATATGTGTGTGTGTGTGTGTGTGTGTGTGTGTGTGTGTGTGTGTGTGTGTGTGTGTGTGTGTGTGTGTGCGCGTGTGTGTGTGTATGACAGTTTTGAAAAATATGATTTTCAAAATAAAAATTTATTGTTTGAACAAAGAATACAACATTTAAAGTAATTTCCTGAATCCATGGATTTTCGATATAGGCTCATCTCCCCAGAGGTTAATAAGTTAATCTATTATATAAATCTCACCTGTCTGTTTAAATGTATGTATGTATGTATGTATGTATGTATGTATGTATGCCTAAAATATTCGACAGAGGCGACGGATTTTCATAAGATCGGTATCGTTTTGAAATTAGTTGGGGGATAGAAGGGACTCTTCATGCCAAGGCATTTTGAAGCCTAATGCTTCTCATCAGAAGAGTAGAGAAGATGCTAGGTAACATAGTGGGGATGTGGCGACTAGCGTTGGATTCATCGCCCCTCTATATCCCAACTAAATGAACCATTCTATATTTACCATTCTTATTGTTTTCATATATAAGCTCCAATGAAACTTGTTGAGCTTTATATTATCCCAATAAGTCTCCTCTTATAGAATTGAAATCACTCTCTTCTTCTAACTCACTAAGCTATATATATATATATATATATATATATATATATATATATATATATATATATATATATATATGCCTGAAGAGTCCTAGAGTGGATGAAACGCGGAATATTCAGTGTAGCTTAATCGCCATATATATTTTATAACTTACTAACTAGCTCTACCTACGTATTGAGCACTTTTGAAATAAATACTTAAAGTTTACGCATAAATTTATACTTTCGCATATTAATTTTATGTGAGTAAATTAAGTAGTTATATATATATATTTAATTATTTTTTCTACTATAATAATTAAATACCTACAGACACTAGTGTTTCATCCTTTCGGGATTCTTCAGTGCAGGGTGTCACGATTAGCATCTAGCATGGGATTCATTAGGAACGAAATAGATCAAATAAAATTATAGATGATGTTGGGGGGAGCTTTATCGAATTCTAAATAAAGGAGAGCGTGTTATATATAGAATGATGTAAAAAGCGTGCATAGGGTCTTTATCATAGTCTTAAATGTATGGAGTGTATGTTTTAGGGTTAAAGTGAGGTTATTCAGCTCACTCTTTTCCTCTAACGCATTAAGCTATATATATATATATATATATATATATATATATATATATATATATATATATACACGCTCCCTATCTATGGTTGAACATATTGGGAAGTGAACATTACATTGTTAATTTACATGCCCGTCATGGGTTGTTGAATTGGGATTCCACTGAAACATGTCTGCACATATGTACTGGAAGTTAATCGAGGCGAACAAAACACCTTTACTCGAATGGAAAATACTTAGGAAGGCTAAACTTTCACAAGAAACACTCGTCTAGCTGAAAACACTATCAATAATTCCCCCCCACTCTTTATCTGTGCCTAAACCTAAACATAAATTCCATGAACAAAGCTTCTTTCTTAGAACTGCACGCCTGTCGAATTGTCTTCCGTTTTCCTACTTTCCAGCTGACTACAATATGGTTGTCTTCAAGTCCAACGTAAACAAGTTCTTGATGAGCCGTTCCACTGCAGTTAACAAATTTATCGAATTTCCATTACTAACGATTACTATACTGTCCAATTGACTACTGCACACTCTTAACCCTTATTCTCAAGTGGTCTCTGGACTTGATAAATGGTTATGCCTATTTAAAAAAACAAAAAAACAAAAAAAAACATGTAGTTCATTAACTTTACCTTGTTTTCTATGTTTAGCAGAGAAACATGGGATTATTAGTTTTAAGGACTGTGACAAATTCTTAAATGTAAAAGTAGAATCGACTATAAGCTGCAAACACTTTGAAGGCTACACTTTAAATAAGTTGTAAAAAAGGAATAGCGATCCCATCATAGTTGTAATACTGCAATTCATAACCCGCCATTCCCTATATATTAATTAATTAATAAATTAATTAATAAATGAACCAAAGATAGAGTTGAAAGGTTACAAAATAGTCCCAATACACCACAAATTAATAACTATACTTACTAAAAACTGACACACCTCTAATTAATAACTATACACCGAAAAGCATGGGCGAATAGGCTAGCATAAATAACTTAAATTAAGCCATCCTCTTGTTACCTCTCAACACCATTTCAAGCGCTACCGATTAATACTAAATTAAACGAAAAGAAACATAATACACTACCAACTGGATAAATGTGAGTGCACTTTGCATACTCATCAATTAAACACTATAATATGATTACTTAACAATTAGACATTAAAATATGATTACTTAACAATTAAACATTAGAATATGATTATTTAACAATTAAACACTAAAATATGATTACTTAACAATTAAACACTAAAATATGATTACTTAACAAATAAACACTAAAAAATGATTACTTAACAATTAAACACTCAAATATGATTACTTAACAATTAAACACTAAAATATGATTACTTAACAATTAAACACTAAAAAATGATTACTTAAAAATTAAACACTCAAATATGATTACTTAACAATTAAACACTAAAATATGATTACTTAACAATTAAACACTAAAAATGATTACTTAACAATTAAACACTAAAATATGATTACTTAACAGTTAAATACTAAAATATGATTACTTAACAATTAAACACTAAAAAATGATTATCTAAAATAATCTATGGGTCTAGCACGCTTGTAGTGGGAAGGTTAATATGAAAAGTATTATTGTAAAGCAGCGTTACATAAGAAAACCAACCACATGATTGATCCCAAACGATAACTAAGTACTCTATCTTGAGGGATTTGTGAACAGAATACTCAACCAATACAGACAAGTATATTCTATTATGTACCTGTTTGCATGGAAAACTTATCTCTATAACGGAGCATATAAACCTATAAAATATATTTATACTCTAGTATTGAGGAAACGATAAACAACCCAAATGAAAAAAATGACAACCATCGAAAATAATGTTTATATGTAAATATGAAAACATTTGTCGCTGTAATTACTTTAGACACCACGGTAGAGTGGAAAGCATAACTCCCAGTATATCACCGTTATTTTAATTATATAAATAAGCTTGTATATCTGTTCACTGGCTGTTAATTTGACCATCTATCTTATAATTAAACAAACAAATAAATAAATAATTGTAAACGAGAAACAAATGAACGGATAAAAAGCAGAGAATAAAATAAATGAATAAATAGAGCTTATCAATACAATAGTTGATAATGAAATTGCCACCAGAAAAGAAAATACTACCATAAAAACCTAAGATAGGGAAATAGTGGCGATGAGGGTATTCTACTATTACTTCAGACCAAAGCAAAAACTTAAGCCAATAAACAACTGCCAAGTTAAAATAATACCAGTACCTCCCCACTGCTACAGCTTGACCACAACTTCATTCCCACCTGTACTCCTTTCCTTCACCACACTCTCTTCAAAACCCCTACTGCTCACATTCACAATGTATACACCCCACTTTCTTCCAGAACATAAACCACACCCAAATATCTTATAAAAAACGAATGTAATCATGACTCTCATTTCTATATAGTTCCTTTTTTGGTCTGATGAAGTGATCTCTTTTTGAATTGGGATTCCACTGAAACATATGAGCACCTATGTAACAAATAATGCTTGCATAATAAACAGACTATATATATATATATATATATATATATATGTGTGTGTGTGTGTGTGTGTGTGTGTGTGTGTATGTGTGTGTGTGTATGCATATGTGTGTGTATGTATATGTGTGTGTGTATGTATGTGTGTGGGTGTATGTATATGTGTGTGTGTGGGTGTATGTATATGTGTGTGTATTTATATGGCATAATCATGACACTGGTTCTCATAAGATCACCAAAGTTAAGCAACGTAGAGCCTAGCTAGTACCAGATGGGTGACCATTTGGAAATTCTAGGTGCTGTATTTGCTCTCTGCTTATCTCAGCGATCCTCCGCTATTTAACAACGTCCTCACGAGAGATGTGCTTAAAGATTGTGCAACTCGAACAACTAGACTTTGGCATTCCCTTCCCGCTACCTGCAACATCTTGTTAATCTTCCCCAAATGGTCCCAATTAGTAGCTCCTTATGTCAAAGTGGAGATATGCCTTGTTTGGGGGGGGGGGGGGGTGAAGATGAGTAAAACAAAAAACATATAAAATTATGTCACTAAGCTATATGATAAATAAAAATATTACATATGATAAATAAAAATATTACATATGATAAATAAAAATATTACATATGATAAATAAAAATATTACATATGATAAATAAAAATATTGCATATGATAATTAAAAATATTACATATGATAAATAAAAATATTGCATATGATAAATAAAAATATTACGTATGATAAATAAAAATATTACATATGATAAATAAAAATATTACATATGATAAATAAAAATATTACATATGATAATTAAAAATATTACATATGATAAATAAAAATATTACGTATGATAAATAAAAATATTACATATGATAAATAAAAATATTACATATGATAAATAAAAATATTACGTATGATAAATAAAAATATTACATATGATAAATAAAAATATTACATATGATAAATAAAAATATTACATATGATAATTAAAAATATTACATATGATAAATAAAAATATTACATATGATAATTAAAAATATTACATATGATAAATAAAAATATTGCATATGATAAATAAAAATATTACATATGATAAATAAAAATATTACATATGATAAATAAAAATATTACATATGATAAATAAAAATATTACATATGATAAATAAAAATATTACATATGATAAATAAAAATATTACATATGATGAATAAAAATATTACATATGATAAATAAAAATATTGCATATGATAAATAAAAATATTACGTATGATAAATAAAAATATTACATATGATAAATAAAAATATTACATATGATAAATAAAAATATTACGTGTGATAAATAAAAATATTGCATATGATAATTAAAAATATTACATATGATAAATTAAAATATTACATATGATAAATAAAAATATTACGTATGATAAATAAAAATATTACATATGATAAATAAAAATATTACATATGATAAATACAAATATTACATATGATAAATAAAAATATTACATATGATAAATAAAAATATTACATATGATAAATAAAAATATTACATATGATAAATAAAAATATTACATATGATAAATAAAAATATTACATATGATAAATAAAAATATTACATATGATAAATAAAAATATTACATATGATAAATAAAAATATTACATATGATAAATAAAAATATTACATATGATAAATAAAAATATTACATATGATAAATAAAAATATTACATATGATAAATAAAAATATTATATATGATAAATAAAAATATTACATATGATAAATAAAAATATTACATATGATAGTTAAAAATATTACATATGATAAATAAAAATATTACATATGATAAATAAAAATATTACATATGATAATTAAAAATATTACATATGATAAATAAAAATATTACATATGATGATTAAAAATATTACATATGATAAATAAAAATATTACATATGATAATTAAAAATATTACATATGATAAATAAAAATATTACATATGATAAATAAAAATATTACATATGATAATTAAAAATATTACATATGATAATTAAAAATATTACATATGATAAATAAAAATATTACATATGATAAATAAAAATATTACATATGATAATTAAAAATATTACATATGATAAATAAAAATATTACATATGATAAATAAAAATATTACATATGATAATTAAAAATATTACATATGATAAATAAAAATATTACATATGATAATATGATAATTAAAAATATTACATATGATAAATAAAAATATTACATATGATAATTAAAAATATTACATATGATAATTAAAAATATTACATATGATAAATAAAAATATTACATATGATAAATAAAAATATTACATATGATAATTAAAAATATTACATATGATAAATAAAAATATTACATATGATAATTAAAAAATATTACATATGATAAATAAAAATATTACATATGATAATTAAAAATATTACATACGATAAATACAAATATTACATATGATAAATAAAAATATTACATATGATAATTAAAAATATTACATATGATAAATAAAAATATTACATATGATAAATAAAAATATTACAAATGATAATATGATAAATAAAAATATTACATATGATAAATAAAAATATTACATATGATAAATAAAAATATTACATATGATAATTAAAAATATTACATATGATAATTAAAAATATTACATATGATAAATAAAAATATTACATATGATAATTTAAAATATTACATATGATAAATAAAAATATTACATATGATAATTAAAAATATTACATATGATAATTAAAAATATTGCATATGATAAATAAAAATATTACATATGATAATTAAAAATATTACATATGATAAATAAAAATATTACATATGATAATATGATAATTAAAAATATTACATATGATAAATAAAAATATTACAAATGATAAATAAAAATATTACATATGATAATTAAAAATATTACAAATTATAATATGATAAATAAAAATATTACATATGATAATTAAAAATATTACATATGATAAATAAAAATATTACATATGATAAATAAAAATATTACAAATGATAAATAAAAATATTACATATGATAATTAAAAATATTACATATGATAAATAAAAATATTACATATGATAATATGATAAATAAAAATATTACATATGATAATTAAAAATATTACATATGATAAATAAAAATATTACATATGATAATTAAAAATATTACAAATTATAATATGATTAATAAAAATATTACAAATGATAAATAAAAATATTACATATGATAATTAAAAATATTACATATGATAATTAAAAATATTACATATGATAAATAAAAATATTACATATGATAAATAAAAATATTACATATGATAATTAAAAATATTACATATGATAAATAAAAATATTACATATGATAATTAAAAAATATTACATATGATAAATAAAAATATTACATATGATAATTAAAAATATTACATACGATAAATAAAAATATTACATATGATAAATAAAAATATTACATATGATAATTAAAAATATTACATATGATAAATAAAAATATTACATATGATAAATAAAAATATTACAAATGATAATATGATAAATAAAAATATTACATATGATAAATAAAAATATTACATATGATAAATAAAAATATTACATATGATAATTAAAAATATTACATATGATAAATAAAAATATTACATATGATAAATAAAAATATTACATATGATAATTAAAAATATTACATATGATAATTAAAAATATTACATATGATAAATAAAAATATTACATATGATAATTTAAAATATTACATATGATAAATAAAAATATTACATATGATAATTAAAAATATTACATATGATAATTAAAAATATTGCATATGATAAATAAAAATATTACATATGATAATTAAAAATATTACATATGATAAATAAAAATATTACATATGATAATATGATAATTAAAAATATTACATATGATAAATAAAAATATTACAAATGATAAATAAAAATATTACATATGATAATTAAAAATATTACAAATTATAATATGATAAATAAAAATATTACATATGATAATTAAAAATATTACATATGATAAATAAAAATATTACATATGATAAATAAAAATATTACATATGATAAATAAAAATATTACATATGATAATATGATAAATAAAAATATTACATATGATAATTAAAAATATTACAAATGATAAATAAAAATATTACATATGATAATTAAAAATATTACAAATTATAATATGATAATTAAAAATATTACATATGATAAATAAAAATATTACAAATGATAAATAAAAATATTACATATGATAAATAAAAATATTACATTATAAATAAAATTATTTATCAGTTCGCTTGTATTAGACTTGTCTTTTGAAAACAAAAATGCCCCAGTTGAGAGCTCACATATTTATTCTATAATCTTAGCAGAAATCATCTAAGATCACAATCTTAAACAACACATAAGCATATGACCTACATTACGTCCTGCCTTCTTTGAAGGTCGTCGTCTCCTTGCTAGTCATACGTATTACCGATTCTCTTTTTTAACGGGCGTAGAGGGTAAACTTGTCAGCTTTTACAGAATTCTTTACACTTTCTGGACTTTAAACGAAAACAAATTGAACCTTTTAAGTCAACGTCAAAAGGATGTTTATCTTTCTGAGTTTTTGAGATGAGGACTGATAATTCTGATTAGTTGAATGTTTCGGACTATTGTTCTCATCCTGAGTATTTTCTAACAACGTTTCGACCGATGTAACCTCAGACTTTCTTCAGGTGAATCTCAATCAGATTTGCACCTGTAGTGTAACGGATAGAGTACCAGGTAAAATTCAATTCTAAGTGACACTCTTCTGGAGGTTAAAGGTTTAATCTTCAATCTGGGCGATACTAAGAATATAATTATGAATTGCTTAAGACTTCTACTTGGTCATGGCTGACGGAATGAGAACATACTATCCTTGTGGATTAAATAAAGAGTTCTATTCTGTTCTAAATTATCAGTTCTGATACAATTACTGATTTCGATTCTGTAATCACCTATAAAAGTAGAATTTCATTTTCAGTTGGGGGGGGAGTACCAGAAAGTCCTCATTTACTTTTAAATGTAGATATAATTTCCAATCCTCTGCAAGCGATACTAAGAATACAATTATGAATTACGTAAAACTTCTAACCAGCCATGGCTGACGGAACAAGATCATTAGGGATTAAATAAAGGATTCCATTCGAAATTCTGTGCAGATTCTTGAATTCGATTCCCGAGTTCGACAAGATGCACCTGAGGAAGGTTGGAGGTTACATTGGCCAAAACGTTGTGTGAAAGATGTTGGAGAATGGACAAAAGCAGTGGACGAAGAACACATTAAGAAACAACGCTCGCCAAAATATGTAAATTACAAACCGTGTGAATTTATTACGTGGACTACTGTTCTCATCTTGAATGTTATTTTTCATAACGTTTCGGTCGATGTAACCTCTGACCTTCTTCAGGTGTAAAAATTATAGATAGAGAAAAACGGTGCAAAGTAAGATGACTAAAACGGTGCAACACATATGCTGCCTGGCGATCACCTACTAAGCAAAACTAGTAAGAATTTAGCATGATATGGAAACCATAAATTATTATATATAATATTGTGATATACGTGTAACCTCAGACCTTCTTCAGGTGTATCTTGTCGAACTAGGGAATCCTTCTGCCGAACTCAGGAACCTGCATGGCATTTTGAACGGAAACCTTTATTTAATCCACGTGGGTAGCATGCTCTTGTTCTGTTAGCCATCCATAGCCCTTGAGCCCCTGGAGAGGCATAAGACATCTACAACTTTTGTAGATGTTTTTGTAGCAAGGAGTTCTTTTTACAGGGTGAGGGTGCTGGCCCCACGCCCAACCTTCCCAGAAGATACATACAGCGCCTAGCCTTCCCAAATGGTGACCCATCTGGTACTGGCCAGGCTCAACGTTGCTTAACTTCGGTGATCTGGTGAGAACCGGTGTGTCAACGTGATTGTGCCGTACTTTTCCGTCAGCCATGATTCGGTAGAAGTCCTAAGTAATTCGCAGTTGTATTTCCTGAGTGTCGGCTGCAGTGAATTACTTAGGACTTCTACCCAACCATGGCTGACAGAACAAGAGCATGCTACCCACATGGATTAAATAAGGGGTGTAGATTCCCGACTTAACAGAAAGATGGATGAGTTCGACAAAAATGATAAGAAGCACTTGAAGAAGGTTGGAGGTTACATCGGCTGAAGCATTATGAAAATAACACTCAAGATGAGAACAATAATCCATAATCACGTTGATGCACCGGTTCCCGTTAAATCACCGAAGTTAAGAAACAATAAGCCTGGTCATCACTAAAATGGGTGACCAATTTGGGAATCCCAGGCGCTGTATGTAGGGGGAGTCGACACCTCCCTACAAGAGTTGCAAAAACCTAACGTTGTCATCTCCCCTAATGGGGATATACATTCAACTTCGGACTGCTTGTGAATTTCATACTCCCACGGAACTTCCTTTTTCGGTGGAAGCTGATTAAATCCAAATAGGGTTAGTGCCATTTCACACACACACACACACACACACACCCTCCTAGGCTTTGCCTTTTCACCCTTTGAGAAGGGGTTAGTTTATTGCTAATCGCCTGAGGTGCCATAGGCACTTTTTGCAAGTCGTCAGGAGGTGTGCTGACTTTTTAATCTCACTTTCCGACCATGGTGTTACATTTCTTGCAGTGTGAAAGAACTAAATACCACCCTCCTTTAAATTCTAAGAAAAGTCATTGAAATTTGAAGTTGCAAGGATCTATGATAATTCCTTATGGAATATATATCTTATATAAATACTAGCCTGGGTGCTTGGCGTTGCCCAGGTGTTTGTAGGTGTGACAAAAAAAATAGTAGTAGGCAGGCAGGCAGGCTCAAACCCGAGACGCGTATGGGGTAGTCCTGCTAGTCTACTGTATTATAAAATGCTTTTGTTCACCCTTAAATTCCACCATTATAGGCAAATAACCGAACACTTCCTATGCATATATTTTACATTCAACATCATCATCGCTTTCTATAGTGTGTTTCAGTAAAATACAGGGTGTCTCAAAAATGTACTCACACTTCGAATTACAATAAAACCTTTATGTATGAATGTAGAGTGAAATGGAATAGATTTGAACACAGAAAAGAAATATAATTGAAGAATCCTGTTCTACACATCACTGATTATGCGCACTAAGGAATTCACAAACACCACAAAAAATACATTGCAATACATTTTTAAAAAACTATTTCTACATTTCAATTATTACATAAATTATTACATTGATTCCGAGATTAATGCATCTCCCCAAATCGTCTTCAAAATTCATTACAATACATTTTTGAAAAACTGTATTTTTACATTTTAATTATTACATAAATTATTACATTTATTTCGAGGTAACTGCCTCTCCCTAAATCGTCTTCCAAATTCATTACAATACATTTTTAAAAGAACTGTATTTATACATTTTAATTATTACATAAATTATTACATTTATTTCGATATAACTGCCTCTCCCTAAATTGTCTTCCAAATTCATTTTAATGCATTTTTCAAACATTGTATTTCTACATTTTAAGTATTACATAAATTATTACATTTATTCCGAGATTACTGCCTCTCCCCAAATTTTCTTCCAAATAGAGAGTATCAACCATTTTTCCTTATCGACTAACATGCCACCACTTAACATAAGTGATAATCTGTACATATAATAAAACGATCTCTCTGTACACCCTTCTAAATTCAGCAATTATAGGCAAATAGCATTTCCTATGCACATAGTTGTCACTCAGTAGCATCACCATTTCCTTCAGTGTGTTTCTGGAAAATATTTATATGTTTTTACTTATTAAAAAAAATACATTTATTATGAAATTAATGCCTATCCCAATATCGTGTTCGGTATAGAGGGTAGCAACCATGTTCCCTCCCTATCAAATATCTACTAACACACCATCACTTATCGTTCTTTTGTTTCACAGCTCATCAACTCCTTTTAGGTTATTCATGCTGAATCTAGTAATTTTGTAGAAGGATTTTATGTTTCAATTTCTTTTATATCTTTCATCATCAATTTGAATTGTTTGTTTGTCTTGTAGCGGATTCTGTTGTTTTCATGCCGGAACCTGCAGAACATGATTGAGTTTTGCAAAATGGAAAGGGAAAGGGTTATAATATTATTGCCTGGTGCGTTTTAAGTCAGGATACTAGTAGGGAAGAGGGGGGGGAAGGAAAAATATGAAGAAGAAAGGGGATTGTTGCTTTCGTGTTTGGCTTTGCAGAACATGATTGAGTTTTGCAAAGAGTTAAAAGACAAAAACAAAAGGGTGCAGCATTGAGTCAGAAAGTCAATACCTTCAGACAGCCTGATCTGGTAGCACCAGGCCATCACTTCTTACCGGGTAAGAGAAACAATTTTAGTGCACCGTAAAATTCCATGATGCTGCTATTTCAATTCTTTAAGTTATATGTTTTTTTTTCTTTGAAAACTTACAAAAAGAACAAAATAGTCCGACTGTTTGAGTAACTGCATTCAGTTTAAACGAACACATTTGACACTTTCAGCTGACAGGCGAGTACAGTTCATACGTAAATCTTCTTTTTTTTCTTCTTTTTTGTTGCTATTTCTCTTGTTTACACATATACTTCTATAAATAATATAAACAACTCAAATTTAATTAGTAACGCAGTTGCTAGGTGCAGTAATTCATGATATCGCGTACACACCCCCACACAAAAACACGCACACGCATGCACACAACACACATGCAACACACACACAACACACATGCATAAACACACACTCACATACACACAAAACACACACATACACACACACAACAAACACCCACTCACACACACACACAAACACGCACACAAACACGCACACGCACACGCACGCACACAATACACACACAACACATATGCATACACACTCACTCACACACACATACACACACACTTATACAAACACACAACACACACAATAAACACACACAAACACACACTCACACACACGCCCCCACACACACACACACTCACGCTCACAACACACACACAACACACACGCATACACACACTCATACACACAAAGCACACACATACACACACACTCATGCAAACACACAACACACACAACAAACACACGCACATACACACACGCACAAACACACACACACGAGCGCACACAAACCTGTCATTTTTGGTACAGCCATTAACATTATTTCCATCGTAAATATTCTGTATTGAATTGTACATCGTCAACAAACAGTAATACAATATTTATGATAAATAAAATAATTTCATTATTACGACTAAACAGGATTTATTCCTTTCGTTATAAGATAACAGAATAGTATATATCCTGATCTAAATAGCTGTTTGTTTGTTTTTTCATTACTTAACGCTTTCATCTTATTTGTATAGCGTAATCACACTGACACGCTGGTTTTCGTTAGATCCATGAAGTTAAGCATCGTTGAGCCTGGTCAGTACTAAGATGGGTGACGATTTGGGAATAAAGGTGTTGTATATGCTTTCTTCGTTTATTTCGGCATTGTTTCCGGTCGTCCTCAATTTCTCTTTGCCACTGGAATCAGGCAGTGCCGATTCAAAAGAGGTGTGGATGGAGATTGCACAAACCTTGCTTCACAATTCCACTCTTACAGGGGTTGGCCATTGTCTCTCGAGGTAGAACAAAGGCCATTCCTCTTATTTCTTTGCAGAGGGAAGGGAATCTTTTATACTCCCTCGACGAAGGTCACTGGATTGAAACAAAACTTACATTGTCACAGTCTAGAAAGATTTGTGATTATGGCTCATTAAATCTAGCAGTTAAAATGTGAAACGTAGTGTGTGTTATTTATTCTGTGTCACGCTTTAATTGTAATGGACTTCCATTTCTTGTAATAAATAATTTTACCAAGAATTCCCCATAAGTTTTGGTTTCGGTTTCGATTATAGTTGATGGCAATTAACTCATCTATTTGTTTCATAAATGCTTTTACCAATAATTCTTCATAAGTTTTGGTTTAGGTTTCGATTATAGCTGAAGAAACTCAAGTTATATATATATATATATATATATATATATATATATATATATATATATATATATACATATATATATATATATATATATATATATATATATATATATATATATATATATATATTTCATAAGTGTTGGTTTCAGTTTCGATTCCAGCTGATGCACCCAAGTCGCATGGATATATTGCTTCTTTTTTTTTTTAAATCGAAGCTCCACAGCAGACTCATTCATATAAATAGATTATATATTATTGAGTCCGCTGTGGAATTTCCACAGGTCCCGCTAGTCAGACATTACTTTGTTAAAATGTAAAACAAAAAAGTGTTCTGTATACAGCATATATATATATATATATATATATATATATATATATATATATATATATATATATATATATATATATATCTTCTATAATATAAAGCTGAACGTCTGTGTGTGTGTTTGTGTGTTTGTGTGTGTGTGTGTGTGTGTGTGTGTGTGTGTGTGGTCACGAATAGGCTCCTATATGGTTGACTATTTTAAAAAACTGATTACATATAATGATAGAAGATGTATCGAGGATCAGGAATGGGCATGTTTGATCTGGCTGAACGGTGGTTCATAAAAATTGTGGGGTCTGCGTTCGCGCCTGGCTCCCAAAGTATGGAAATAAAAAATGAAAAAAAAAAAAAACGTTTACAAGAGTTTTTGATATAGATGTACATAAGAATACTTTGATAAGCATGTTTTAACTTAAATAGGGATGGTATAATAAAATTGTGGGGTCTGCATTCGCGCCTGGCCTCCATAGACTAGAAATAGGCACAAACTTTAATAAAGACTTTTAATATCTATCGGCGTAAGTATAATTTGATAATTATGTTTCCGTTTGAAGAAATATGGTATAATAAAATTATGGGGTGTTCGCTCGCACCTGACCTCCATAGAATGGAAATATGTCACAAAGTTTAACAAGGTTTTTTTAATATAGATCCACAGAATATTGTGATAAGTGTTTCAGTGTGAACAGGTATGGTATAATAAAATATGGGGTTTATCTATCTTATTTTTACTTTGCATCATATTTTGCTTTGGTTTTGATACCCCCAAATTCGAAGCTATCTCTTTACAACCCTTCCTTTTCATAACCTATATATATATATATATATATATATATATATATATATATATATATATATATATATATATATATATATATATATATACTAGCTGTACGCGGCCATGTGTTGCTGTGGCTCAGTTTGTTAAAATGGAACACATTCCTCAAGAAATTTGCATTTTGTATTGTTTATTTACTTTTATTATTTTTTGCAATTTTTTTTATCAATAAAAGTTGCCCCAACCCCCACTTAAAAAAAGATTAATTTTTTACCATAAATTGTTAGGTGAAAGTTTGTTTGTTTTTTTCAGGAAAATTTGCACTTTTTTTAAAAAGAAATTTGACAGTAAACGTTTCTTTTTGAAAACGGAATTTTTATTATAAAAAGAACAGATGAATGCTTTATATGAACACTGTAAATAGTTAGGTGAAAGTAGAGAAAAGTTTGATGTTTTTCAAGAAAATGTACAAATTATTTTTTTGTCAACAGATGTTAAGAAAATAAACAGAAAAATACTTCCATCTTTAATTAATTATGCAAAAAATAAATAAAATGTTCATTTAGTGTTTCAACATTTGAACAACGCTCGGTTTAATCCGGTGATTGCCGATTGAACCCTAACCATAATTGGAATCTGAGGGCGGGTCAAATTCTGCATGAGTACCATTCTTTTTAATTTCGTCTTTTGTTCAATTTTCTGAGTGGGCTATCAGCGATTGCAAACTAACAAATTTAACCAAAATGCAAATTCAACAATAAAATAATTTTAAAAAGTGTTCAACTTCTAATACAAATCCCAGTAAATCAATCCCCCTTATTGAAAACACCCAAGAGAAGGACAAAACTAAATTATTGCCTTTATGTTTGGAAGAGGTTCTATTTTTTCCTGTTTTTTTCAATATTTTAAGTATATTTGACTCTCAGCTACCAGATTTTTATGGGTCGCTCGGTTTTTAATATAATGTAAGTTACGATAAAAATTGCTGAGTATGCGCTGTTTTACAGTTGTTGTAAAAATGGAATGGAAACTTCAATTTTGCTCTGTTTTAATCTTTTTTTTAATTGTGCCCCCCAAACGAATATAATCAAAAGAATAACATTCAACAATTGTACTTTATATATATAAAACACAAAATATTTAAAAAAAAAAAAGAAAAGAAAATTATTAACGAAAGGGAAATAATTCCATTTTTAAGCGAAAAAAGTCAGTTTGATACATCTTTTTATTATTTTTTATATAAGTCTAACTTACCGTTCATATTGGAAATATCGACATTTATAGGTTATCGGGTATGTTTACAACGAATAAACACTCCAATCTACCCATGTTAAGAACGGCTCTCGGAATAGACACCTTCAACCTCCCCATGTTAAGAACGGCTTTCGGAATAGACACCCCTAACCTTGTCAGCATACTCAAAAACCTATAAAAGTTGACGTGTTGAATGTGAACGATGAGTTGGACGTAATGTAAAAATGTACCGAATTTAAAAGGGAACAAAATTTAAGTTTCCGTTCCATTTTTACAACAGCCGCAAAGCAGAGCATTCTATGCAAATTTTACCTAATTTAGTGTATTAATGTTATTATATTTTTGTTTTAAGTAAAAATAATATTTAGGTTTGGATATAAATTCCTAAACTCATTTCACACTAAATAATTTAGGTGACTGAAATAGGAATCTAATTGAATCTTCAATTTCCTGAATAGTAAAAATGATCCACAATCGTCGATTTGCTGCTTAATATCCATTTTTTTTTTTTTGGTACGGGCAAAAATAAACAAAGAATAGGGGGACCAAGTTTTGAAAGCCGATTTATCATAATCTTTTTGTAGGTTTCCGACAAATGCTTGATTCAATGATAATATCGGTAGTTTGAGAAATTCATTTTTCTTCGAGTTATATCGAATTCATTAATACGGACTTTAGGGGCTTTTTTCGTAATGTTCCTGTAATAATTGTTTTATTTCTTTTTTATTGTTACAAATTACGATGCTTTATTTATATATAAAAAAAAGCTAAAATAAATTCTTGCGTTTTTTATTTACTACTGAAAACTATAACTTTAGTAAAGGTATTTTTTGTTTAAACAAAGCACTAACATTTAAATAAAAATAATTCCGAGATTATTATTTGATAAATACTGAAATTTTCATTAAAATTGGTTAATTTACTGATTTTGGGTGAATTTTTAAGTAAAGGGAAGGGTCAAAATGTTGATACATTTTGAGCGTCGGCATTCATTTTGCCCGTGGGAAAGCGACCACATGTGGTCAATTTAAATTAAATTTCAATCACGTGGTTACATTATGAATGATCACGTAATTAAATTAATTTAAAATTTACCGATTAGAATCTGATATTTTTAAAAATTATTTCATACATGATAAAAATTTGTTTACATTAAGCAAGACACCGGCCTGTCGTGGTGAGACCAAAAATTTATTTAAGTGAAGTCACGTGACGGAAGGCGGAAGTAAATAAATATGTCCCCAAATAAAAAAAATGGCCCATCCGTACAAAGAAAACCACATATTTATTAAAGAAAAATTAAGTATAATATTATAATTAAAATGAGATATATAAAAACACGCATGGGTACAGTAAACATATTATAGTAAAATGTCGAAGCAATCGTTTCAGTGGTTATTTAGACTACTAGTAACGAACGAACCAAGAATTACATTTATATATATATATATATATATATATATATATATATATATATATATATATATATATATATATAAAAGTAAATAGGTTTAATAAAATCTGTTGCGAAACACTTTAGCAAGAAGTAAACACACATTTATTTTTAATCCGTGGAGTTTTGAAGAAATGCTTTCCTTCTCGTCAGAGGGGAGGAATTAGCAAAATGTATAAAGAAATTTTGTCTGTAAAGTATTTAAAAAGGACATACTAGCATATATATATATATATATATATATATATATATATATATATATATATATATATATATATAGTAGGAGTGGTAATTAATAAAAACCCCAAGAAAATGCTCAATACTGTTGCAGAGCAAATAATAATAATAAAAATAAAATAAAACGTATATATATATATATATATATATATATATATATATATACACGTTTTATTTTATTTATATATATACCAGCAGGGAGACCCGATAAAGAAATTTTGCCTGTAAAGTATTTAAAAAGGACATACTAGCATATATATATATATATATATATATATATATATATATATATATATATATATATATATATATAGTAGGAGTGGTAATTAATAAAAACCTGAAGAAAGTGCTCAATACTCTTGCAGAGCAAATAAAATAATAATAATAGAAATAAAATAAAACGTATATATATATATATACGTTTTATTTTATATATATATATATATATATATATATATATATATATATATATATATATATATATATATATATAAATATATATATATAGTAGCAGGGATTGCCTGCGATTGGATAAGGATCAACGAATGTTCCTCATTTTTAATACTTTTATTGTCATCAAAATCGGTAAAATTGCTCATTTTTTAATCACATCCATTAATTGCCTGCTCTGGTAGGGTACTTGCGTTATTAAATGTATATATAATTTTCTAGCTTGCACTTTTCAGCCCCTTGCTAAATTATATATACGCCCATGACAATTCTTTTGTCGATTTTCTCAAAATCAACACAGAGACGGATTTGTCAATATAGAAGTTTATTTACAATTGACTTTTGCCCATCGACAAAGAAAGAGACACGTTAAACTGTAAGGGTGGGTGTGTATGTGGCGGCGACGCCGGAGAAATATCAATCACATTGGAAGACTATCAGCCTGCTCTCTCTCTCTCTCTCTCTCTCTCTCTCTCTCTCTCTCTCTCTCTTTCGTTCGCGCGCAGTTGTTTATGTTAACTGACTTACATAAACATCAACCTACATTTCTGAAATGTAAATATTAAAATATTACATCGTTCTATTTTATTTTGCGTTGCACTATTCTAATTTCCCGACTTTGAATATAAACCTTTTTATTTTTGTTTTCGGTGATAATTACAATTCCGGTCATTTTTATCGAACACAAGAATGTAGATTAAAATCCATCTGCAATGCATGTGCTTTACAGCGTCGCCCCAGCTAAATATCCAATAGAGGTCCTATTGGGAGAAAGTTTCACATGCCTCTCCGCAGTGTTTTAGTCCACAATATATTATAGCCTGCATTGCACTGTAGAGAACCACTGTTTTATAAACTTATGTTTATATAATAGTTTGAATTAAAACTAAAAATACAAAAGTCGAGTATCATGGTTCAATTGTGCTCTAAACAGAAGCATTCATTTCAAATGCGCCACTATCTTATCAAAGAACCTTCCATTTATTTTATACGGCGGGACTTTCTTGTGTGGTGATAAAACTTCTCAAATGCACTTGCGATGTTTGGCTGTATAAGGTTGTTAGCTATGGTCGAAGTTGAACTGTTCCTTCTTTAATCAGATTTTTTTTAACTATCGATTTTCGATACTTATCAGATGCATTCCGATAAAAATCAATCTAAGAACACCCCAGACACATAAAGTACATGTGTGTGAAATAAAAAAAAAGTCAGTCCAGCCATTTCGTTGTCCACAGAGAACTAATTCACACACACACAGACTCATAGACACACATACATACACACAAAGTGCCTTAAGTCACAGATTAGAAATCAAGTGAATTGTCCTATAAGATATTACAGTGAGGTAATACTTTCAGGACGATCCTAGCAAAAAAAAGGTAAAGCTCAATATTAAAACAATAGAGCAACATATAAGTGTAATGATTTAAGTTAAATTCTGTAGATACATAAAATATATTCAAGTTAAGAATTTATTGTTTGAAACAAGGAATATATGGAGAAGAATTTTATTTATTTCCTTAATCCATGGACTTTCAATAATGGCTCACATCATCAAATGCTAATTGCATTTCATGTCCTCCGATGAGATCAGCCATTATTGAAAATTCATGGATTAAGGAAATAAACGTGCTTTTTATCCATATATTACTTATTTCAAACAATAAATTCTTAACTTGAATATATTTTTGTGTATGTTTTAATCTACAGAATTTAACTTTATTCATTACACTTATATATACATATACTAGCAGAAGTACCCATCGTTGACTGGGTTCAAAAACAGCCTACAGAAAATGAACTGTGATTGATGAAAGTATGATAGGTTATGAAAAGGAGGGGATTGTAAAGAGATAGGTTTTGATACTCAAAAATTTTACCCTAAGCAAAATATGATGAAAGTAAAGATAATTTTAGCGAAAATATATTTTTTTATATCAACTCTGTTTCCATTCGTAGCCAAGAGTAACCAACAAAATGAAGTTTCCTTACAAAGAGAAAATGTTATATATATATAATAATATAAATATACAAGAAATAAATGTTACCATAGTCAATAAAAGTTACTTTTATGGTAGAAAAGTTCATTGGTTTTTATTTTTAAGTAGTTTGTAAAAAAAAAAAAATTTTTTTAATTCACGAAGCGGTTTAAAAAAAATCAAAATGGCAGCTACTTTGAAATGGAGAGCCCCGTTTTCAATTTGAAGGAGGGGCACCTGAGCATTCTGTGTTAACAATTTAAGAGAGTTCCGTCAACGTAAGGAATATTTATAAACATATTTTAATGTTTTCCGTTATTTTGTGCTTGAGGAATATTCGATTATGGCATGTGTAGTTTATATAAAAATTCATTTAAGTAGTTATCGCCTCAAATTTCGTTTTAATTTCGGTTCGCTGAAATTATTTCAAGTAAAGAGCATTAAAAACTATTTCAAAACAAAAAAAAAACATGAACTGAACTTTTATTGGCTATGATAACATTTATTTCTTGTATATTTATTTTTTCGGGTAGTCGTTTGTTGGCTTTTCTGCTAAACACTTTTTCTAAATGATATCGACGAAATATCGAAAAACAAAGAAATAAAAACAGTTTTGAAAAATAATGAAGCTTTACTTAGTTTAGTAAAATAATCTGAAACAGCAAAAGAGGATATCAAAAAAGTAAACACGTAATTACTTTAGTTTTTTAAAGCAAAGAATCGATATAAATATGAATAAGAAGAAAATGGCGCCCTTTTAAAGCAGAACAGCTTCGTTTCAGTTTTACAGAATTGAACGGTGTAGTATTGCACCGTCAGATTCAGAGTTGTACTATTGTAATGTAAAGAACATGCAGAAAGAGTTGTAATCAACTGAATTCCTTCTAGTACACTGACAAAAAAATCTTGAACAGATATATAAATAAAAATAAAAAGGTTATGTAAATGTTTTTAAAAAGACACGTAATCACGTGAGCAGGATTTTTTCCTTCTTTTGACACGATAACAAGTAACGTTTTTATTTTTTATTATTTATCTATTTTCGAAAGGAGTTCCACGTGCAAGTGGAGAAGGAAAAAAACAGAGTTATGCAAAATTTGTGTCGAGAATTTTCTAAAGTTTTGACTTTTTTTTTTTTTTGCTTTCACTTTAATAAGAATGTGAATTTATGAGGTGAATTTATTCGACACAATATGATTCAACCCAAAAAGTAAATAAAAGCTAACGTGAATTAAGATTAAAGTTAAGGTGTTATTGCGGACCCTCACCCTTTTAAAAAACCTTGTTAAACTTTGTGACATATTTACATTCTATGGAGGTCAGGCGCAACGAACACCCAATAATTCAATTATACCATATTTCTTCAAACTGAAACATAATTATAAAAGTATACTTACGCAAATAGATCTGAAAAGTCTTTGTTAAAGTTTGTGCCATATTTCCATGGAGTACAAGCGCGAACGCAGACCCCACAATTTTATTATACCATCCCTATTTAAGTTGAAACATACTTATCAAAGTATTCTTATGTACATCTATATAAAAACCCTTGTAAACGATTTTTTTTTCATTTTTTATTTCCATACTTTGGGAGCCAAGCGCGAACGCAGACCCCACAATTTTTATGAACCACCATTCTGCCAGATCAAACAAACCAATTCCTGATCCTCGATACATCTTCTATCATTATATGTAATCAGTTTTTTTAAAATAGTCAACCATATAGGATCCTATTCGTGACCAGACACACACACACACACACACACACACACACACACACACACACACACACACAGACGTTCAGGTTTATATATATATATATATATATATATATATATATATATATATATATATATATATATATATATATATAATTATTTTTTTACTATAATAATTAAATACCTACATACACTAGTGTTTCATCCTTTCGGGAATCTTCAGTGCAGGATGTCACGATTAACACTAGTCAACGGATTCGCACCCAGCAACACGAGCCATCTCTGGCTCGATTAGTAAAAACCGTATCCAATCGGCTACCATTAACCGCGTGAAATAACGTTGAATTTAAACATTTTAATTTTAAATGTTCATTTACGCCAGCCAGACAGTGATCTATCTTTATACGATTATCTTTGCATAAGAGCTAAATTGACCGACTTTAATTCAACTGAAAGTGCTCAACGATAAGAAAGGAGTTTCTTAAAGGGGTATCATAATTACTTTTTTTACTATAATAATCAAATACCTACAGACACTAGTGTTTCATCCTATCAGGAATCTTCAGTGCATGGTGTCTCACACACACACACACACACACACACACACACACACACACACACACACACACACACACACACATATAGTGCCAAAAGTGTGAAAAAGGCGTTAGATGTAAATACATTTAGATGTGGTCCTACGAAGCAGAAATAAAAACCCTGAAATAAAAGGTACAAATGTCATTTACTGTTTATAGATATTTTAAAAGTCGGTATTTTCGTCAGCTGGGAGGCCGATTGTATATCCATCTTCGTTGCTGGAATCCATTTCAAAGCTATTTTTACCAATATATCTATTCAACCTTTTTTTTTTTTTTTTCGATTGAGAGAGGATCACATAACTAAGAATCCAAAAGTATATTTTTGTGAGAGCGAGTGGGTAAAGAGGTGAAGGTAAAAATATTTTGTGTGTTTCAGTCAAATATCTGAGACTGCCTAATATATATACAACATTATAATGTACAATATAATATACTGCCTAATATATATATACAACACTATAATATACAATATAATATACTGCCTAATATATATACAACACTATAATATACAATATAATATACTGCCTGATATATATGCAACACTATAATATACAATATATAATTCTCTAATATATATACTACACTATGATATACAATATACTGCCTAATATATATACAACACTATAATATACAATATAATATACTGCCTAATATATATACAACACTATAATATACAATATAATATACTGCCTAATATATATACAACACTATAATATACAATATAATATACTGCCTAATATATATACAACACCATAATATACAATATAATATACTGCCTAATATATATGCAACACTATAATATACAATATAATATACTGCCTAATATATATGCAACACTATAATATACAATATAATATACTGCCTAATATATATGCAACACTATAATATACAATATAATATACTGCCTAATATATATACAACACTATAATATACAATATAATATACTGCCTAATATATATACAACACTATAATATACAATATAATATATTGCCTAATATATATACAACACCACAATATACAATATAATATACTGCCTAATATATATACAACACTATAATATACAATATAATATACTGCCTAATATATATACAACACCATAATATACAATATAATATACTGCCTAATATATATACAACACCATAATATACAATATAATATACTGCCTAATATATATACAACACCATAATATACAATATAATATACTGCCTAATATACATACAACACTATAATATACAATATAATATACTGCCTAATATATATGCAACACTATAATATACAATATAATATACTGCCTAATATATATGCAACACTATAATATACAATATAATATATTGCCTAATATATATGCAACACTATAATATGCAATATAATATACTTCCTAATATATATACAACACTATAATATACAATATAATATACTGCCTAATATATATGCAACACTATAATATACAATATAATATACTGCCTAATATATATGCAACACTATAATATGCAATATAATATACTGCCTAATATATATACAACACTATAATATACAATATATTATACTGCCTAATATATATACAACACCATAATATACAATATAATATACTGCCTAATATATATGCAACACCATAATATACAATATAATATACTGCCTAATATATATGCAACACTATAATATACAATATAATATACTGCCTAATATATATACAACACTATAATATACAATATATTATATTGCCTAATATATATACAACACCATAATGTACAATATAATATACTGCCTAATATATATGCAACACCATAATATACAATATAATATACTGCCTAATATATATACAACACTATAATATACAATATAATATATTGCCTAATATATATACAACACCATAATATACAATATGATATATTGCCTAATATATATACAACACTATAATATACAATATAATATACTGCCTAATATATATGCAACACAATAATATACAATATAATATACTGCCTAATATATATGCAACACTATAATATACAATATAATATATTGCCTAATATATATACAACACTATAATATACAATATAATATATTGCCTAATATATATGCAACACTATAATATACAATATAACATACTGCCTAATATATATACAACACTATAATATACAATATAATATATTGCCTAATATATATACAACACCATAATATACAATATAATATACTGCCTAATATATATGCAACACCATAATATACAATATAATATACTGCCTAATATATACGTAACACTATATTATACAATATAATATATTGCCTAATATATATACAACACTATAATATACAATATAATATACTGCCTAATATATATGCAACACTATAATATACAATATAATATACTGCCTAATATATATACAACACTATAATATACAATATAATTTACTGCCTAATATATATATACAACACTATAATATACAATATAATATACTGCCTAATATATATACAACACTATAATATACAATATAATATACTGCCTAATATATATACAACACTATAATATACAATATAATATACTGCCTAATATACATACAACACTATAATATACAATATAATATACTGCCTAATATATATACAACACTATAATATACAATATAATATACTGCCTAATATACATACAACACTATAATATACAATATAATATACTGCCTAATATATACAACACTATAATATACAATATAATATACTGCCTAATATATATACAACACTATAATATACAATATAATATACTGCCTAATATATATATACAACACTATAATATGCAATATAATATACTGCCTAATATATATACAACACTATAATATACAATATAATATACTGCCTAATATATATGCAACACTATAATATACAATATAATATACTGCCTAATATATATACAACACTATAATATACAATATAATATACTGCCTAATATACATACAACACTATAATATACAATATAATATACTGCCTAATATATATACAACACTATAATATGCAATATAATATACTGCCTAATATATATACAACACTATAATATATAATATAATATACTGCCTAATATATATACAACACTATAATATGCAATATAATATAATGTGTTATATTTATAAAACACTATAATATACCATATAATATACTGCCTGATATATATGCAACACTATAATATACAATATATAATTCTCTAATATATATACTACACTATAATATACAATATACTGCCTAATATATATACAACACTATAATATACAATATAATATACTGCCTAATATATATACAACACTATAATATACAATATAATATACTGCCTAATATATATACAACACCATAATATACAATATAATATATTGCCTAATATATATACAACACTATAATATACATTATAATATACTGCCTAATATATATGCAACACAATAATATACAATATAATATACTGCCTAATATATATGCAACACTATAATATACAATATAATATCTTGCCTAATATATATACAACACTATAATATACAATATAATATATTGCCTAATATATATGCAACACTATAATATACAATATAACATACTGCCTAATATATATACAACACTATAATATACAATATAATATATTGCCTAATATATATACAACACCATAATATACAATATAATATACTGCCTAATATATATGCAACACCATAATATACAATATAATATACTGCCTAATATATATGTAACACTATATTATACAATATAATATATTGCCTAATATATATACAACACTATAATATACAATATAATATACTGCCTAATATATATGCAACACTATAATATACAATATAATATACTGCCTAATATATATACAACACTATAATATACAATATAATTTACTGCCTAATATATATATACAACACTATAATATACAATATAATATACTGCCTAATATATATGCAACACTATAATATACAATATAATATACTGCCTAATATATATGCAACACTATAATATACAACATAATATACTGCCTAATATATATACAACACTATAATATACAATATAATATACTGCCTAATATATATACAACACTATAATATACAATATAATATATTGCCTAATATATATACAACACCATAATATACAATATAATATACTGCCTAATATATATACAACACTATAATATACAATATAATATACTTCCTAATATATATACAACACCATAATATACAATATAATATACTGCCTAATATATATACAACACCATAATATACAATATAATATACTGCCTAATATATATACAACACCATAATATACAATATAATATACTGCCTAATATACATACAACACTATAATAGACAATATAATATACTGCCTAATATATATGCAACACTATCATATACAATATAATATACTGCCTAATATATATGCAACACCATAATATACAATATAATATACTGCCTAATATATACGTAACACTATATTATACAATATAATATATTGCCTAATATATATACAACACTATAATATACAATATAATATACTGCCTAATATATATGCAACACTATAATATAAAATATAATATACTGCCTAATATATATACAACACTATAATATACAATATAATTTACTGCCTAATATATATATACAACACTATAATATACAATATAATATACTGCCTAATATATATACAACACTATAATATACAATATAATATACTGCCTAATATATATACAACACTATAATATACAATATAATATACTGCCTAATATACATACAACACTATAATATACAATATAATATACTGCCTAATATATATACAACACTATAATATACAATATAATATACTGCCTAATATACATACAACACTATAATATACAATATAATATACTGCCTAATATATACAACACTATAATATACAATATAATATACTGCCTAATATATATACAACACTATAATATACAATATAATATACTGCCTAATATATATATACAACACTATAATATGCAATATAATATACTGCCTAATATATATACAACACTATAATATACAATATAATATACTGCCTAATATATATGCAACACTATAATATACAATATAATATACTGCCTAATATATATACAACACTATAATATACAATATAATATACTGCCTAATATACATACAACACTATAATATACAATATAATATACTGCCTAATATATATACAACACTATAATATGCAATATAATATACTGCCTAATATATATACAACACTATAATATATAATATAATATACTGCCTAATATATATACAACACTATAATATGCAATATAATATAATGCCTTATATTTATAAAACACTATAATATACCATATAATATACTGCCTGATATATCTGCAACACTATAATATACAATATATAATTCTCTAATATATATACTACACTATAATATACAATATACTGCCTAATATATATACAACACTATAATATACAATATAATATACTGCCTAATATATACAACACTATAATATACAATATAATATACTGCCTAATATATATACAACACCATAATATACAATATAATATATTGCCTAATATATATACAACACTATAATATACAATATAATATACTGCCTAATATATATGCAACACAATAATATACAATATAATATACTGCCTAATATATATGCAACACTATAATATACAATATAATATCTTGCCTAATATATATACAACACTATAATATACAATATAATATATTGCCTAATATATATGCAACACTATAATATACAATATAACATACTGCCTAATATATATACAACACTATAATATACAATATAATATATTGCCTAATATATATACAACACCATAATATACAATATAATATACTGCCTAATATATATGCAACACCATAATATACAATATAATATACTGCCTAATATATATGTAACACTATATTATACAATATAATATATTGCCTAATATATATACAACACTATAATATACAATATAATATACTGCCTAATATATATGCAACACTATAATATACAATATTATATACTGCCTAATATATATACAACACTATAATATACAATATAATTTACTGCCTAATATATATATACAACACTATAATATACAATATAATATACTGCCTAATATATATGCAACACTATAATATACAATATAATATACTGCCTAATATATATGCAACACTATAATATACAATATAATATACTGCCTAATATATATACAACACTATAATATACAATATAATATACTGCCTAATATATATACAACACTATAATATACAATATAATATATTGCCTAATATATATACAACACCATAATATACAATATAATATACTGCCTAATATATATACAACACTATAATATACAATATAATATACTTCCTAATATATATACAACACCATAATATACAATATAATATACTGCCTAATATATATACAACACCATAATATACAATATAATATACTGCCTAATATATATACAACACCATAATATACAATATAATATACTGCCTAATATACATACAACACTATAATATACAATATAATATACTGCCTAATATATATGCAACACTATAATATACAATATAATATACTGCCTAATATATATGCAACACTATAATATACAATATAATATATTGCCTAATATATATGCAACACTATAATATGCAATATAATATACTTCCTAATATATATACAACACTATAATATACAATATAATATACTGCCTAATATATATGCAACACTATAATATACAATATAATATACTGCCTAATATATATGCAACATTATAATATGCAATATAATATACTGCCTAATATATATACAACACTATAATATACAATATATTATACTGCCTTATATATATACAACACCATAATATACAATATAATATACTGCCTAATATACATACAACACTATAATATACAATATAATATACTGCCTAATATATACAACACTATAATATACAATATAATATACTGCCTAATATATATACAACACCATAATATACAATATGATATATTGCCTAATATATATACAACACTATAATATACAATATAATATACTGCCTAATATATATGCAACACAATAATATACAATATAATATACTGCCTAATATATATGCAACACTATAATATACAATATAATATATTGCCTAATATATATACAACACCATAATATACAATATAATATACTGCCTAATATATATACAACACTATAATATACAATATAATATATTGCCTAATATATATACAACACCATAATATACAATATGATATATTGCCTAATATATATACAACACTATAATATACAATATAATATACTGCCTAATATATATGCAACACAATAATATACAATATAATATACTGCCTAATATATATGCAACACTATAATATACAATATAATATATTGCCTAATATATATACAACACTATAATATACAATATAATATATTGCCTAATATATATGCAACACTATAATATACAATATAACATACTGCCTAATATATATACAACACTATAATATACAATATAATATATTGCCTAATATATATACAACACCATAATATACAATATAATATACTGCCTAATATATATGCAACACCATAATATACAATATAATATACTGCCTAATATATACGTAACACTATATTATACAATATAATATATTGCCTAATATATATACAACACTATAATATACAATATAATATACTGCCTAATATATATGCAACACTATAATATACAATATAATATACTGCCTAATATATATACAACACTATAATATACAATATAATTTACTGCCTAATATATATATACAACACTATAATATACAATATAATATACTGCCTAATATATATACAACACTATAATATACAATATAATATACTGCCTAATATATATACAACACTATAATATACAATATAATATACTGCCTAATATACATACAACACTATAATATACAATATAATATACTGCCTAATATATATACAACACTATAATATACAATATAATATACTGCCTAATATACATACAACACTATAATATACAATATAATATACTGCCTAATATATACAACACTATAATATACAATATAATATACTGCCTAATATATATACAACACTATAATATACAATATAATATACTGCCTAATATATATATACAACACTATAATATGCAATATAATATACTGCCTAATATATATACAACACTATAATATACAATATAATATACTGCCTAATATATATGCAACACTATAATATACAATATAATATACTGCCTAATATATATACAACACTATAATATACAATATAATATACTGCCTAATATACATACAACACTATAATATACAATATAATATACTGCCTAATATATATACAACACTATAATATGCAATATAATATACTGCCTAATATATATACAACACTATAATATATAATATAATATACTGCCTAATATATATACAACACTATAATATGCAATATAATATAATGCCTTATATTTATAAAACACTATAATATACCATATAATATACTGCCTGATATATATGCAACACTATAATATACAATATATAATTCTCTAATATATATACTACACTATAATATACAATATACTGCCTAATATATATACAACACTATAATATACAATATAATATACTGCCTAATATATATACAACACTATAATATACAATATAATATACTGCCTAATATATATACAACACCATAATATACAATATAATATACTGCCTTATATATATGCAACACTATAATATACAATATAATATACTGCCTAATATATATGCAAAACTATAATATACAATATAATATACTGCCTAATATATATGCAACACTATAATATACAATATAATATACTGCCTAATATATATACAACACTATAATATACAATATAATATACTGCCTAATATATATACAACACTATAATATACAATATAATATATTTCCTTATATATATACAACACCATAATATACAATATAATATACTGCCTAATATATATACAACACTATAATATACAATATAATATACTGCCTAATATATATACAACACCATAATATACAATATAATATACTGCCTAATACATATACAACACCATAATATACAATATAATATACTGCCTTATATATATACAACACCATATTATCCAATATAATATACTGCCTAATATACATACAACACTATAATATACAATATAATATACTGCCTAATATATATGCAACACTCTAATATACAATATAATATACTGCCTAATATATATGCAACACTATAATATACAATATAATATATTGCCTAATATATATGCAACACTATAATATGCAATATAATATACTACCTTATATATATACAACACTATAATATACAATATAATATACTGCCTAATATATATGCAACACTATAATATACAATATAATATACTGCCTAATGTATATGCAACACTATAATATGCAATATAATATACTGCCTAATATATATACAACACTATAATATACAATATAATATACTGCCTAATATATATGCAAAACTATAATATACAATATAATATACTGCCTAATATATATGCAACACTATAATATACAATATAATATACTGCCTAATATATATACAACACTATAATATACAATATAATATACTGCCTAATATATATACAACACTATAATATACAATATAATATATTTCCTTATATATATACAACACCATAATATACAATATAATATACTGCCTAATATATATACAACACTATAATATACAATATAATATACTGCCTAATATATATACAACACCATAATATACAATATAATATACTGCCTAATACATATACAACACCATAATATACAATATAATATACTGCCTTATATATATACAACACCATATTATCCAATATAATATACTGCCTAATATACATACAACACTATAATATACAATATAATATACTGCCTAATATATATGCAACACTTTAATATACAATATAATATACTGCCTAATATATATGCAACACTATAATATACAATATAATATATTGCCTAATATATATGCAACACTATAATATGCAATATAATATACTACCTAATATATATACAACACTATAATATACAATATAATATACTGCCTAATATATATGCAACACTATAATATACAATATAATATACTGCCTAATGTATATGCAACACTATAATATGCAATATAATATACTGCCTAATATATATACAACACTATAATATACAATATAATATACTGCCTAATATATATGCAACACTATAATATACAATATAATATACTGCCTAATATATATACAACACTATAATGTACAATATAATATATTGCCTAATATATATACAACACCATAATATACAATATAATATACTGCCTAATATATATGCAACACCATTATATACAATATAATATACTGCCTAATATATATACAACACTATAATATACAATATAATATATTGCCTAATATATATACAACACCATAATATACAATATAATATATTGCCTAATATATATACAACACTATAATATACAATATAATGTACTGCCTAATATATATGCAACACCATAATATACAATATAATATACTGCCTAATATATATGCAACACTATAATATACAATATAATATATTGCCTAATATATATACAACACTATAATATACAATATAATATATTGCCTAATATATATGTCACACTATAATATACAATATAATATACTGCCTAATATATATACAACACTATAATATACAATATAATATATTGCCTAATATATATACAACACCATAATATACAATATAATATACTGCCTAATATATATGCAACACCATAATATACAATATAATATACTGCCTAATATATATACAACACTATAATATACAATATAATATATTGCCTAATATATATACAACACTATAATTTACAATATAATATACTGCCTAATATATATGCAACACTATAATATACAATATAATATACTGCTAATATATATACAACACTATAATAGACAATATAATATACTACCTAATATATATATACAAAACTATAATATACAATATAATATACTGCCTAATATATATACCACACTATAATATACAATATAATATACTGCCTAATATATATACAACACTATAATATACAATATAATATACTGCCTAATATACATACAACACTATAATATACAATATAATATACTGCCTAATATATATACAACACTATAATATACAATATAATATACTGCCTAATATACATACAACACTATAATATACAATATAATATACTGCCTAATATATACAACACTATAATATACAATATAATATACTGCCTAATATATATACAACACTATGATATACAATATAATATACTGCCTAATATATATATACAACACTATAATATGCAATATAATATACTGCCTAATATATATACAACACTATAATATACAATATAATATACTGCCTAATATATATGCAACACTATAATATACAATATAATATACTGCCTAATATATATACAACACTATAATATACAATATAATATACTGCCTAATATACATACAACACTAATATACAATATAATATACTGCCTAATATATATACAACACTATAATATGCGATATAATATACTGCCTAATATATATACAACACTATAATATACAACATAATATACTGCCTAATATATATGCAACACTATAATATACAATATAATATACTGCCTAATATATATACAACACTATAATATGCAATATAATATACTGCCTAATATATATACAACACTATAATATACAATATAATATACTGCCTGATATATATGCAACACTATAATATACAATATATAATTCTCTAATATATATACTACACTATAATATACAATATACTGCCTAATATATATACAACACTATAATATACAATATAATATACTGCCTAATATATATACAACACTATAATATACAATATAATATACTGCCTAATATATATACAACACTATAATATACAATATAATATACTGCCTAATATATATGCAACACTATAATATACAATATAATATACTGCCTAATATATATGCAACACTATAATATACAATACAATATACTGCCTAATATATATGCAACACTATAATATACAATATAATATACTGCCTAATATATATACAACACTATAATATACAATATAATATACTGCCTAATATATATACAACACTATAATATACAATATAATATATTGCCTAATATATATACAACACCATAATATACAATATAATATACTGCCTAATATATATACAACACTATAATATACAATATAATATACTGCCTAATATATATACAACACCATAATATACAATATAATATACTGCCTAATACATATACAACACTATAATATACAATATAATATACTGCCTAATATATATATAACACCATAATATACAATATAATATACTGCCTAATATACATACAACACTATAATATACAATATAATATACTGCCTAATATATATTGAACACTCTAATATACAATATAATATACTGCCTAATATATATGCAACACTATAATATACAATATAATATATTGCCTTATATATATGCAACACTATAATATGCAATATAATATACTGCCTAATATATAGACAACACTATAATATACAATATAATATACTGCCTAATATATATGCAACACTATAATATACAATATAATATACTGCCTAATATATATGCAACACTATAATATGCAATATAATATACTGCCTTATATATATACAACACTATAATATACAATATAATATACTGCTTAATATATATACAACACCATAATATATAATATAATATACTGCCTAATATATATGCAACACTATAATATACAATATAATATACTGCCTAATATATATGCAACACCATAATATACAATATAATATACTGCCTAATATATATGCAACACTATAATATACAATATAATATACTGCCTAATATATATACAACACTATAATATACAATATAATATATTGCCTAATATATATACAACACCATAATATACAATATAATATACTGCCTAATATATATGCAACACCATAATATACAATATAATATACTGCCTAATATATATGCAACACTATAATATACAATATAATATACTGCCTAATATACATACAACACTATAATATACAATATAATATACTGCCTAATATATATGCAACACTATAATATACAATATAATATACTGCCTTATATATATACAACACTATAATATACAATATAATATACTGCCTAATACATATACAACACTATAATATACAATATAATATACTGCCTTATATACATACAACACTATAATATACAATATAATATACTGCCTAATATACATACAACACTATAATATACAATATAATATACTGCCTAATATACATACAACACTATAATATACAATATAATATACTGCCTAATATATATGCAACACTATAATATACAATATAATATATAGCCTAATACATATACAACACTATATTATACAATATAATTTACTGCCTAATATATATGCAACACTATAATATACAATATAATATACTGCCTAATATACATACAACACTATAATATACAATATAATATACTGCCTAATACATATACAACACTATAATATACAATATAATATACTGCCTAATATACATACAACACTATAATATACAATATAATATACTGCCTAATATACATACAACACGATAATATACAATATAATATACTGCCTAATATACATACAACACTATAATATACAATATAATATACTGCCTAATATACATACAACACTATAATATACAATATAATATACTGCCTAATATATAACAACACTATAATATAAAATATAATACATTGCCTTATATATATACAACACTATAATATGCAATATAATATACTGCCGAATATATATACACCACAATAATATACAATATAATATACTGCCTAATATATATACAACACTATAATATATAATATACTGCCTTATATATACACAACACTATAATATACAATATAATATACTACCTAATATATATACCACACTATAATATACAATATAGTATACTGCCTAATATATATACACCACTATAATATACAATATAATATACCGCCTGATATATATATATATATATATATATATATACAACACTATAATATACAATATAATATACTGCCTAATATATATACAACACTATAATATACAATATAATATACTGCCTAATATTTATACAACACTATGATATGCAATACAGTATACTGCCTAATATATATACAGCACTATAATATATAATATACTGCCTAATATATACACAACACTATAATATACAATATAATATTCTGCCTAATATACATACAACACCATAATATACAATATAATATACTGCCTAATATATATACAGCATTATAATGTACAATATGGTATACTGCCTAATATATATATACAACACTATAGTATACAATATAATATACTGCCTAATATATATACAACACTATAATATACAATATAATATACTGCCTAATATATATACAACACCATAATATACAATATAATATACTACCTTATATATATACAACACTATAAGATACAATATAATAATATATACAACACCCGACCAGAGCACATGAAAGTGTGTCATGCCTACAGTTAAGCATAGTGGTGGAAATATCATGGCCTGTGCTGCATGAGTGCTGCAGGTATTGGAGAGTTATCTTTAATTGAGGGAAACATGAACTCCAACATGTACTGTCAAATACTGCAGCAGAGCATGATCTCCTCCCCCTAGAAACTGGGCCGCAGAGCAGTGTTCCAGCATGACAATGACCCAAAACGCACATCCAAGAGAACCACTGCTTTACTGAAGAGGCTGAGGGTAAAGGTGATGGACTGGCCAAGCAGGTATCCAGGCTTGAACCCAATAGAACATCTTTGTGGCATCTGTGTATATTTCTATGGGTGGGGATGGTAGTTTTGGGACAATTATTCAGGATCGGAATCGGGAATCAGAAAAATATGGTGCTTTTATTTCCAATGTCGAAAAGGATTTTTTTAGTTGTGTTTTTTTTGTTTGCTTGTTTTTGTTTTAAACTTAATTTTCCATTGTTAATAATAAAATGATAAATATTTATTGATTTTTAAACTACAGCAAAACTAATATCTATAGATCCTCCAAAACACACAGACACACACACGAGTGTATTTGTTTACTTTGAAGAAATATATGCTCATACATTGCATACGGTTTGTTTATATATTTATTTATTTTTTTATTTTTTTTTGTAGTCCAACATTAAACCCCCCCCCCCAGCTCTATAGCTAAATATTCAGAGATTTTAAAAGAATCAGAATCGGAATCAGTAATTGTATCGGAATCGGGAATTTAGAAGAAAATCGATAACTGTATTGGAATTGGAAAAAATATTAGAATCGTTCCATCAGAAGTGTATGTATACATTTAGTTACACCAAAATATATTTTCAAATATTTGTACTGGTGTTTTGTTTTCTTAATTTTATTCATCCAGAGGAAGTCTCGTAATATAGACGAAACGTTAATGAACACATAATTTGGTTTGTTCCTTTTTTTTCTCTTTCTATCTCGTCGGATTACTATTTTCAATATTCTCATCATATATATGTGTGTGTGTGTGTGTGTGTGTGTGTGTATAGTTGTGTATGTGCGTACATTTGTCGTTGTATAGTAGTGTGTGTGTGTAGATATATATGTGTGTGTGTATATATATTAGTGTGTGTACATTTGTGTGCATGTGTGTGCGTGAGTGTGTGAATATGTATCCCATACACATTCATTTTTTTTATTCGCAATAATGCTAACAACGTCATTAATTTTTTTTTTCATGTACCGTCATGCTCATACTGACATAGATTGATGCAACATTGACCTTGGGGGTTAATTAAGGTCGTTAAACGTTTAAACATGTTTTTAAAGACAACATTATATGTGTGTAAACAATGCGCCCATATATAATAAAAGGATGGCTAGGGTTAGGGTTAGCCTTGGGGTTAGTTTTACAATCAATCTTCTTTAAAAGACAACGAATTATTAGAATAAAGTTTATTTATATTTTGATTTTTAATATATTTTAATATATTTTCATTTTTAATATATTTTCATTTTTAATATATTTTAATATATTTTCATTTTTAATATATTTTAATATATTTTCATTTTTAATATATTTTCATTTTTAATATATTTTCATTTTTAATATATTTTGATATATTTTCATTTTTAATATATTTTCATTTTTAATATATTTTCATTTTTAATATATTTAAATGTATTTTCATTTTTAATATATTTTAATATATTTTCATTTTTAATATATTTTCATTTTTAATATATTTTAAGATATTTTCATTTTTAATATATTTTAATATATTTTCATTTTTAATATATTTTCATTTTTAATATATTTTCATTTTTAATATTAATATATTTTCATTTTTAATATATTTTAATATATTTTACATTTTAATATATTTTAATATATTTTCATTTTTAATATATTTTCATTTTTAATATATTTTAATATATTTTCATTTTTAATATATTTTAATATAGTTTCATTTTTAATATATTTTCATTTTTAATATATTTTAATATATTTTCATTTTTAATATATTTTAATATATTTTCATTTTTAATATATTTTCATTTTTAATATATTTTCATTTTTAATATATTTTAATATATTTTCATTTTTAATATATTTTCATTTTTAATATATTTTCAGTTTTAATATATTTTAATATATTTTCATTTTTAATATATTTTAATCTATTTTCATTTTTAATATATTTTCATTTTTAATATATTTTAATATATTTTCATTTTTAATATATTTTAATATATTTTCATTTTTAATATATTTTCATTTTTAATATATTTTAATATATTTTCATTTTTAATATATTTTAATATATTTTCATTTTTAATATATTTTCATTTTTAATATATTTTCATTTTTAATATATTTTAATATATTTTCAATTTTAATATATTTTAATATATTTTCATTTTAAATATATTTTCATTTTTAATATATTTTAATATATTTTCAGTTTTAATATATTTTAATATATTTTCATTTTTAATATATTTTCATTTTTAATATATTTTAATATATTTTCATTTTTAATATATTTTAATATATTTTCATTTTTAATATATTTTCATTTTTAATATATTTTAATTTTTAATATATTTTAATATATTTTCATTTTTAATATATTTTCATTTTTAATATATTTTCATTTTTAATATATTTTAATATATTTTCAGTTTTAATATATTTTAATATATTTTCATTTTTAATATATTTTCATTTTTAATATATTTTAATATATTTTCATTTTTAATATATTTTAATATATTTTCATTTTTAATATATTTTCATTTTTAATATATTTTAATATATTTTCATTTTTAATATATTTTAATATATTTTCATTTTTAATATATTTTCATTTTTAATATATTTTCTTTTTTAATATATTTTAATATATTTTCATTTTTAATATATTTTCATTTTTAATATATTTTCATTTTTAATATATTTTAATCTATTTTCATTTTTAATATATTTTAATATATTTTCATTTTTAATATATTTTCATTTTTCATATATTTTAATATATTTTCATTTTTAATATATTTTAATATATTTTCATTTTTAATATATTTTAATATATTTTCATTTTTAATATATTTTCATTTTTAATATATTTTAATATATTTTCATTTTTAATATATTTTCATTTTTAATATATTTTAATATATTTTCAATTTTAATATATTTTAATATATTTTCATTTGTAATATATTTTCATTTTTAATATATTTTAATATATTTTCATTTTTAATATATTTTAATATATTTTCATTTTTAATATATTTTCATTTTTAATATATTTTAATATATTTTCATTTTTAATATATTTTCATTTTTAATGTATTTTAATATATTTTCATTTTTAATATATTTTCATTTTTAATATATTTTCATTTTTAATATATTTTAATATATTTTCATTTTTAATATATTTTGATATTTAATATATTTTAATATATTTTCATTTGTAATATATTTTAATATATTTTCATTTGTAATATTTAATATATTTTCATTTTTAATGAAAATCGTTCAAGACAAGGCATAAAGCCACTTAATGTAAGAGGCTAACAAGAACGAGTGGTGATTATCACAAAGACGGGAGGTGGCTATTAGCCTTAGTTTTGAAAAGAATAAATCTATAGATAGAAGGAAAACAATCAGTAGGTAAAGAGTTCCATAAACTTGCAGTTTATTGAAAGAAGCGGCTGGAATGGAAAACGGTATTACAGTTATGTATCAAAATAGCAAATTGATTGACATCACGTGACCAATAAGCAGAACAAGCTTGAACAAAGGCAGCAAGAACAAAAGATATAGAAGGTGAGTCACAGGAAACGGATGTTTTTTAAGGAAAACAAAACTTTGCAAATCTTTCAACAGAAATTTTATAATGTACATAAATACATTTACTTAACTATGCCATTATGGGATATTTAGAATCAATTCAAAATCAATAACTAAAACAAAATTTTATGTAAAAGATAATCAAATAACAACAAACTAAACAGCATTTAAAGCAGGTTTAAAGAGTACCTTCCTCACTCCCTATCCCTTATCCAAGGAGAACAAGAGGCGTTCTAAAACATCCGTTTCCCGTGACTCACTCTGTATAACAGCTAAACTATGGGAGAGTCGACATGTCAAAATAAAACCAACTTGATTACTCTTTCGTATATCCACATATTTATATAATTTATCTACGCAAGGCTAGATATGAGGTTACGTGATTTTTGAAAAATGCCTGAGCAGTCCAATACCAGTGTATTCTAATTAATAACTATGTTCTCTCTAAGGAACCTAAACGCCGTATGTAGATACAGTCGCAAAAGGAATGAAAACTTTGACACAGGCTTTCAAAATTTGACAAACAAATGATAACAAATTAAACGTCATCTTAAGCAGGTTTAAAGAGTACCTTCCTCACTCCCTATCCTTTACTCAAAGAGAGCAGGGAGCGTTCTAAAAAACATCCGTTTCCCGTGACTCACCTTGTATATTGCAAAGACAAGGGATTCCTATTGACCTTAATCTTGAAAAAAACCAATGCTATACATAGAAGGAAAACAGTGCGCAGGAAGAGAGTTCCACAAACTTGTAGTTTTTGGAAAGGAACTGCTGGAATAAGAAAGTGTTTTGCAATGAGGTATTGAAACAATGAATCAATGAAGACCACTAGACCAACAAGCCAAGAGCTGGAACAAAAGAAGCAGGGAATAGATTAGAGAATCCTGAAGAAGCCATAATAATAATAATGTAGAACAAAGATAGCAGTAGTAAATCAAAGCAGTTACGATCAGCAGTGGTTTAGTTGTGTGAAGACAGTGACTGATAATGAACTGACTGGAATCTAACATTCGATATTTTTATAATGAGGTCGGAGGCGTCTCATTGATTGATTGTCCTAACACGTAGCTATAAATAAGATCGTCCAAATTCTGGGAGTCATACCCTACATATTTAGCAAAAACATTTTAACATTAAGCACAGATAGAAAGTGAGAAAAATCGTTGACGGTCGTTATAATTAGATGAGTATTTGTTGCAAGCGTTTTATCGGGGAGGATCATAGATTGGAGCTCGGTCGTGCACCTAGCATGAAAGTAACAATAAAGCAGAGATAATTCAATTAATTTGTGAGAAAGAGGAAGTAGGGAGGTGAAAAGGCCCTCACCTACTAGATTTCGAAGATGGTTTTGTACACTGTCAGAGTAGGAAAGGATACTTTTAGGAGCTGCAACCCAGATGTGGCAACAGTTTTGGATAATCCAGATCGCAAGCAATTATGTCAAAAAGAAAGGTCAGTCAGATGCCTGACCAGATGACGGGCAATGACGTCAAAGGAGGTCAAAATGTGGGACGTAGAATCTCTGGAGATTCAATCAGCAGGATTTACCTACATTTTCAAGACAAGAGAGAAAGAGAGAGAGGGGGAGAGAGGGGGAGAGAGAGAAAGAGAGAGAGGGGGAGAGAGGGGAGAGAGAGAGCGACCACGACGACCAAGAGAGAGGGGGGGGAGAGAGGGGGAGAGGGGGGAGAGAGAGAGAGAGGGAGAGAGAGGGGAGAGAGAGAGAGGGGGAGAGAGGGGAGAGAGAGAGAGAGAGCGACCACGACGACCAAGAGAGAGGGGGGGGAGAGAGGGGGGGAGAGGGGGAGAGGGGAGAGAGAGAGGAGGGAAGAGAGAGGGAGAGAGAGAGGGGAGAGAGAGGGGGAGAGAGAGGGGGGAGAGAGAGAGGAGAGAGAGAGAGAGAGAGAGAGAGAGAGAGAGAGAGAGAGAGAGAGCGACCACAACGACCAAGCTCCGAGCTAAGCAACACACTTTTTTTCTCCACCACAAGAACACACCAATCCCACCCCTCACGCCATTATTGATGTCAAAAACTGTCATTTGGAAATTTAAAAAGGTTATTTTGAATAAACAAAATATTTTTATCACCAGCTGTGTGTGTTTCATTATCGCCAACAAGTGTATATATCGAAACACTCATAAAGGTTGATTTTTTTTTTAAATTATATAGACTGAAACCCACATTTGACGATCGGATGCAGAGGATATATGACAACAATACTCCATCTTGAGATGTACTTGACTCTCGTATAAACAGAGGATTGCCCAGTAAGATACTTTCTGGAGGAGTAGAATGATCCAACCATTCATCCAGTAATTTTGGCAATGGATCTGACGTAAGTCTTCCATCTAAGGTCAGGAGTGAAGGTCAATCCTAAAAGTTTGTCAAAAGAGGGTCCTTCCTGAAAACTAGAGCTGTTTATTTCAATTGAGGACAAGTGGGCATAATCACATTGATACACCGGTTCCTGCCAGATTACCGAAGTTAAGCAACGATGAGACTGGTCAGTACCAGATGGGTGACCATTAGGGAAGGCTAGGCGCTGTATGTACTGCATGGAGTCGTAAGAAATTTTCAGGTTGGTATCTGGAGGCACATTAATTCACTGGGAGAAGTGCACCTCTAATCTTAGTTTAGACATGTATCTAGGAGAAGGTAACTCTGATGACGTCGGCAGCAAGACGTTGAATGACCATGAAAGAGGATGAATCTCTAGCAGATCAACGGTTCTTTGTTATTAAGTCACGTTATTCAAATGCAGCTATGCGGATGATCTAAGGACAACGGATAGGTGCAAACAAGCGAGTCAGATGCCACTGCGCTTGGGAAGATAATGGCAACCAACCCCATGTATTCTGCCAATTTCAAAATCATGTGATGTCTTCAGAGGAATCAGACCAAAAATGGACCGAAGAACACTAACCATGATTTCATCTATGGCATGAACACTCACCTACTAGATTTCGAAGATGGTTTTGTACACTGTCAGAGTAGGAAACGATACGAGAAGACATAGACTTGTCTGATTCTGTCTTCTTTACAGCTATATTAAAAAAAAGAAAAATCTGTAAGATGTAGTAACAGTTACGAAACAAAAACATCATATTCCAAAAATCATATAAATTGACCGAGTAGTTTTATTTTTAAATAAGAAAATCAAATTTTATGAATAACAGAAAATGACACCAGCATCTATGGCAACACTTCGAAGAGCATTAATGATCAAGATATTCCTGATTCTCTCTCTTCTAACCTGGAGCACGTCGTGCAATGGGGGACAAAAGTGCCTGGTTGCTTTTGATTTAAAATTATGCAATGTCTTCGGAGGAATCGGACCAACAATGGACTGAAGGCTATGGAGAACACTAACCATGATTTCATCTGCGGCATGAACATGCTATGATACAAGAAGAAGAAGAAGAAGAAGAAGAAGAAGAAGAAGGGATCTGAGCATTAGTGGTGCAAAGATAAAAGTTCAGTTTTAGATGCATTAAAAAGTAACAGTTTTTACCCTATTATATCACGTGCGGCAGGTTAAAGGAGACAGAATCAGAAAGCTTTTAGTCATTGCCGGCTTTTAAAGTGTTGCCATAAATGGTTGTATCGTCTGCACAAATGTCAACGAATGATCATAGAACATAATTTGGGGTATTGTTGCTGAAGATCAGGAAGAGAGTAGTGTCATGGATGGATTCCTGAGGCACGCCAGCATTAATACTATGATCTTTGACTTTCTTCCCATAAATAACTATATGCATGGTCCCCCGTGAGTGCACAGTGAAAGAGGCATAAAAAAAAAAGGATTAAGTTCAGCATTTGTCCCCCCCACCCCCACCCACCATTTAACTCCAAAAGTCCCCAGGGGGCGTCAAATCTTGGTGAAAATGAACAAACGGTGCAGTTTTAGGCCTTAACATATGTAAATGTAAGTTCTGCACCATGCAAAAAAAAAAAAAAACGACTGAGTCCATTATCCCCTCCATTTAGCCTCAAAAGTCTCCAAGGCCTTAACATATTTAAATTTGAGTTCAGCACCATGCAAAACTGCTAAATAGACATACACAGAAAATTTTGGACAAATATGGTAACATAGTCCCAAAAATGGAGTGTTTTTATTAGCCCTAAAAGAGCCCTTGGGGCACACCCAACAGTTATTGTGAAGTATAGACAAACAAAATTATATAGAAATTAGTTAGTTACAACTTTTCAGAAAGTTTTATAAAAATCCAAGGCATCAATTTTTTTTAATAAGCACAAAACTGTCAATTTTAGTCATTTTTACCCGAAAGGCACGCCTAAGAGGCAACCGGAGTTTTCCCGGAAAATCCGTTCTGTTACTTTTTTACTTATATCATGTTTAATGCTTGTGCAAAATTTCAAAAAATTCCAAGGCGTAGTTATTGAGAAAAATGCACACAGATGAATGGACGAATGGACGAACGGACAAGGGTGAATTTACAGGTCCACCCTCTTTTTGTTGGGGAACCAATAAACCTATTGGAGAAAATGTTTGATAGTTGGGAGGACATTCCAGCAATGGAATAGCTGGGAATGTTATGAAGTAGACCTTTATGCCACACCCTATCAAATGCATTAGATATTTCAAGAACTATTGCTCTACAAACGAGGTCATCATCAATAGATTCACTGGTCCTGTGTGATATTACTGTCAGCGGTTGATCTCTCAGAATGAAAACCATATGTTTGTCGCTGTTTTTGCTGAGGTGGTTGACAACTTCTTTATTTATCAGAGACTCAAGCATCTTACTCATGATGCATGGGAGACTGATTGATATTCCACCAGACTAGATTAATTCTTGTCCTAAAATCGTGTTCTATAGGGTGGCACAATAAAATTGTCATCCTAGAAAAAGACAACATGATTCCATTTCCGTTTGATGAAAACCAGTTTTCTTTTTTTGGTTGCAGACCATCTACTAGTTGGTCAGTTGTGTACAAATCCCAGGAGCGATAGGAGCCTTCTATCATGCTTGAAAGTGACACAATATTCAACGAGTGAGATCAGAGATGCACCGCTGTACGACTCATGTTCTCTACTGATCCAAGTTATGACAACAGGACCATTGCCTGCACCCTCAAAATGTACCGCTGGATTGCCACAAATAACAGGGACGTGTCCAGGGGGATTAAAACAAAGTTTCTGGCTACAGTTTTTTTTTTTTTTTTTTTTCGCATGTAATTAAAGCAAATATTCTTTACATTTCCAGGCATATTGTAACCGATAATTTTTCTCCACTTGAATAGACCATTTCGCAGTTTACAATCCCATCTCACTTAAATAATAAGTCAATGCTATAGTAAAGACAAACTCGGTAAAAAAAAAAAAAAAAAGAAATTATGCTAATTTATTTAGAGGATAGGATATGAAAACTTTATTTCAAAATCATTTCCACCGTGTTATAAATCCAGACTTATTGCATGTCCAATTATTGTCTTTGGTAAGGTTTCAAGTGAGGGCCACATCATGCCACCTCATATCTTTGAAGTCGGCTTGAAAGTCAACATCAAAGTGTACCTGAATTTCTAGAAGAGTGTGGTGATCCCCTGGTGCAATCAGGTGGCCATTGGCAGACCCTGGGTATGACAGCAGGACTCAGCGCTGGCTCACAAGTCCAAAGAGACCCAAACTTGGCTTCAGAAGGAATGCTACAACTCTGTACCCTTTTCTCACTGGCCCTCCTCCCTAAACCTGAACCTGCTGGATTATTTTGTTTGGTCATATGTCGAGAACATCACCAACATGACCTCCCACAACACCAAAGCCAGTCTGCTGATCGCTGCCATCCGCTGAGTATTTGCCGAGCTCCCGCCGCTGCTTGTGAAAAGGGCATGCTCTCAGTTCTGGACGTGTATCGAGGTGGTGATTGAGGTTGAAGGCAGCTACATTGAATAGATGTCAGCTCTACTACATAATTAAGTTAATAGAATTTATTTTTTCAATAAAAGTTTTAAAATAAAACTGTAATAAATAAAACTGTAATGTAATTCTTTAGGGTGAAACTTTTATTGTTCCATCCTGTAAATACACATATAATAGAAAGCCAAGATTGATTTTGTTTTTTAGTCAAATCATCCATTTTTTTTTATGATTGGAATCATTATTGTTACTAAATTATAACGGTTTAGGATTGAGGTTGAAGGTGGCTATATTGAATAGATGCCAGTTCTACTACATAATCAAGTTACCTGAATTGATTTTTTTTGTAGTGTTGTTTTCTTTAGGGTTTCAACTTGTACTAACATTCTGAAGATCCTGTATTTTTAAATGCTGGGAAGTTTTACTAAGGTGTTGGGAAGGCAACGTTTGAACAACTTTGTAAGTATATGAGCTAGTTCCGGTTGCAGTTTTTTTTGGGCATTATGATTGGAATATTGTCACGGCCAGTTGCTCTGATGGAATCAAGGTTTTTGATAAATCTGACAATATTTCAGACAAATGTATGGATGTTGCTTAGAGTATTTTCAATTTGGGGAGGAAATTCATGGGGTAGGTAGCCCTGTTCAAACAGTAGAGTTTGATGTGAACTTCTTAGCAAAGTGTTTGACTTTGTTCGATGCTGATGCAATTATCTCAGATCTGTTCTGGAATGATACTTTCGCAACGTTTCGGCCGATGTAATTTCCGAACTTTGTCAAGTGCATCTATTTGAACTCAAGAGTCTGTATTGAATTTCGAATGGAAATGTGATGCAAATATCAGTCTTTTAGGGTTTGAAAGTTCTATTCTCAGTGCAGATGATAGTAAAAATAAAATTAAGAATTACTAAAGACTTTTTTTTTTTTAAATTAAACATTAAGCCATTAAAATCGTATGCAATAGACAGAGGCTACTAAGCTAAGAATGCATAAAACTTTGAAACATCACGATAGTTAACCAATACAGAACTCCACAAATGTAATAGTAATACATGTTCATTCACACAATTCTGAGGCAGCACGTTCAGGACTGCAGAACACAATGTAAAAAGAGATCACCGGTACATCTCAGCAAACACCAGTGTTATTGTGCAGAGGATCTAATGTGAATGCATATCGTCGTAGGTTTAGTCTGTTCAACCGCAACACAGGCCAGTATTTAAGCATTTGCAGTGGAGCAAGAACCATGAAATAATCTGTAAGCAACAGATGCAACTGTCACATTCCGGCGAGTAGACATCTAATCCAAGCAGATACTTTTTTTTTTTCATGTATTATTATTTTATTTTTTATTCAATTTTCACCCCAAACAAGGCACAGTGCCACTTTGAAGTAGGGGGCTACTATCGGGGACATAAGTTGCAGGGATATTATGAAGGGAGATGAGCAGCAACACAGGCCAGTATTTTAGCATTTGCAGCGAGAACCATGAAAATATCTGTAGGCAACAGATTCAACTGTCACATTCCGCCGAGTAGACAGCATATCTAATCCAAGCAGATCATATACTTTTTTTTTCATATATTCAATTTTCACCCCAAACAAGGCACAGTGCCACTTTGAAGTAGGGGGCTACTATCGGGGACATAAGTTGCAGGGATATTATGAAGGAAGATGAGCAGCAAGATGTCTGTTCACATTACACTTGAACCTCTGCATTGTCAGTACAGTTGGGAAAGCAGAATCCCGGAAGGGAGTTTCAAGGTCTAACAGTTCCGGAGAAGAGACTATTGGAGTAGAAAGTTTTCTTACATCTAGGGATCTCTGCTCTGTAGGGGTGGGATTTAGCTGCTTGTCGGGTTTGTTGGGAGTATTTACGTCGAGGGGGTACAAGTGCTTGTAGTTCATCAGAGCATTTACCATTAAAATACTTGTAGAACAGGCAGAGGGATACAACATTTCGTCGATGGGACAGAGGTTGAAGCTTAGATGACAGTTCAGGACCTATCAGGTTGGCAACTCTCTTTTGAACTCTATTCAGGAGGGATAGACTAGTAGCAGATTCACCAGCCCAAATGTGACAACAGAACTCCATACATGGGTGAATAGTGGCCTTGTAGAGGTACAGAATACTTTCAGGCGTAAGTAGCTTTCTAGCACGGTTGGTTCGCGGTTTGTTTGATTGTGAATGTTTACAGTGAAAGACAATTTTTTAAAAGATGATACACACACATTTTAAACTCATCTATGTGCTTATTCATGCTCTTGGGCAACAGCAGGTGTCCCTGCTAGCATCTAATATATCTTTGTGCAGTGTTATTTCATGTATGATTTATTTTGATTGCATCATTCGGTTCTTTCACTTGGCATTGCTTGCTCATAAGTCATAATCAACAGATTCATCTGATAAACAGTTAAATTTCTTAACATAAATATTATCTGGTCTCGACTAAAATGTAGAAATAATTAAGCTGTCAAGCCGATTGCATATCTGCGTACATTTTATTTATTCAAGAGATTAAAATAGTTTACTTGAAGCATTGTTTGATATATATATATATAAATTAAATTTAGGCTTATAGAAAGCAGAACAATAAAGGGATGTAACAGATAGACACAAACCGAAACAACTTCTATAATATGAAAGGGAAATGTGTGTGTGTGTGTGTGTGTGTGTCTGTCTGTCTGTCTGTCTGTCTCTGTCTCTGTCTGTGGGTATTTGTATGTCTGCCAAAAACTTTCGACACACACTTTGGACTGTGACAAAATCGATATCGTTAGAAAGATCAATCCCTCGGATGAAAAATATCTAAAAATTGGCCAAAAAGATTAATTCTGTGCTGGTCAACTGAGCCGTTTTATTTTTTTTTTTTACAAGGAGACGCCAGTTTTTGTGTCGACATTTTTTTGCAGGTCATATGCCTACCTATCTCAACTTACACTTATAAAGCGTTATTTCGAAGGCTCGTGATGTTATAAATTGCTGCGGCCGAGACAGCTAGCGGATCAGCTTTTTTTTTTCACCCCTTTTTCCTTTTTTGCGTTACAGATTCAAGTCTGCCTGCCTACTGTGGCTGATTTTTTTTTTTTAATTTTTTTTTGCGCTCGCACGGGCACTCGCTATTAATTTGATTAAAACATTGCTTTTAGGGCTGGATTACACAATAACCTTAGTATACCACCTCTCTCCACCCGGACAACGCCGGGTAGCCATGCTAGTAAAATAAAATGGTGGAATCAGCTACATACATATACACACGTATATATTAATAAAGGTGAAATTGCACAGCTGGTTCCACCATTATATTTTAAGTTACTTCAGTGCGAGTCTATCTGTTACAATTCTATAAACCTATTTTTTATTTACTGGTGAACACCCGATGTTGTCCGGTCGTACAATACATTTAAACATATCTTAATTTATGTAGATTGCGTATATATTATCATAGAACCAATCCTCTATTGAATAATATAATATGAGGAATAATTTGCCCAGTGGACTAATTCACAAAAAAAATTTTTTAAATAATAATGATAATGTCGTTCATCAAATTCCGTCTGTGTTTGTTTACAATATCACGTCAGCTGATATTTGGGCTTGACGATCTTAAAAATATTCTTTCTTCTTTTATAGATGAAAAGGAAGAATTTGTACATGGGAATATTTTACGTTACACCGGCCAAGGTTACACAGGTGTAACGTAAAATATTCCCCTGTAAAAATTATTTTACAAGAGAAGAAAGACTATTTTTAAGATCGGATTTTTTTCCATTTTCGGTACTCATATGGAAAACGTATCTAAGAACACTGCCAGAAATATAAATTACCTTTGTGTGAAATTTGCAAAAGATAGGCTCAGGAAGGAACTCACACACACACACAAAGTGACTTTATATAATAATTTTTTTTTTAATTTTAGTAAAATCTAATATATAAAAGGCTATACGTCTGTCTGTCTCCTTATTTTCAAACTCTATCTCTTCCGACACTAAAAGTTGCAAAGCAATGCTAGGGACCTCAAATGATTGGATTTTTTATGGACCGTTCTTTTATGGGTCTTTAGTAGTTAAAATAATTTTAAGGGTTCAAAAATGGGTCAAAATCATTAAAAAAAAAAATTGTTATACATTTTGTATATTAATGTTAGTTTATTTTTAATCTTTAATTTTTAATCAGTTTATATGCGTGTCAAGTTGGTGCTACGCTTTAAGTGCTATAGTTTCGGGTTTCGATTTTAGCTGAAGGCACCTAAATACGTTTTTTTTTTTTTGTTTTGTTTTTTTTATACTTTTGAAATCACAACTCTATAATAATATAAACGAAATCTGGACAAATTAAAATATTATATTTAAGTGTGTTTTATGACCGGGCAAAGCCGGGTGCCCCCTTCTCCTCCCGCTAGTAGTATTTAAACCAGTGTAAATATTTTCTTTACTCTTTTTTACCCCAAGTTAAATTAAAAAACACCTTTTTGTCACTTTGCTTCGCTTATATTTCATGTATTTATCCTTCATTTTTCATTTGTTTCTTCTTAAATATCTCTTTCGATAAACACAAGCGTCTTATTTTTTTTTTCTTTCTTAAATGTCACATCAACCTCTTTGTTTGTTATTTACTGTAATTTTTTGTTTGTTTGTTTGTTTGTTTGTTTGTTTGTTTGGCAGACAAATGCTAAAAATAATAAAACCGTTAGGTTTTGGGTAAAGTTTGTTTAATTGTTCATAATCGACTATATCTCTCGCTCTCTCGCCTCTGCTATCTCTCTCTCTCTCTCTCTTTCTCTCTCTCTCTCTCTCTCTCTCTCTCTCTCTCTCTCTCTCTCTCTCTCTCCTCTACCTACTGTCCACATCGCTTGACTAATTGTTACTAAACTTTGTCAAAATATCGCTAATAATCTTAAAACTGGTTTAATTTTGGCATATCTAGGTCAAAAGGTCAAGGTGATGGAAAAGTTTAATATAGGCATACCTAGGTCAAAGGTCAAGGTGAATGGAAAGTAAAATTTTGGCATATCTAGGTCAAAGGTCAAGGTGATGGGAAAGGTAAAACTCACACTTTTGATGATAACTTTAGTTCTTTTCATTCTACAGCATCTTCATCCTCATCTTCATCTTCATTCTGCAGCATTTTTCTTCATTCTTCATTATACAGCATCTTCATCTTCATTCTACATCTTCGTTTGTCATCATCTTATCTGGCATGAGCGGTGTTTCCCTTACAACCAAAGCCACGAGCACGATTGTTAAGATGGCTTCTTCCCTGTTGGTGGAACGAAATGATTCATGTGGTCCTGTGCAGTTCTAGGAGGTTCACCCCTTTCAGAGTTTGACCTTTCATTCTTTGAGAAAGGGTTAATTTATTGCTAATCGCCTAAGGTGTCCCTACCAGAGAATGTTAACAAAGCTGCCCAGGCATATTTTATAGGCCACAGTGCTCTTCCATGTAGGTCGTTGGCTCGTAAAATCCCACTTTCTTGACCTCGTGTCACATCTTCCTGTCCAATAATCCAAATCATTTGAATATTTGTTAATGCATTCCTACGTTCTTTTGATAATATTAATCACGATGACACACTGGTTCTCAGTAGATCACCGAAGTGAAGCAACAACGAGTCTGGCCAGTACCAGATGGGTGACCATTTGGGAATACTAGGCGCTGTATGTAATTTGCAAGTTAGTTTCTGGAAACGAGTTTAAAACCACTGGGAGAGATGCAACCTCAGATTTCGCTAAAACATACATCTAGGAGAAGGGAAACTCTGATGTAAAACTTGCAGTCTACAGTCTGCTCTGTTTTGTAGCAATGATTTGTACCAACTGAGGTTAGCAGTGGTTCCAAAAGGTGTCGATACACAAAGCCTTTAACACTATAAACAAATTAACTTGTGGGGATTTTGGGCAATTTAGTTGCCTTGACCTCTAAAGTCGGGATACGATGGGAGAGTCCATTTTTACTTTTTATTTTAAAAAATGTTTTTGATAATATTAAATGAACGAAACCAATCACCCATCGCATCTAGTGAAAATTGTAAACAACAATAACGTATTTCTTAAAAAAAAAAAATGGTCCACGCGATTAATGAAATAAAATCATATTAAATATTTTATGTTACGACAATCTCTTCATGTAATGTGAAAAAGGCGACATTTTGATTTGTTTGCGAATAGTAGCTTTTATATCGAAATGTCGGATCAAAGCCTTGTGATGCCACTTGATCCAATAAATGGCCACATTTTGAACAATTATATCCTGGATCAAAGTTACCGTTGACTGTTTACATTATTGAATTGGAGCAATTTTTTTTTATTTTTTTTTTTATTCTCTCTTTGAAATTTTTGAATCATAATAAAAAGCTGCACTTCTACAACCTTATCTTAATGGAGCCAATCTATTTTCCGGATAGTCTGAATTAATGAAATTAAGCCGATAGATAAATATCTACAAAGATCAATAAAACATTGTCCGTTTCTATCCTTAACTGGTTTTATGAATATCCACTAACCCTAACCCTAACCCTAATCCTAAGCCTAACCTCACATCTTTTTTTTCCCCCGACCATTTTGTTAGAAAGAACAAACTTTTCATAATTTCTGGCTTATGGAAATCACTCTAGACAAGGTATGAAGCCACTTAATGTAAAGAGCTAAAAAAAAAAAAAGGGGCACTACTGCAATTTAGCTTTCCATGGTTTTCCCTTTCCAGAGAGTTTTTGGAGTTGGGGCAAATGGACACAACGGAGAAATATATGGAAATTTTGTCAAAACTTTTGGAAAATCAAAACAAATACATTAATACATTAGCACAACAGATTTATTGGATTAAATAACTTTTTTTTTTTTTTTTTTTTTTTTTTATTTATTGAAAACAAACAATTTTCGTAATAAATTCAAATTTATTGAGATGAGCATCAAGCCATCATATTTTTTATAGAAATCATTCCAGACAAGGCATGAAGCTATTATTCCCTGTTTTTCTGTGGCTGGTCAGCAGGCGTTGGTCTGTGTTCTTACCACTGGTGATACAGGGACACCAGTGGAGTTGGAGAGTTCACCCACTGGCAGGAGTCGTGAACCGAGTGCCACCACCAGAACCCAGTAAAGGCATCGCTCAAATCACTCCTGATCCGGAGTCAACTCTTCCAGGTCGTTATGTGTGCACATGATTTAGATTTCCGGTGTTTTTTTCATTTTTTTTTTGTTGTTGTTGTTTTCGGCGAATTCAAGTGAGAAGAGGCGAAGACAACCGAGAAATATACAGAAATTTTGTCAAATTTAAAAAAAAAATCAAAACAAATACAAAAATTTTGTTTGTTTTACAAAAAAACAAAATTTCGTCCACCCCAACAATGTATTTTATGGCATTAAAACTATTATCATAGAATTTTATGACATTGATAGCATTATAATAGTATTTTATGACAGTGGCAGTATTATTATTAATGTATTTTATGACATTGATATTATTATAATGGTATTTTATGACAGTGGCAGTATTATTATTAATGTATTTTATGACATTGATATTATTATAATGGTATTTTATGACAGTGGCAGTATTATTATTAATGTATTTTATGCCATTGATTGTATTATAATAGTATTTTATGACAGTGGCAGTATTATTATTAATGTATTTTATGACATTGATAGTATTATAATAGTATTTTATGACAGTGGCAGTATTATTATTATTATTGCATGTTATGACATTGATAGTATTATAATAGTATTTTATGACAGTGGCAGTATTATTAATGTATTTTATGACATTGATAGTGTTAACATAATATTTCATCACCTTGATGGCATTATGTAGTATTTTATGGCATTAACATTGTTGTTATAGTATTTTATGACATTGAAAGTGTTATCATAATATTTTATGACAGTGATAATGTTATCATAGTATTGATGACATAAACTATATTATCAATGTATTTTATAACATTGATGGTGTTATTATACATACATTAATAGGTTTATAATTTTTTATGACATTCATAGGATTATCATAATTTTTTATCTTTGATAGTATTGCTATAGTATTTTATGACATTGTATTACTATAGTATTCTATGACATTGATAATATTATTGTAGTATTTTATAGCTGTGGAACGATTAACCGGAATCGGAATCGTTATTCGTAAGAATTATGTATTTTGGGGAGAATCGGAATCGCATTGTTAAAAATACCTTAGATTTACGATTCTTTCATTACGATTCTCTTATATTTTTAAGTTGAACCGTTTGTTTGAAGTGAGATTAATGCTCTCAAAAATTTATGATAAAAACGTCCTAGAACTTTTCATAACATTTAATACGATGTACAAGAATTTTATTAACTACTTTAAAGGTAAACTTTATTTATCTTAATGAGTTTCGAAATTTCTTTGAATTTTTTTTCTTTCTTTAATTTTTTTAATTAAATTTTTTTTTTTTTACTTTTAGCTTAACTTGCTTTTATATTTCACCATTTTGTTGTTAGTAATAAATGCTTCTTGCTTGAGCCTTTTCTGGTCTCACACAAAAACACGCATTCACATTTCAAGCTATATTACTTGTCATATACATATGCGCACACAAACATACGTGCCCACATCCACACACGTACATATATTCACGTTCGCGTACATACACTTACATTCACGTGTATACTCACACACGCGCACACGTACGCACACAAGGACAATGTCATTCCCCTTTCAAAGGAAATCCACACATGCACAAAAGATCACTGGAAACGACTATAAAAGCAAGAGACAAGCTGTTTCCAGCCTTTTCAGACCAACTTCCTAGCTAGGCGGTCTACAGACCGACAGCATGCCTTTTCAGCATGCGCGCGCACGTGCGTACCTCACACCACTTGCTACTATGTGGGACAAAAAGCTATCAGACCGTACGTTCACTTTATACGCTTTCTATCTCCATAACCTGGATTGACTTTCTCACTCTATCTCCCCTTCGGTTTTAGTCCATCAACACAGACATGTGCGTGACTCTCTACTGAGCTTAACCCTCTCTTTCTACAGACGGCTTGCCACTTCGCGTTTCTCTATTGTATTCCCCTTTCCTTCCACGCACATAGTCGTCAACGGCCAAATGAACACGTGTACACCCAAGACTTTCATTTCTCAACAGAAAATAAATGACATGTTTATTTTATTCCAGCATTTGAGTTCTTTGTTTCCTTCATTCAATTCGTTTCATTATTTTTTTTTTGTAAGAGGATTAGGATTTATATATCCTCGTCCTCTACATTCTCTACATTAAAAGCCGACCTTGTGTCTAACTCTGCTCTCATGGGGAGGCAAGTAAATAGGAAGTAATATGACCACCATAAAAGTATTACAATACATTTAAACCCTGAAGAATTTCCGCCATGCGCACTTGTTGTTCTAAGCTTTGGTTGTTTTTGTTTTACGGCATATCAACCCTTTTCCAGGTCATTTAATGCCGAATCCAGTGATTTTGAAGAACAATTTTTTTACTAGAATATATTTGTTTTTTGCAAGTCAGTTTCTATTTAACCCATAGTTGGGACCCTAATAGGTGCTACCACTCCGGGTCAGAGTGGACCTGGGAGCAATGGCAATTAAAGGGTGGCTCCACACTCCCCCAAAGCCCGCAAGCTGGGGCCTCACCATCGGATATAGTTTAAGGTCATATCCAGGACCCCCATTGAGAGACTTTTACCCTCTGCAGGGAGGCAGTCGGCGTATTCTAATGCCCCACCGACAGGGCCTTGTTGTTCTAAGTTACTTGTGTTTAAGACTTTAAAAAAAGAAAAAAGAAGAAAAAAGCGCTTTAAAATAGTAAAAAAATGGTCTGATCCTTCTATAGATCCAGTAGATATCTCACTGCTGATGCAATTCTCTATCTATATAAGAGCCAGGTACGTCCAAGGATGGAATACTGTTGCCACATATGGGCAGGAGCTGCTAGAAAAGACTTGTTCTGCCTTGATAGAGTTCAAAATAGGCTCTGTGGCCTGGTGGGAGATGTCCTTTTCTCTTCGCTGCAACCTCTATCTCACAGAAGAGATGTTGCGAGTTTGTCTCTGCTTTATCGTTATTTTCATGGAAAGTGTTCGACTGAGCTTCAATCTATGGTCCCCCCTCGCCAAACTTTCACAAGAAACACTAGACTAGCTGAAAACATTATCAATAATTTTCCCTACTCTTTATCTGTGCCTAAACCTAAACATAGATTCCATGATCAAAGCTTCTTTCTTAGAACTGCACGCCTGTGGAATTGTCTTCCGTTTTCCTGCTTTCCAGCCGTTTATGGTTGTCTTCAAGTCCAACGTGAACAAGTTTCTGATGAGCCGTTCCACTTAAGTTAACAAATTTACCGAACTTCCATTACTATCGATTACTATATTGTCCTTTTGACTACTCTACACTCTTTAACCCTTATCCTTGAGTGGCCGATCGGCCTTGATAAGTGGTGACGCCTATGTAAAAAAAAAAAACAGAAAAAAAACCACTAAAGCTTTTTTCGTTTTGGAAGGGAGGTTTCAGGCGCCTCTGTTATCCCAAAGACCCAGCTATGTAAACACTTTGCAGTATTTTTCAATAATTATTTTAACAAACTCTTTATAATCAATTTTTATTTAAAATCAAGAAATTATTTTCTTAAATATTTTGTTTATATATGTTTACATTTTGTTTTTAAGTAAAATTAAGAAATTAATTTAAAAAATATTGTTTATTTCCATCTTCATTCAAAATGGTTACTTTTCGGTTGCTTCACCGGTTGTTAACCTAAATTTTCCGAATGGCAGAACGAGGTTCGTTTGCCGGACCTACTTATCTAAGCTTCACCGATTTTTGTTATTATGATTTTATGTTTTTTTGTTTTTTTTTTCTGCCGGAGTTTAAATAATTATTAACAGGAAAATTGGTGAAAGTCAAAATGGAATCCGCGCTATTTTTAAACATTACTTCAAGTTTAATTAAAGTTTTACGATACCCTTTTCTTCTTATTGTTTTTGTATTGTAAGGATGGAATACTGTTGCCATATCTGGGCAGGAGCTGCCAAAAACAGCCTATCATGCCTTGACAGAGTACAAAATAGACTTCGTGGTTTAGTGGGGGATGCCCTTTTCTCTACCCTGCAACCCCTCTCCCACAGAAGAGACGTTGCGAGCCTATCCTTGTTTTATTGTTATTTTCATGGCAGGTGCTCGTCTGAACTCCAATCCCTGGTCCCCCCTCGCCAATCTTTCACGAAAAACACCCGTCTAGCTGAATCCACTGTGAAAAATTTTCCCCACTCTATATCTGTGCCTAAATCAAAACGCGGATTTCATGAGCAAAGCTTCTTTCTTAGAACTGCACGCCTGTGGAACTCTGTTCCGTCTGCCTGCTTCCCTCCGGACTACAACTTGGATGTCTTCAAGTCTAATGTTAACAAATTCCTAATGGACCGCCCCCCTAATTAAACACTTCATAAAATCTCCTCACTAACGTGATGTACTTGCAATAACCCTTATCCCTGAGTGACTTCCGGGCCTTGATAAGTGGTGATCACTGTGTAAAAAAAAAAAAAAAAAAAAAAAATCTTTTGTTATTTTTATTTATTTATTTATTGTCTTTTTTTGCCGGATTTAACAAACCAACAAAATGAAAGCAAAGCAAAACAAAACAAAGCAAGAAATTTTGGTTCTTATGCACTTATGTTACCGTTATTTTTTTAATGGTTTAAGTGCCTCGTTCAATTTTTGAAGAGTTTCTAATTGTTTTTTAAAGGAAAATTGGTGAAAGTCAAAATTAGTACTTGTGGCGATAAACAAAAATAAACAAAAAGTTTTAGCATGTACGTTAGGGTCTGCCAAACGATTGTGAAAAATGTTTCCGTGACGTCAGACTTGTGTTAACTATATGAACTATGGAAAAGCAGAAGCGACTTAATGATTTTTTAAAACCTTTGTTTATCTTCTTCAAACTGCAATTAATAATTAATCTTTGTTATAATTTTGTTAGGTTTTAAGATTTACACAGTTTAATGATTAATAATATAATAAACATTTGTATATTAAATATGAAATACGGTTTTACTGAATGTTCTTTTGGTTGTTTACCTACGGAGTTCCATATTTTGTTTAGTAAAAAGAGACAAACAAAATATGAGGGGCTACAAAATGCTTAATATTTGTGCAATAATATTTTCAAATTAGTTTTAATCTGGCGATAAAATAGCTGATAAGAGTCATGGTACTGGTCGCGATTAGAGTTCCCTGCCGAACACCCTAAAAAAACACTGACTTCTCCCTACGCATGAGCAAAGGACATGTTTTAGTTACCATAGTAACTAAACGATCATGAATTTTTATCGACTTTGTTTTACTGTTTATGAATATTGAAATAAAAAACATTACTACACATTTATTAATAATATCTCACTTTTAATCACTTTTATCGACTTTTTTTTTACTGTTTTACTGTTTATGTCTCACTTTTATCGACTTTTTCTTTTCTTTTTAATAGCATTTTCTTAAAATGAATATTAAAATAATTTCCCAACTTTTTTCATTTCTATGTGTTTTTAGTTTTGTGTGTTGAATGAAACTTTTTTTTTATTACAACAATAGTTATCGACCCCGGTTCTTTGGCTGACAAACGACATCTGTCGGCGGTTCTTGAAACTAAATTACACGCATTCGCTTCATGTTACTGACATGCAGAAGTGCCAATGGTGCCATAGGTGTTATTGTAAATTAACACTCTTAGCTAATTCCGTAAAATGAAATTCTACTTTTTTAGGCGAATTTGCATAATATCTCACTTTTATCGTCTTTGTTTTTAATCACTTTTATCGACTTTTTTTTACTGTTTATGTGTTACTTTTATCGACTTTTTCTTTTCTTTTTTAAATAGCATTTTCTTTTTAAATGACGACGTTTTTACTGTTTATGAATATTAAAAGAAAAATAATTACTAAACATTTATTAATAAAAAAAATGGGTGCTAGTGCACTTATGATCCGCGCTATATTTTAAATCGTATTTCTAAGCTTAATTAAAGTTTAATGGGTTTTTTTTATTCAATTGTAAGGTTAAAGTAGAGAATAGGTACAAAACACCCTCCCCATGCTAAGAATGGCTTTTTAAATAATAACGTTATTTCAGCACGGATCAATAAGTGCACTAGTACAATATAGAAAAAGGTGAGACATAAACAGTAAAACGTAGTCATTTAAAAAAGAAAAAGCTATTTAAAAAAGAAAAGAAAAAGTCGATAAAAGTGACACATAAACAGTAAAACAATATTATTATAATATTTTATTACATTGATAGTATCATTATAGTATTTTTTTACATTGATAATATTATTATAATATTTTATGACATTGATAATATCATTACAATATTTTATGACATTGATAATATTATTATAGTATTGTATTACATTAATAATATTATTATAATATTTTATGACATTGATAATATTATTTTAGTATTTTATGATATTGATAATATTATTATACTATTTTATGCCACTGATAGTATTATTATAGTATTTTATGACATTGATAGTATTTTTATAGTATTTAATGATATTGATAGTATTATTATAGTATTTTATGACATTGATAATATTTTTATAGTATTTAATGATATTGATAGTATTGTTATAGTATTTTATGAAATTGATCCTATTATTATAGTATTTTATGATATTGATAGTATTATTATAGTATTTTATGACATTGATAGTATTTTTATAGTATTTAATGATATTGATAGTATTGTTATAGTATTTTATGAAATTGATCTTATTATTATAGTATTTTATGATATTGATAGTATTATTATAGTATTTTATGACATTGATAGTATTTTTATAGTATTTAATGATATTGATAGTATTATTATAGTATTTTATGAAATTGATCGTATTATTATAGTATTTTATGATATTGGTAGTATTATTATAGTATTTTATGACATTGATAGTATTTTTATAATATTTAATGATATTGATAGTATTGTTATAGAATTTTATGAAATTGATCGTATTATTATAGTATTTTATGATATTGATAGTATTTTTATAGTTTTTTATGAGACTATTACAATTATCTTACTACCAGAACTATTTTTAATGCATAATGACTTTTCTCAGTTTGAATTATTTTATAAAAAAACAACTGTGAAAAATGATGGCATAAATAAAATTTATGTGTTGATTTATAAGGATTGCGTGATTCATTAGTTTTGCCGAATCCATTACACAGCTGTGATTCATGGTCAATGACTTGGATGCGAAACCGATATGAGTAAGATGCCAGTTTTCTTCTGTTCTTCAGAATATTTGATTTCCATAAATTTTCACCAGTGCTTCTTCATTGTCATCTCAGATTTCTTGAACGTAGCCAAAATTCTTTCACAGTAAACGGAATACGTTTCATTCAAAAGCTCATGTACAAAGGTCGTGGTATTTTTTAATTTAATGCAACAGAATAAAATATAAATTTAAGACGACAGAATAAAATATAACTTTAATATAATAAAATAAAATATAACTTTAATAAAATAAAATAAAATATAACTTCAATAAAATAAAATAAACTATAACTTTAATAAAAAATATAACTTTAACAAAATAAAATAAAATACAACTTTAATAAAAATATAAAATTTAATAAAATAAAATAAGATATAACTTTGATAAAATAAAACTTTAATATAATAAAAAATATAACTTTAATATAATAAAATAAAATATAACTTTTATAAAATAAATATAACTTTAATAAAATAAAATAAAATAAAACTTTAATAAAATAAAGTAAAATAAAACTTTAATATAAAAAAAATTTAACTTTAAAATAATAAAATAAAATATATTTTATATAGAATAAAACATATAACTTTAATAAAAAAAATATAACTTTAATAAAATAAAATAAAATATAACTTTAATAATATAAAACTTTAATATAATAAAAAATATAACTTTAATATAACAAAATAAAATATAATTTTAATAAAATAAAATAAGATATAACTTTAATAAAATAAAATATTACTTTAATAAAATAAAATAAAATATAACTATAATAAAATAAAATATAACTTTAATAAAATAAAATAAACTATAACTTTTATAAAATAAGATAAAATAAAATATAACTTTAATAAAATAAAATGAAATAAAACTTTAATATAATAAAATGAAATAAAATATAACTTTAATAAAATAAAATAATACTTCAATATAATAAAAAATATAAATTAAAAAATAAAATAAAATATAATTTTAAATAAAATAAAATATAACTTTAATAAAATAAAATAAAATACAACTTTAATATAATAAAACGTAACTTTAAATAAAATAAAACTTTAATATAATAAAATAAAATATAATTTTAATAAAATGAAATAAAATACAACTTTAATATAATAAAACATGTAACTTTTAATAAAATAAAATAAAAAACACTTGTGTAAGGGTGCGATTTATAGATTTTTATTTTAGTTTAAAATCAATAAATATTCATTATTTTATTAATAATGCCTTCGGTGAAAGATACTTTAAAAAACAAAATCAAATAAAAAATAATTAAAGGAATCGTTTTTTTTTTTTTTTTGGTATTGAAATATAGACACAGATTTTTCACCAGGGCTTCATTGTCACCTCAGATTTCTTGAACGTAGCACAAGATTCTTTCACATTAAACAGACAAACGTTTCATTCAAAAGCTCGTGTACAAACGTCCTTGTATTTTTTAATTTAATGCAACAGCATAAAATATAAATTTAAGACAACAGAATTAAATATAACTTTAATATAATAAAATAAAATATAACTTTAATAAAATAAAATACAAATTTAATATAATAAAAAATATAACTTTAATATAATAAAATAAAATATAACTTTTATGAAATAAAATAAAATATAACTTTAATAAAATAAAATACAAATTTAATATAATAAAATTACATATAACTTTAACAAAATAAAATAAAATATAACTTTAATAAAATAAAGTAAAATTTTAATATAATAAAAAATATAACTTTAATATAATAAAATAAAATATAACTTTTATGAAATAAAATAAAATATAACTTTAATAAAATAAAATACAAATTTAATATAATAAAATTACATATAACTTTAACAAAATAAAATAAAATATAACTTTAATAAAATAAAATAAAATTTTAATATAATAAAAAATATAACTTTAATATAATAAAATAAAATATAACTTTTATGAAATAAAATAAAATATAACTTTAATAAAATAAAATACAAATTTAATATAATAAAATTACATATAACTTTAACAAAATAAAATAAAATATAACTTTAATAAAATAAAGTAAAATAAAGCTTTAATATAATAAAAAATTTAACCTTAAAATAATAAAATAAAATATATTTTTAATAAAATAAAAATATAACTTAAATAAAATAAAAAATATAAGTTTAATAAAATAAAATATAACTTTAATAAAATAAAGTAAAATATAATTTTAATAAAAAATATTACTTTAATAAAATAAAATAAAATATAACTTTAATAAAATAAAATAAAATATTACTTTAATAAAATAAAATAAATCTTTAATATAATAAAGAATATAACTTTAATATAATAATTAAAATATTACTTTTATAAAATAAAATAAATATAACTTTAATAAAGTAAAATAAAACTTTAATATAATAAAAAATTTAACTTTAAAATAATAAAATAAAATATAACTTTAATAAAATAAAAAATTATAACTTTAATAAAATAAAAAATATAACTCTAATAAAATAAAATAAAATATAACTCTAATAAAATAAAATAAAATATAACTTTAATAAAATAAAATAAAATATTACTTTAATAAAATAAAATGAAATAAAACTTTAGTATAATGAAATTAAATAAAATATAACTTTAATAACATAAAACTTCAATATAAAAAAATATAACTTTAAAAAATAAAACAAAATATTACTTTAATAAAATAAAATATAACTTTAATAAAATAAAATAAAAAATATAACTTTAATAAAATAAAATAAAACGTTGATATAATGAAATAAAATAAAATATAACTTTAATAAAATAAAATAAAATACAACTTTAATATAATAAAACATGTAACTTTTAATAAAATAAAATAAAAACACTTGTGTAAGGGTGCGATTTATAGATTTTTATTTTAGTTTAAAATCAATAAATATTCATTATTTTATCAATAATGCCAGCGGTGAAAGATATTTTTAAAACAAAATCAAATAAAAAAGATTATTAAAGGAATCGTTTTTGGTATTGGAATATAGAAACAGAGTTTTCCGATTCCAATACCGATTCTGATACCGCCAAAAGGTTCTGATTTTTCCAATTCCCAATTCTGATTTCGATTAATCGCCCCAACACTAGCTCCCCAAAGGATTTACTTTGGATTGTAATAAAAGTTAAAATTGCCTCAATCTAGAAGAATTTCTCCTTCAATGACAGAGGACAGAACAGACTAAATGTAGCATTAGAACAGATACTACACTTTGTGTCTAGCAAATACAGTTAGATTAGAGGAAATATAAGAGCCAAGTTTTGTGAGTAGCACGTTATTGTGCAGAACTGCGGTTTCCCCTTGAGGCAAATCGAAAGCTTGCGAATTCCTTAAACATTTTTGGCTCCAGTGACATTATGTTGCGGACAAAATGCCAAAAATATTCAAGGAATTCGTTGGCTTTCAATTTGCCTCTTGAGGGAAATTGCAGTTCTGCACAATAACGCGCTACTCGCAAAACTTGATTCATATATTTCTTCTAAAGTAAGTGTGTTGGATAGGAATAAAGTGTAGTATCAGTTCTTACTCTATCATTTCTTTTATGCTCAACTGAGCTTAAATTTATGGTCCCCCCTCCCTATAAAATATTCACAATAAAAACTCGTCTACCTACAACCAATATTTTCTATTTCTCTCCTCCTTGTCGTTCTCTCTCGTTCCCTCTCTCATTTTCTCTCTCTTATTTCTCTATCTCTCTTTCTCTTTCTCTCTCTCTGTCTACCTACTTGCCTAAAACTAAACGAAACTTCCATGAGCAAGGTTTCTTTCCTAGAATTACACGTCTGTGAAACACAATAGCGCAGGACTGCTTCTCAGCTGACTACAAGCATAGTAATTTTCAAGTCCAATGTAAACAAATTTCAATTGAACCGCCTTCTTAAATAATCAAATTTTGCTCAATCGCACTCATTAACTCGAGTAGATTTAAGGCCTTACTAAATGGTGACTTCTTGGTAAAAAAAAAAAAAAAAAAATGTTGCTTCATGAAGATAATTTGGTGTCTAATCTTGTGCCCAACTTCCTGGGGAGGTAAATACCTCTCCCCTGTTTATCTGACTTTTTATTTTTATTTTACTCTCTTCTTACTGGCACTATCAGATCAGGCTGTCTGAAGGTACTGGCTTCCTGACCTAAAATGCACCAAACATTGATGTTATTGCTTCATTCTCCTTTCCCTTTACAAAACTCAATCATTTTCTGCAAAGTCAAAAGCAAAAACAACGACTTTTCTATACAAAACAACTCAGCGAAACATTATAAATAAAAATTTGAAGATATAGAGAATTTGAAGTATAAAATTTTTTACCAAAATGGCTAGATTCGGCATTAATGACCTGAAAAGGGTTGATATGCCGTAAAACCAAACCAAACCAAACCAAATCAAAGACTATGAATAAAAATGTGAAGATCTACAGGATTTGAAGCATAAAACTTTTGAAACATAATGCATATGAGCATATGGAAAAATATCCGCAGCAGCAAAGGATGGATGGCTCGTGGAGAGATTAGCAGCAGCAGTAGCCGAAAAAAGCGTGTGCAAATCAAGAAGAAGAAAAAAGAAAAAATGAGAAAAATGTACTACGTGCGAGGAGAAGTAAAGTGCGTGTCAAAGAAAGTCAAAGACGAGAATGGACCGGCTGTGCTCAATATGCGGTCGGAAGAAAGAGAAACGCAACCCCGACTAGATGGACATGTGGCAACGAGAAACTTTCTAAGTGTTGTCGAGATGAGAAAGTAACGGTGATTAATACTTTTGTGAAAAAAGAAAGAAATGCCGACCCAGATTTTTATTTATTTTTTTTTCCAGTTTAAAATAATAACTTATACCAAACGCAAGAAAATTTTATCTTTTATTGACTTGCAATGATTTTAAATTTTGTCACTTTTTTTAATTTATTTTTTTTAGTGTTTATTTTTCTCAGATTTTATATCGTTTCTGAGAAGGCTTGTAAAATCACACATTCAAACCTTCAAACCACGCAAACCTTCACATAAAGTAAACTACAGCACCATCTTGAATTGCTATTTTATGAGTACTAAAATAGCTTATCATTTGAAAATACCAGGCGCTGTATGTGCTCTCTGCATTATTTCCAGTCGTTCTGAATTCTTCCTTGTCACTGGAATCAAGCAGTTTTTTTTTTTCATGAAGTAAAGTATAACAGCCATGTTATACTTTTACAAAATGACCTTAAATGGCATTAAATAAACTCAAAAGGGTTGATATGCCGTAAAACAAAAAAAGCAAATTCTTCTTTTTTTTTTTTCTCAAATTGACGGTGCCATGTTTTGCTAACAAGATTTCCACGGACAAAGAAAACTTCTACCTAAAAGTGAACTAATTAGGCCTTCAAAGTTGATCCTGGATTATAATACGCAGTTAATGCTCTCAGATGCGACTAAGGTTGGTCTTGATCTCATTAAAATGCCGAAGCTCACTCCTAAAATGTCTCAAGTTTAAAATTCTTCTGCTCATTAGCTCAATCCTCCCACATTCTTTTCTAATACACGCTGATATGATACTGATTTTTATCTCTCTAACTGGGTTATCCCTGGGGCTGAGGGTGATTTATCCCTGGGAGTGGGGGTTATGGCTTACGGATATCATCATTGACTGTGGAATATTTTCTTCTTTCTTTTTTTTTTATAGAAATCATTCCAGACAAGACATGAAGCCACCTGATGTAAGGAGCTAAAATAAAAAAAGAAGCCATTTCAAGATAAAACACTAACCAACGATACATGTTAGAAGGATATATTCCGATCCAGAAATTCTCTCTTTGGCAGAAACATTGCTTGTGGAATGTGAGGACTAAAGGACAAAATAAGAGAAGCGAGAATTATGAGGCTGTCGGAATTCTTCTTCTTCTTCACACACACACACACACACACACACATATATAATTATAATAGGTAGAAAGCAGTACAATGCCGAGGTAACGGAAGGACACAAACTGAAGCATTGTACTGTCTATATATATGTGTGTGTGTGTGTGTGTGTGTGTGTGTGTGTGTGTGTGTGTGTGTGTGTGTGTGTGTGTGTGTGTATATATATATATAACTACTTGATTTTATCACATAAATTAATATATGAAAATGATTTTATGCGTAAATTTTCAGTATTTACTTCAACAGTGCTCAATACATAGGTGGGCTTGGTAGTAAGTTACAAAAATATATATGGCAATTAAGCTACACAGAATATTCCGTATTCTCGTGAGAATTCGTCAGGCTTATGCCTGACGAATTCTCACGAGAATGAAACATATATATACAGAGTGTTCCAAAATGATTGACCCCATTCTAAATGCCCATATCTCATAAACTACTTTATGGATATATAAATGAAACTAAACACACTTTAGGTTGTAGTTCATAAGTTTTATTGCTTAAATTTACAAAGAAAAGTACAAATATTTGTTGGTTTTATGACAGATTTTCATAAATGTTCAATATGAGCGCCGCCTGTGACTCTCTACACGTCGCTATTCGAGCTCGTGCCAAACTCGCTGTAGCATTTAGGTATGTATAAGAAGCCCCTTTCTTGACATTTTTAATGCCAAGTCCTAATTTGTTTTGTAGTTTGTGCCTTCTGTGCCAAAATTTGTGCAGAAGACATGCTGCACTGTCTTCGGTGACTGACTCTGAGCATACTCTAACACGCAAAATGCCTTTTCTTTTGAAGTGAACGGCATTTATTAACCTGAAAAGATAGAAATGCCGAAGAACCTGTGTTGCAGTGGTTAGTGTACTTGGAAAAATCAATTGTAAAATGTGATATTCTCCTCAAGGTAGAAGGTTCAATCCTCAGTGTGGGCCACCAAAAAATACAATTGTGAATTACTTAGGACCTCTATCCAGTCATGATTGACAGAACAAGAGCATCCTACCCCCGTGAAGTAAATAAATGGTTCCACTCGAAATTACGTCCAAATTTCCTTTATTTCCTTATAATATATACCAATCCTTATTTAATAAGCTCAGTGTAATTACAGAGCAATATAGTGAATGAATGACAAAAGTCTATATTCTAAAGTTCATGATGTTGACCATCTTATAATTTATTCCTTTAGTTCAGTTGACATTTACAATTCTTGACAGTATGTGTTTCGTAGCACAAAATCAATCACTTAATTATTATATAAATCAGTGAATCTATTTTGCCCTTAACTCATCAGAAGAAATAGCAACAATTAATCCATCAACAAGAAATAAAGTGCGTTTTGACATGATTAAAATCCGAAAATTTGGAAGAGAAGCTGTAAATACCATATAATATGTTTCCTTTACGCCATTTGTAATTTTTATATATATATATATATATATATATATATATATATATATGTACTAGCAGAGGTACCCGTCGTTGACTGGGTTCAAAAACAGCCTACAGAAAATGGATTGTGATTGATGAAAGTATTTTACCCTAAGCAAAATATGATGAAAGTAAAGATAATTTTTGCGAAAATATATTTTTTTATATCAACTTTGTTTCCATTCGTAGCCAAGAGTGACCAACAAAAGAGAAAATGTTATATATATAATAATATAAATATACAGGAAATAAATGTTACCATAGTCAATAAAAGTTACTTTTATGGTAGAAAAGTTCATAGGTTTGTATTTTTAAGTAGTTTGTAAAAATAATTCACGAACCGGTTTAAAAAAAAATCAAAATGGCAGCGACTTTGAAATGAAGAGCCCCGTTTTCAATTTGAAGGAGGGGCACCTAAGCATTCTGTGTTTACAATTTAAGAGAGTTCCGTCAACGTAAGGAATATTTATAAACATATTTTAATGTTTTCCGTTATTTTGTGCTTGGGGAATATTCGATTATGGCATGTGTAGTTTATATAAAAATTCATTTAAGTAGTTATAGCCTCAAATTTCTTTTTAATTTCGGTTCGCTGAAATTATTTCAAGTAAAGAGCATTACAAACTATTTTAAAACAAAAAAAAAACATGAACTGAACTTTTATTGACTATGGTAACATTTATTTCTTGTATATTTATTTTTTCAGGTAGTCGTTTGTTGTCTTTTCTGCTAAACACTCTTACTAAATAATATCGACGAAATATCGAAAAACAAAGAAACAAAAACAGTTTTGAAAAATAATGAAGCTTTACTTACTTTAGTAAAATAATCCGAAACAGCAAAATAGGATATTAAAAAAGTAAACACGTAATTACTTTAATTTTTTAAAGCAAACAATAGATATAAATATGAATAAGAAGAAAATGGCGCCCTTTTTAAGCAGAACAGCTTTGTTCAAGTTTTACAGTATTGAACGGTGTAGTATTGCGCCGTCGGATTTAGGGTTGTACTATTGTAATGTAAAGAACATGCAGAAAGGGTTGTAATCAACTTAATTCCTTCTAGTACACTGACAAAAAAAGCTTAAACAGATATATAAATATAAAGGTTATGTAAATGTCTTTAAAAAGACACGTAATCACGTGAGCAGGATTTTTTCCTTCTTTTGACACAATAACAAGTAATGTACTTATTTTTTATTATTTATCTATTTTCGAAAGCATGCCACGTGCAAGTGGAGAAGGAAAAAAACAAAGTTTGTGTCGAGAATTGTCTAAAGTTCCGACTTTTTTGGGGGCTTTCACTTTAATAAGAACGTGAATTTATGAGGTGAATTTATTCGGCACAATATGATTCAACTCAAAAATATAAATAAAAGCTAATGTGAATTAGGATTAAAGTTAAGGTGCTATCGTGGACCCTCACCCCTTTTAAAAAACCTTGTTAAACTTTGTGACATATTTATATTCTATGGAGGTCAGGCGTGAACGAACACCCAATAATTTTATTATACCATATTTCTTCAAACTGAAATAGATATGAAAAGTCTTTGTTAAAGTTTGTACCATATTTCCGTAGAGTACAGGCGCGAACGCAGACCCCACAATTTTATTATACCATCCTTATCAAAGTATTATTATGTACATCTATATCAAAAACCCTTGTAAACGTTGTTTTTTTTTTTTTTCATTTTTTATTTCCATACTTTGGGGGCCAGGCGCGAACGCAGACCCCACAATTTTTATGAACCACCGTTCTGCCAGATCAAACATACCCATTCCTGATCCTCGATACATCTTCTATCATTATATGTAATCAGATTTTTAAAATAGTCAACCATTATAGAAGCCTATTCGTGACCACACACACACACACGTTCAGCTTTATATATATATATATATATATATATATATATATATATATATCATGATTTAGTAATTTAAATTTTTAAGATTTGAAACAGTTAAATTTCAAATCTAGAATTTTCATTCTATGCAAAACAAAGAATTAATTTCAATAAACATATTTCCTTAACCCATAAGTTTCCGATGTTTAGTCGGTGAGAGTTTTTGGTAGCAGGGCGATAAAAAGATCCAATGCAATGGAAAGCTCATGAGTTAAGGAATTATATTTATTAAAATGTATTCTTTGTCTTGCATATAATAAAAATTTTAGATTTGAAATTTAACCGTTTCAAATCATAAAATTTTAATTACTAAATATGATTCATTTGCTCTATCTGGTATATTGAGTAATTTTCATTTAGCTGGGATTGCCTTTATAAAATATTACCTTCAATAATATTTTGTAAGACCGATAATCACTGGAAATCCAGTGCGAAACAGTACTATATGTGGATGACTATAATGCTCTCTATCTTGGTTTCAGCATATTGGGAAGTGATATGCAAATTAGCGTATGTTTGTGTAAACAAATTGAGCTTAGGTATTTGGACAATGTCAAAACATTGTTAATTCACTGCCCGAATAGCAGCAGCGGATTAGTGCAACAGTTAGAAGCTCCAACTGTCATATGGCCGGTCGTGTTTCGATCTTGGCTTGAGGTTGTTGTTTGTCTTGCCACTCTGATGAGCTGTGAAATAGCGAAACAGTACTGTATGTGGATGTATTATGAGCAAACAGTTAATAAAATATGTTAAAAAACACTTTGAAATGAGTTAAAAGCATATTTAATTTGAAAAGGAAACACTAGATAAATGGATAATCCTTAATCCGCGAGTTTCGAAGAAATACTCTCCTTCTCATCAGAAGAAAAAGGTGATTACATATGAATGGATAGTCTGGTGGAAGATAAAAAATCCAGTGACGGTAAAATCCAAATGTAAAACTTCAAGAAAGTTAAAAGAATTTCCATTCGTACAAGTAAAATCCAAGGAAATCCCGTAATTGGAAGAAGATGGTCCATAATAATCCAAAGGCAGAAATCCATGGAATAATTCACAAACATGTGTACAAGGAAAAAAAATAATATTAATAAAAGAAAAATAAGATGTGCTTTTCACTCTACTTCCGAGACATAACTATAAATAAAAAATATCTGGGGGGGAAAAAAAATGATAAAGTTAAATATGAAATAAAGGGAAACAAAAGTCAAAGCGACCCAGACAGAAAATGTTAAAGGCGCGAAAATATATATAGGGCAAAATAATATAGGTCAGTTGAAATGTACAAGTCATCACTTAAAAAAATGTCAGCAAGAGTTATCAAACGACACTAAAAGGAAAATAAAAAATAAAAAAGGGAAATAAAAATAAATAAATAAATAAATATATAATAAATAAATAGAAAAAAAAGAATAAAAATAAAAAATAAAAAATATTTAAGGGGAGAAGATGGCCGGTATCTGCAATTTCAGGAAAAAAAAAGTAAGTAAATTCATATAGTAAAATTTAAGTAAATATACATACAAGATATGAAAGTGTGGGTAGATTGATATATTAGATAGATAGGAAAGTTTAAAGAATAAAACAGAAAATGCAGATAAAAAACCGGCCATGCAAAGAAGAGATAAAGAATTAAAATAAAGGATTATTAAATTATAAAGTATTAAGAAATATGTCGAAAAACGAAAAACTTAAAGAAAAATAAAAAATATTTTATATCTATATAAAAGGTAAAAGTAATAACTATGTAATTTCAAAATTGCCATAATTAAATTTGGACTTATGTTTACAGAAAGAGATCAGTTCATTTTTAGGATTTATTACATTGTTACTTTGAGGGGAAGTAATTATAGTTATAGCTTCGGTTGTACAGAGGCGACATGACTTAGAGCCTGGAGTATAAGACTTAACTTTTTTTATAATAGTCCATTTGATTGAGAAGGGAGTATTGTTAGAGTTAAGTTTTTTAATTAAAGTGGTTAGAGAAGTTCCTTGGTTATGGTTGTTAAAAGAAGAAATGTGGTTTAATATTCTTTTCTTAATTAATGTTGAAGTAGCGCCGATAAGCTTGAGGTCTGGTATTAATATTAATTTGCTGATTTGTATTAGTTAAATAGTTTGAATTTTGTTCATAGTGTTCAACAAATAGTGGGACAATGTCTGTATGAGGACTATTTTGGAGGGGATAATGAGTGTTGTTAGTGTTAGCATGGCTGTTAGGAGAAATATTATTATTCTCATTATTATTATTATTATTATTATTATTATTATCATCATCATCATCATCATCATCAGTATTACTAGTTGTATGACTGTAAATGGAAGGGCTGCTCGAATGGTGTATTGAATTAGTAACTATATCAGATGGAGGATGGGAAGAAGAATAACTTGAAGATGAAATATTAGTGTCTGTTATGGGAGGATTGCGTGGGAGCTCAGTAATAGTGCAAGAATATATAACATCTTTATGGATACAATCATTATTGAGTGGGCAAAGATGTTTGTTATTACAATTACAGTTAGTTTTGGGTTTAATTGGGAAAGATATTTTTTGGGCTGATTTAATTTTTTTGTTATTAGATGTTAAGATTCTTTGTGCTAAATTAGGCATTGTTGAATAAGAAATCTGGATTCAATTTTTATTGAAAATAGAACTATATCTGTGTGTGTATTTGAAAGAGTTTTGTACAATGTTGAAGAATTCCTTAGGTATATTAGTTTTGACATTTAGGCTAAATGGAGGATTAAACCAAATTTTTTTTTCTCCTGATGCGACTAGATGGGTTAGAGGCATTGTGATTAGTATTTTGGTTTGGATTATAAATATAGACTGGTTTATTATTATTGATAGCGGCAGATCTTGTTATTTGAACTGGTTTCTTACGAGTCATATTGTGTGTGATTACAGATTTAAGGCGGCCTGAAGGAGGAGCATAATTGTTGTATTTAATCTTTTCTTTGTATCCTGAGTTCCATAAAGCATTATTGAAGAAAGTAGCATTTTGATTAAAAGTTTTTTTATCAGCAGAAAGAGCAAAAATTCTTCTAGAGACAGATGGTACTATACATTTTATAATTGAGTTGGGGTGGTTAGAAGATTTATGGATGTATAAAAGTGTAAGATTAGGTTTATGATAGGGGCTATGAGTTTCAGTGTTAAGATTAAGTGTAACATCTAGAAATTTTGAAGTTTTTTGTTTAGTTCGATAATTATAGAAAGGCCAAAGTTATTGAAGAAGTTATGTATTTTTTTAATAGTTTTGTTGTACTCTCTTGGTCTGGCTGTTGTAGTAAAAAGGGCATCGTCTCTATAAAGACCCCCTTGGATATGTTTAAAGTGGTATTTAAGTTCTTTCAGGAAGAAGAGTCCCACTAAATCTGTAACTTCTGCAGAGTCAGAAGCACCCATCAAGATGTCAAAATTATCAGGGGTATCCTTTCTAGTCCAAAGCTTATTGTTAAATTGTATAGGAGAATTAATTTTATTTCTAAATTAGTTAAGTCAGAATTTCTTTTAGCAAAGATAATAGCCTATTTAAAAGGATCGGAGAAATTGATTGATAATAATTTTGGATGTCAAATGTTATGAAGTTAAGGAGGTGTTTATTTTTAAGGGAAACGAACCAATTAATTACGGAATCTGAATTCAGCCAGAGGGAAACTTACTTTTTCTTTAATAGAAGGGATGATTCTATCTAAGATATTTTTGCTTACAGCACCCAAGTTAGAGTTAGATGGGCAGATCAATCTGATGGAGGGCTGGTCATAGAAATTAGGTTTATGATCTTTGAGGGTGAATCTAGGAGTACCAGGAGAAATTATATCAGTGAAGTTATGAATGTTCATAGAAGCCAGTAAAAGTTTAGCTTCAGAATTAATGGAATCTAAAGTCTTAGGAGGAACTATTTTATAAGATTTATTAAGTTCTTTATACAAAAGTTTTTTATATGTAGGATAGTCAAGTTTATAATATTTTTTTGTCTTATCAGCAGGGACGAATATATGTTTATTCTTTTTAACTTTTTTGGCAAAATTATTTATTTTTCGAGTAACCGGATTATAA